>NC_138773.1:210149509-210519509 GCF_965119305.1 Pelophylax lessonae
ATCTCCCAGCAAATCTCTGGATTAATATAAAAATATGAAAGAGCAAGCATTTAAGGACGTAAAGTCACATCAAAGATTTAGGTAAACACAGTGATGATTCAAAATATATGTTTCTATGGAATGCAAGGTATTTTTCACTCTAATAGAGTAAGGAAACAATAAAACCTTAGTTAGGTTTCTGTTGATACCTGCATTCCTGTTGGAAGGATTCCCTTAAAGGGGATATTTACTCCCCAGATTCACTTTTGCTCCCCAGATTCACCCCTGCTCTCTAGCTCCCACAACCCCTGGGATATCCTTATGTACTGTATATGTGTAATCATGAACAATGGATATCAGATACTGAAACATAATTGTGATAGGTAAAGATAAATGGCAGCAGCAGTACAGAACTGGTTGTGTTCAGCCAGTTGGTTAAGCTGAATGCTGAAGATGTAGTCTATATAAAATATGGCTGGTGTAATTTACATAATGAAGAGCACATGATTACCAGCACTTGATACAGTAGGAGTATAATTATCCACTATCTACATAATCAAGAGGATATAATTAATTGCTCTACTAAGCCAAGGGGGAAATTAAATCTTTATGATCTACGAATGTGTCAGTTATATGAATGGGTTGAATGGATAACAGGAAAAACAGCTACATGGCTAATAGAGCTATGACTACAACACTGATTGACTGAAGAGCCATAGAGAGTCACCATTGTACATACCCAGCAGTGAGAACCTGGATATGGTGAGTAGCAATCAGAGTATGGAGAGTGTTATTCTATAAATAAAAAAATATGATTTTGGGTACAGTAAGTAGTATTCCAGGTAGGGTAAGTAGGTATCAGGTATGGACAGTTTCAGGTCATTCATGTTCTAGGCATGGTAAATAGTCTTCCAGGTATGGTGAGCAGTAATCTACGTATGGTGAGAAGGATTCCTGGTTTTGTAAAATGTAATCTAGGAATTGTAAGTAGGATTTAAGTAATGGTGAGTAGTATTCTAGGTATGTTAGGAGGATTCTAGGTATGGTGAGCATATTCTCAATATGGTGTGTAGGATTTTAGGTCTGGAGAGTAGTATTTTAGGTATGGCAAGGAGGAATGCAGGGATCCCGGATGGTAACCAGTCTTCTAGAATTTTAGGTTTGGTAAGTAGAATTCTAGGAATCGTATGTTGAATTCTACAGTATGTATGGTGAGGATTCTAGGTCTGTACAGAAACACAGAAACATAGAATGTGTCGGCAGATAAGAACCATTTGGCCCATCTAGTCTGCCCAATATATCTGAATCCTATGAATAGTCCCTGGCCCTATCTTATATGAAGGATAGCCTTATGCCTATCCCATGCATGCTTAAACTCCTTCACTGTATTTGCAGCTACCACTTCTGCAGGAAGGTTATTCCATGCATCCACTACTCTCTCAGTAAAGTAATACTTCCTCATATTACTTTTAAACCTTTGCCCCTCTAATTTAAAACTGTGTCCTCTTGTGGTAGTTTTTCTTCTTTTAAATATGCTCTCCTCCTTTACCGAGTTGATTCCCTTTATGTATTTAAAAGTTTCTATCATATCCCCTCTGTCTCTTCTTTCTTCCAAGCTATACATGTTAAGGTCCTTTAACCTTTCCTGGTAAGTTTTTTCCTGCAATCCAGGTCTGTATTCTAGGTCTGTACAGCAGGATTCCTGGTATGGTGAGGATTCTAGGTCTGTACAGCAGGATTTCTGGTATGGTGAGTACTCTAGGTCTGTACAGCAGGATTCCTAGTATGGTGAGGATTCTAGGTCTGTACAGCAGGATTCCTGGTATGGTGAGGATTCTAGATCTGTACAGCAGGATTCCTAGTATGGTGAGTATTCTAGGTCTGTACAGCAGGATTCCTAGTATGGTGAGTATTCTAGGTCTGTACAGCAGGATTCCTAGTATGGTGAGTATTCTAGGTCTGTACAGCAGGATTCCTGGTATAGTGAGGATTCTAGGTCTGTACAGCAGGATTCCTAGTATGGTGAGTATTCTAGGTCTGTACAACAGGATTCCTGGTATGGTGAGGATTCTAGGTCTGTACACCAGGATTCCTAGTATGGTGAGGATTCTAGGTCTGTACAGCAGGATTCCTGGTATGGTGAGGATTCTAGGTCTGTACAGCAGGATTCCTAGTATGGTGAGTATTCTAGGTCTGTACAGCAGGATTCCTGGTATGGTGAGGATTCTAAGTCTGTACAGCAGGATTCCTAGTATGGTGAGTATTCTAGGTCTGTACAGCAGGATTCCTAGTATGGTGAGTATTCTAGGTCTGTACAGCAGGATTCCTAGTATGGTGAGTATTCCAGGTCTGTACAGCAGGATGCCTGGTATGGTGAGGATTCTAGGTCTGTACAGCAGGATTCCTGGTATGGTGAGGATTCTAGGTCTGTACACCAGGATTCCTAGTATGGTGAGGATTCTAGGTCTGTACAGCAGGATTCCTGGTATGGTGAGGATTCTAGGTCTGTACAGCAGGATTCCTAGTATGGTGAGGATTCTAGGTCTGTACAGCAGGATTCCTGGTATGGTGAGTATTCTAGGTCTGTACAGCAGGATTCCTGGTATGGTGAGTATTCTAGGTCTGTACACCAGGATTCTAGGTCTGTACACCAGGATTCCTAGTATGGTGAGGATTCTAGGTCTGTACAGCAGGATTCCTGGTATGGTGAGTATTCTAGGTCTGTACAGCAGGATTCCTGGTATGGTGAGGATTCTAAGTCTGTACAGCAGGATTCCTAGTATGGTGAGTATTCTAGGTCTGTACAGCAGGATTCCTAGTATGGTGAGTATTCTAGGTCTGTACAGCAGGATTCCTAGTATGGTGAGTATTCCAGGTCTGTACAGCAGGATGCCTGGTATGGTGAGGATTCTAGGTCTGTACAGCAGGATTCCTGGTATGGTGAGGATTCTAGGTCTGTACACCAGGATTCCTAGTATGGTGAGGATTCTAGGTCTGTACAGCAGGATTCCTGGTATGGTGAGGATTCTAGGTCTGTACACCAGGATTCCTAGTATGGTGAGGATTCTAGGTCTGTACAGCAGGATTCCTGGTATGGTGAGGATTCTAGGTCTGTACAGCAGGATTCCTAGTATGGTGAGGATTCTAGGTCTGTACAGCAGGATTCCTGGTATGGTGAGTATTCTAGGTCTGTACAGCAGGATTCCTGGTATGGTGAGTATTCTAGGTCTGTACAGCAGGATTCCTGGTATGGTGAGTATTCTAGGTCTGTACACCAGGATTCTAGGTATGATGAGCAGGATTTTGGGAAGGGTAAGAAGAATTCTAGGTATGGTAAGTCTATAGTGAAACTGTGGTGAGGATTCTAGGCCAGTAGAGCAGGATTCTAGGTATGGTGAGTGTCATTTTTTTTAACAACTTCAGCTCTGGAAGGTTTCACCTCCTTCATGACCAGGCCATTTTCTGCTATTCAGCACTGTGCTACTTTAACTGGCAATTGCTTAGTCATGATACACTGTACGCAAATTACATTTGTGTCATTTTCTTCACACAAATAGAACTTTCTTTCAGTGGTATTTGATCACCACTGGGTTTTTATTTTTATTAAAGAAAAAAAAGACTGAATATTTTGAAAAAAAAAAAAACAATATTTTTTACTTTCTGCTATAAAACATATCTGATTAAAAAAAATGTCTTTATACATTTAGGCCAAAACTTATTCTGCTACATGTCTTTGTGAAATTTTTATTTTTTTAAATTTATTTATGCAAGTAATGGTGGTGATCAGTGACTTATGGCGAGACTATGATAGTGCAGCAAGCAATCTGACACTGGGTGGGAACTGACCAACTGAAATTGACATCTCCAGTGACACTAATACAGTGATCAGTGCCAATACTATACACTGTCACTATGCTAATGACACTGGCTGGGGAGGGGTTAACATCTAGGGGCAATCAAAGGGTTTACTGTGTGCCTAAAATGGGTAATGTGTGAAATATGTGCTGATTTTACTAAGCGATATGACTGTTTTATCTTCTTGCTTTGCGGAGGAAGGGGGGGGGGCAGCAACATCACTGCTGTCTGTACAGAGCCCCGTGTTGTGTGTCAACACAGGGCTCTGTACTGTCATATGATAAGCCGATCAGTCATTAATCAGTGGTGGGACCTGCTAACTGACTTGTGCTGTAGCAAATTATTACCTGGAAATGCCGGATCATGTACATGTACGTGACTCGGGACAGCTGGGACGCCCTGCTACAGTACAAGTGCGGTGGGCGGTCCAGAAGTGGTTAATCAGATTTATTTTGAGAGTTTCGCATTTTAACAACTGAAAACACAAAGTTACAGATATTAAAGAGAACAAGGCTGTCACATTAGGTGCACATGGAAACAAAAGCTTCCTGGAGTACTGTAAATTACAATACAGATGTCATAACAGCAATCAGTACAATACAGTAGCTCAAGGCATGGGAACACTGGGAATAATACAGGAATCTGTCTCCTAGTTATTCGCAGACTATTACCGGGAACAACAGATGTGATACATAGAAATCTTTTAAAAATATTCTTCAGCAGAAGCTATACTATCAGCTGTTGGATGAGAGGTGAGAAGTTTTTGAGGTATGGCAAGTAGGATTTCAAGTATATTGAGTAGTATGCAAGGCATAGTGAGCAGGATTCTAAGGTTAAAAAAATACTTGGTATAGTGAGCAGTTTTCAAGATATAGTGAGTAGGATTCTATGGGGATTAGGATTCTAGGTAGGATTGTAATACTAGGTATGAATTGCAAGATTCCAGGTATGGTGAGTAGGATTCTAAGTATAAAATGTAAAATTCCAGGTATGGTGCACAGGATCCTAGGTATGAATAGTAAGGTGAATTAGAAGCTAGGAATGGTCAATAGCTAGGATTGTCTGTACTCTTCGGTAGTCTGAATTTTTCTTTTGATACACAGTCAATATGGAAGCCTGTTGTACAGGAAAAAAAAGAAAGGTACCAACATCCAAAATGTATATCAAAATCAAAAATGGGGTATAGTGCGCATGAGAGAGGACATGTCCTAGCCGCGCTCTGCACATTACAGGCAGGATGGTCTACCCCGCAATATCATTTTGAAACCGCACTACTATAAGATCAAGGAGAAGATGATGTCAGCAGCTAGGAACCACCAGGACCTCACCCTGTTTGGCTCCCCAATACAGCTGTTCACGGATCTGGCCCCTTCCATGGTGCAAAAGCGCCAGACCCTCAAACCTTTACTGCAGCAATTGATGAACCACCACATCAAGTATCGATGGTCCTTTCCTTTTCGGCTTTCGTTCACCTATAATGGCGAGAACTATTCGTTCACCAATTTTCATGACGGAGAGGACTTCTGGAACTGGGCATCTTATCCAGGGAACCACGTTCTTCACCGCTTGCTAACCCACCTGATCACCCTTTATTTCCGGTTTGGTCTCGCAGGGGCACTCCTTCCACTAAGAAGAATAAGCGCAATACTTGAAGTGCTGTTGTAATCTATTTTTACCTGCTTTCATTTTTTTTACACTGCATGCCTACTTTATGTTTTCCTTGATGTTTTTCTCCCTACCCTGTCATTCCTGGCCGGCGTTGCATTTGCGGCGGTGGCTGGGTGGGGGTGGGACGGGTGGTACCGCGGACCACCCCCCCTTTCTTTTTTTTGCCCGGGTGGCATGATTTTCGCTGCCGTTGGCAACTTTCGTTTTTTCTCTCTCTGTTGGGGGGGGGGGGGGGGGAGCGTGGTCGCTCTGGTGGGTTCGCCCCCCCTGCCCCCTGTTGGGGGCTGGGGGGGGCGTGCCTCTGGGGTGCCTGGGCCTCTATTGAGCTTGGGGCCTCGTACTCCTAATGTTCATTGTTTCTCATGTTTCGAATTCTCAGGTTTTGTAATTGGTTGGTTTACATTTGTGCCCTTGAGGGGCCTGGCCTCGGCCCTGCACTCCTGGTTTTCGGGTGTGGGGATGGCTGGGTCCCTTGACGGTTTGCATATTTCTGGGACTTGGGCGGTCCTGGGGGGTGAGTCTCTCCTTGCCCTCCGCCTCCTTGTGTTTCTCTGGTTGTTGACCGGGGTGTTACCGTATGCCACTCCAGTGAATTTGCCCTTATCTTGCGATGGGGGCAACCTCACGGCATTTACCCCAGATATGGGAACTGGGGGAATACAAATCCCATGTACTTTATATTGTGTCTCAACTAACTGCTTTTTCGGCAAGGGAGGTAACTCCTCCTGCCTTCTCTTTTTTTCTCTTTAACCCTTTCTTTTCTTTCTTCTGCCCTTGGACCCTGACCCTGCCGGCCCCGCCATGTTGCTCCTGGACTCCGCTGATGAATGGATTCCGTACGTTGGAATGCTGAGACTTACTGCACTGCGACCAGGTGAGCGTACTCTGCCAAACCACCATGTTGACTTTAGGCTCCTCTAAATTCTCCCTCATTTCACATAATGTACAGGGTTTCAATTCTCCTACGAAGCGCACCACAGCTTTCCTTCACTATAAACATCAAAAAGCAGATATTCTGCTTTTGCAAGAAACACACTTTTTCAAAACTTCAGCCCCTAGATACCACTCGTCCCACTATCCCCAGTTTTCCTATCCTCTGGCCAGGACAAGAAGCGGGGAGTAGCCATATGCTTTTCTCGCAGGGTTTTCTTTACTCTGGTTACAGTAGTTCGGGACAGGGAAGGACGGTATCTCATGGTGGTAGGACTTATCAATGACCAACTTGTCTCTTTCATTTCCTACTATACCCCCAACTCGGGCCAACTGGCGTTTTTTCACGATATGTTGCGGACACTACTTCCCAAGGCGCAGGGCAGAGTCGTCCTGGGGGGAGACAGTAATCTTCCCCTGGAACACACATTGGATAAGTCTGTCCCGGGCAAACCTAGATATAAACATTTGCCCGCCTTCTTCACGACTGGGATTTGCTGGACCTTTGGAGGGAACACAATCCGTCTCAGAGAGACTATACACACTTTTCTCATGTCCATGGTACCTATTCTCGCATAGACCACGTGTTTGCCAGCTCGGCTCTTGCCCCATGTGTGTGCTTGGTGTGCATCCTGGCAACCCCCGTGGTCTGATCATTCTCCGGTGCTGGTACAATTCTCGGCCCTGTGGTCTAAACCGGGCCCGTCCCCATGGCGGCTCAACGCGGCCCTTCTGAATGATCCTGGGGTCCTGGGGGGAGATGAACAGGACATTAAATTATTTTTTTCAGAAAAATGGTCCGGACGACACGTCCCCAACAATTACGTGGGCGACGCATAAGGCTACGATCTGCGGTAAACTGATTCAGATAGCGGCTAGACTTAAGTGTAACCGGGAGAGCACCAGAAAATCACAAGAACAAGCACTGACTGCTCTGCTCCATGAACAAAGGTCACATCACCATGTGGACATTAGACACAAGATAGATGCTGCTAGATTGGCACTGAACTTGAGCCTCACGACCCAAGCTGAAAAATATCTTAGATGGTCACATCATAGGTACTATACCATGGGAGACAAACCAACCACGCTGTTAGCAAGGAAACTGGCCCACCCGCCCCTTCACGTCTGCATTACCCAGACTGAGATTGCGGAATGGTGTACTGTCCTGCAATCCTGATCTGCTCACGGCAGAATTTACGACGTTCTATACTAAGCTCTACCGAGCTCCCGCGGTCTACGATCAGGGACTAGCCGATACTTTTTTTGACAATGTTGACCTGCCATCGTTGACGAAATCTCATGTAGATCTTATGAATGAGGCGATCACGGAATTGGAGATAAAACGGGCAATCAAGAGTTTACACCCCTCCAAGGCCCCCCGGCCTGACGGTTTTTCAGGGACATATTATCGCAAGTTTCAGTTGTCCCCTCATCTTTGTGCTTTTTTAACGCGCTTCACGACGGAGAGTCCCTTCCTCCCCAGGAAAACACGGCGTACATTCATGTCCTTCCGAAGCCGGGGAAAGACCATAGTACTTGCGAAAATTACCGCCCAATCTCCTTGATCAACTCTGACCTGAAAATCTTGGCCAAAATTATGGCCACCAGACTTGGCTCTTTTCTGGCCCGATACATACACCCTGATCAAGCTGGATTTGTCCCGGGTCGTCAGACCTCTGACCAAACCAGATGGGGCCTAGACATCATCTCCGCTATTCAATCAAATTGGGACGGGGAGGGTTCCCGCAAGGGTATGCTCCTTTCATTAGATATTCACAATGCTTTTGATTCCCTATCGTGGGACTATCTTTTTGACTACCGCTATGGATTTGGTCCTCCCTTTCTTACCCTGCTGTGAGCTCTGTATAGTACACCCAAGGCCACGCTTAGGCTAAATGGTTATACTATACCAATTTGTGCTTCACCTGACATCCGGGGGTGGTTTGTGGGGGCATCGAACATAAGTGTGTCCTTTTTGCGGACAATCTTTTGGCTATAGTCTCCTCACCTATTACAACCTTACCCAACCTATTTGCGTTGCTAGATAACTTCTCACGCATATCAGGGTTGCAGGCTAATCAAGCGAAATCGCAAGCAATGAATATTTCCCTTGAGGACCAGATGGTAGCTACGTTACAGAACTCGTATAAATTTGTTTGGCACTCTGAATCTTTACCCTACTTGGGCATTTATTTAACTCCATCCCTGCTCACATTATACACAAAAAACTACCCGCCTTTATTTGCCCGTCTGAAGGTTGACATGGACAGGTGGTTGATACTTCCCCCCTCGTGGTTTGGTAGACTACACTCAGTTAAGATGAACGTCCTTCCGAGAGTGCTGTATCTGTTCCGCACCCTACCTGTTGCACTGAAACGATCTGACGTGGTAAAGTTCCAGGGTCATGTTATGTCATTCATCTGGGGGAACAAGAGACCTAGGGTCAACAAACGGACGCTCTGTACTCCTAAAAACAGGGGTGGTCTGGGGGTGCCGGACTACTATGCTGCACAATTAGCCCAGTTGGTGAAGTTCCATACTCATCATTCCCCTACGGCCTGGATGAGGTTGGAAGCTAGCTCTGTCCCTGACAAGGTGATCTCTCACATTTTGTGGTTGCCGCCTAAAGATCGCCCTCCCATTCTATGTCCGGCCTTGTTCCACTCCCTGACCATTTGGGATTGATTGTCTAAATCGCATGGCTTTAAGTCTCTGCATACCCCCTTGGCCCCCGTCCTCACCAACAGCGGGTTCCCCCCGGGTCTCTCCCCCAGATCTTTTCAGTGGTGGACGAACAAGGGACTTATCCACATAGCTGATTTTTGTGATCATAGGGGTATCCTCAAGCGACAGCAGTTGATTGACAAACATGCCTTGCCTACATCTGAATATTTTCGGTTCACTCAAATTGAACACTATCTGCGGTCCTTGACTTGACTTTCGGACATGACCACTATGACTCCTATGGAATATCTTTGCCGCAGGTATGACAAGCTACAGGGCAATATTTCCGTAATTTACAATATGCTGTCAGATTCTCCTCTGAAACTTTCTTATATGGAACATTGGGAAGCTGATGTCCAGGAAACCATTGAGTTGGCTGACTGGCGCAATATGGCTCAGGAGGCCTCCAGATCGCTAATCAACACCTCAATAATTGAAGCCAATTATAAGGTACTGCTACGTTGGTATATGGTGCCGGCAAGGATTGCATCCTTTGTGCCTGGGGCGTCTCCCCGGTGTTTTCGTGGTTGTGGTCAGGAAGGTACTATGTTCCACGTTAGGTGGCAATGCCCCAAGGTGAGATGCTTTTGGATTAGAGTGTATAATTTTATATACACCCTTACGCAAGTTAACCTGACAAAGTCCCCGCAGCAGGCCTTACTGGGCAGGAAGGTGGACACAGCCACGAAGGCACAAAGACGGCGCATAACATTTATCTTTACAGCAGCGAAATTTACGATTGCTAGATCTTGGAGGTCTCCTGCCCTGCCATTTGAGCAACTTAGGCACAAATTGTCCTGGATTATGGTGAACGAATGGCTGTGGGCTCGATTACATGACAAAATGCACAAGTTCGATAAAGTATGTGAACCATGGCTCAGCTATCTAACTGGAAACGCTTGAGGGATCCGAGTGAGTCCGGGGGCGGGGTGGGGGGTGCGGGGTTGGGTCCGCTTCTTCTTTCTCTTACTTATACTTCCTTCTTCCTCTATGCCTTCTTTTTTCCCTCTCTCTCTTATACTTGTCTTCTTGACGAAGGTCTTCATAAGGTTTTCTCAGTGGTTGCACACTGATGCACACAAATTTGTTCTAGTTATAGCACAAATTTCTTGTAGCAGGCTGTAAGGCTAATTATCTGCAGCCGACCTTAGCGCTTGCACCAAGCATTGTGGCTTTATATGGGCTGCTGCCTCGGAGTAGCCAATTGAATGCAGGCCTTCGGTACCAAGCACATTGTGATTTCTCTTGTGAAATGCTGTACAGGTCTTTGGTGTATTTATTTCTTTTGTTTTTCTAGGGCTTTTACGGCCAACTGTTGGGATTGTTATACCACTGTTTGATGTATTTGTTGCTTATTTTTGTACTCTGAAAACTTTTCAATAAAAATCATTAAAAGAAAATCAAAAATGGGGGATAAACTGGGCCTAAACTCCCCAAATAGGTCCAGGGAAGGGGAGGGAAGGGAGGGGGACAAATGGCTGGAGTTTTCAGGTACCAGAAATTGAGAATACAAAAATGATAAGAATTTTGGGGTATTTTATTGAAAAACAATTTAAAATTACATACAAAATACAGACAAGACAAATAGACACAACAACAATATATATCAAAGCTGATTATCCCATATGTAAAGAATTATGGGTATCTCAAAGTGCATTCCTTTACATGGGTTGCGCTTTGTATCTAATAATAATAGAATAGAATTAATAATAATATAAATTACATAGTGGATAAGCATAGGTAGAGGGGAGCGGACAACCTCACCTGATGTCGCTGGCTGCCAGAGGTAACCCCTATCAGGCCGAGCCACCACAAACTCTCGACGGCGGGCATGAGAGAAATTTAAAGTAGTGTACACTGGTATGAAGTACCTGCGGGCCACGCATGAGCTGGTTTGACGCGTGCGCGGTAGCAGAGATCAGAATGACTGATGTCACACGCCGCGTCAGACGTGGCAGGCGCTGGTCATTAGGAGACACACAGATAGCGGGCGCCATTAGCTATGGTGGTGCCTGCTATTTGCTTCCACACCAGGAGGACGCCACACAGAGAGACTCTGTTGGTGAGTCACCGGATGGACCGGATTTACCCTCTCCTCTTTGCCCCCTTCTTCTATTGATCTTTATTTTGGTCTTATAGAATATTATTTCGGTCTTATAGAATTATCTCTCTGCAACTTGCCCACAAGAGTATTTGGAGCCGGTTCTGCTGGCAACGCCGAAGTGCCACTATCTATGTCTCCCTTTCCCTGTGGAGCCTTGAAACAGCCTGCATTTAATCTTGATATTATATACTAATATCTGTTGTGGTGCTTGGCACCATCCAGTCCTCCCTGTGATTTGGCTCCTGGTGCTGGAAAATTTGTTACCTTTACACCTTTCTGGTATGATATTTCAATCTAATATTATTTATTATACTTCATTACTACCCTCTCCTGCACACTGTTTGTCACTTTCTTTTTCCCACTATTACTCACCTCTTTCCTTTCTTCTTCCCTCCCTCTTTCCTATCCCCTTTCCCTGCCCCCTCTTCTTTCCCCCCTCTTGTTCCCCCCCCCTATTTTTCCCTTCCCCCCTCCCGCCACTTTTCCTTCTTCCCTTCCCTTCTTTCCTTCTCTCTTCCTCCCCTTTTCCTCCCTTCTCTTTCCCCCCCCTTTCCCCTCCCCTCTCCCTTTTCCTTTTTGTCTTTCCTTCCCCTTCCTGGTTTTTCCCGTCTTCTTTCCTCCTGCCCCCCTCCCCCGGGGCCTTCGTCCCCTTCTCTCCTTTTTTCCCCCATTTTTTTCTTTTCCCTCCGGTTTATTTTTTAGGCACATTTCTCTTTGTGCACCCCTTTGATGGTTTTACTATTTATTATGATAATAAAGCTATCGTTACTTCATACCAGTGTACACTACTTTTAATTTCTCCCATGCCCGCCGGCGAGAGTTTGTGGTGGCTCGGCCTGATAGGGGTTACCTCTGGCAGCCAGCGACATCAGGTGAGGTTGTCCGCTCCCCTCTACCCACTATGTAATTTATAATATTATTAATTCTATTCTATTATTATTAGATACAAAGCGCAACCCATTAATCCTCCTGAGGAAGCGGCAAAGACCGCAAAACATGTAGAGGAATGCTCTTTGAGATACCCATATCTCTTTAAATATGGGATAATCAGCTTTGATATATATTGTTGTTGTTTCTATTTGTCTTGTCTGTATTTCGTATGTAATTTTAAATTGTTTTTCAATAAAATACCCCAAAATTCTTATCATTTTTGTATTCTCAATTTCTGGTACCTGAAAACTCCAGCCATTTGTCCCCCTCCCTTCCCTCCCCTTCCCCTGGACCTATTTGGGGAGTTTAGGCCCAGTTTATCCCCCATTTTTGATTTCTTTATACACAGTGCTTATTCTTAAAGTGGCCACATGGGAAGCAGTTCACATACATCAACTGTAAAGAAGATTCTTAGCCTGGGTTCACAAATATGTGTTGCGGGAAACAAAGCGATCCTTGCTCATTTGCTGCACCAGATTGCAATTGCATTGTGTTTGTAATCTGCTGTGGGTGTCAATACAAAGGAAATAACACCCCAAATGCATTGCAAACGCAATGTGGCTTGCCTTTACCGGATTGTATAGTACAAAACGACCATGCAATCTGGGTGAGATGCTGCTCCAAAAAAGGTGCATAGGTGGAGTATCGATCTGATGCTGCATCTGTCCCCAGCTGATTCTGCAGTGAGAACTGATCAATCAAAGACCACTGATCGCTCAGTTCTCCCCCTTCACTCTGAGCAGAGAGTTGTGACTGTCAGTCATCGTCTCTCTTCTCTGCCCCTCAAGCGCTCTCTGGAGCGCTGGGCTGTGGAGGTGGCAGGAGGGGCTGGCTTAGGCTCTCAGCAGATCGCTGAGAGGCTGAGCCTGGTGCCGGTCTAGGCATCTAGTGGCGCTTTTCCACTGCATGGAACCGAACGGTTCGGCTCACTTTTGTGCTTTTCCACTGCTGGTACTGCATGGTATGGTGTAGGAACGGTTCGGTACGGTACGGTACTGCGGCGCTTTTCCACTGCATGGAACTGAACGGTACGGCTCTCAAAAACAGTACCACCTCGATTGTGGTTCCAATAGGTACCATACCCGGTACCATATCCCACAATACTTTGCATGCAGTCACTACTAGCTACTGATTGGTCAGAGAATCCCACCCACCCCGTTGTTATCCCACCCACTTAACTTTAGTACTACTTTAGTGGAAAAGCAAACCATACCGTGCCATACTGAACCGTTCCAACACCGTACCATGCGGTACCAGCAGTGGAAAAGCAAACCGGGCCAAGCAGGGCCGAGTAGAGCCTAGCCGGTACTTGCCATTGGTGGATTCTGACTGTAAAAGTTGAGATCTTTCCTGAGCCTAGACCTGCTGAGTAGCGTCAGTTGACAGAGGATTTTAGCCTGCTGTTGGCTGAAAACTGGTCACAGGGGTGCAGAACGAACTCTTGTGATCCATAGGAGAAGTTTGGCCAAAAAAGCTTTGGCCATACTTCTCCTTTTTTAACCACTTGCTGACTGCTCACTGAGCTGCTACAGCGGCAAAGTGGATTGTTACCATCTGGCGACGTAGACCTACGTCACCAGACTCTCCCCTCTCTCAGCGGCGTGCTCGCGCTGCCGGAGGCTCACTCCCGCTGTATTCAGACACAGCGGGAGTCGGGCCAGGGGAGGAGAGGCGGTGATCACTGCCGCTCTTCCCCGATCGCCGGGGATCGAGTGAGGAAATCGGTCCGCTTGTGTAAGCAAAGCAGACGGATCTCCTATTTGACAGGCAGTGACAGATTACAGGATTCAGCATAGCTGAACCTGCGCTCTGTGTCTGTGTCACACAATCCCCTCCCCCCCCTCATACGTCAGTAAGCATGAGGCATACATTTAACCCCTTGATCACCAACAGTGTTAACCCCTTCCCTGCCAGTGTCATTATTACAGTAACAGTGTATATTTATAGCACTGATTACTGTAGTAATGTCACTGGTACCCCCAAAAGTGTCAAAAATGTCAGTCAGGGGTCCGATCTGTCCACCCCAATGTTGCAGTCCCGCAAAAAAAATCGCAGAACGCCGCCATTACTAGTAAAAAAAAAATAAACAATAAAAAATGACAAATCTTTCCTGTAGTTAGTAAACGCAATAACTTTTGCGCAAACAAATCAATACACGCTTATTGTGATTTTTTTTACCAAAAATATGTAGCAGAAAACAAATTGGCCTAAAATGTTAAAAAATTTTGATTTATACATTTTTTTTGGGAATGTTATATATCAGAATGTAAAAAATATTGTTTTTTTTTTCAAAATTGTCGCTCTTTTTTTCAAAAATTAAAAATCGCACAGGTGATGAAATACCACCAAAAGAAAGCTCTATTTGTGGGGGAAAAAAGGACATACATTTAATTTGGGTACAGCGTTGCACGACCGCGCAATTGTCCGTTAAAGTAACGCAGTGCCGAATCGCAAAATATAGCCTGGTCAGGAATGGGGTAAAATCTTCCGGTCTTAAAGCGGTTAAAAATACGCTCATTGAGAATTTTTTTGTCAAAGACATGTAGCTAAATACATTTTGGCCTAAATATATGACAAAAATGTAATATATTGGATATTTTTTAACTGTAAATTAGAAAATGTTAATTTTTTCGCAAAATTTTCGCTTTTTTTTTATTAATATCGCAAAAAAATGAAAAGCACAGAGGTGATCTAATACCACCAAAAGAAAGCTCTGTTTGTGGGAAAAAAAATACATAAATTTTGTTTGGGTACAGGGTTGCATGACCGCACAATTGTCAGTTAAAGTCGCAAAAAGTGGCCTGGACGTTAAGCAGGAAAATCCTCCGGTGGTAAAGTGGTTAAAGAAGAACATACCAAATTATAGATCAGGCGAGTTCCCCACAATAGATTCCAAAATCCTTTTTCACACCGATATATGGTCTGTTTTCTTCCTTTTTATGTTTTTATGGGGTCCACCCCCCCCCCCCCTCATTTCAAGCCGACTACCTTACTGCGACCCACCTCTCAAGGAGGCCCAGCATTGCAAGACTGCCACAAATATTATATAGTCACCCAGTTGGTCACTGGTAGCTAAACCCAGACTTCTCTAACTCAACCAAGGTCCTGGAAGCAGCGGTGGTGTGCTCAGTGGAGGGCCCTTAAGTGTCTGCCATTCCGTGGTCCCAGAGCTCCGTATTATTTAATGCCTTCTATGCATACCACTCTTCGGGCCTGGAAGGTGGGACTTGCCTGTAAGTGATATCCACAAATTGCAGTCTCCCCAGATACTCCTCTATGGAATAATCCCACATTACCCCATTTTTTCAAATTCCCCGAGCCTGTGGCTTGGACCAAATTTAACATCAAGTTTATGAAAGATGTCACTACAGACCTATCAATTCGCCCTTTTGACTATTTTGTTTCTAATCACAATGTTCCCCCCTCTCACCTTCTTTAGTCTCCTTCAATTGTCTCATGCTTTCAAGAGTCAGTTTCCCTCTGGGGAAACTCAGTTGGTGTCTTCAAATCTAGAAAAAATCCTATGTTATGAATGCTCAGAGAAACCCACCTCTACCCTATATGCACACCTCCTCAGGGTATCCTCTCCGGAACTCTCGGTGCTTTGCCAGCATTGGTCCATTGATGCCCCTGAGCTGGATTCTGAGGACTGGGAGGACATATGGGATTATCCATTCAAAATTCTAGTTTCACTATGGGATCTTCTCATTCAGTTTAAGCTCAGAGGAGAGGGATGTTGGGCGCTTGTGCCAGTATAAAACAGCCAGGTGGTCGAAGGCTGTTGTGGACCAGACTTCACTGATGATGCTGTAGTTCAGGGCAGCTCTGGCAGGCAAAAAAACGGAAAATCCTGCTGGCAACAAAAGAAGGAAAGCAGGCGCAGCTGAATGTAGCAACAATTTATTACATGACAATTAAAAGTAGTAACTCACATAATAGTTTTCTTGAATCTATGTTCCATAGTAAAAACACTTCCTGTGCTCAATCTTCCATGTCCCGACTGGCCCGCAGCCGGGTGATGACAATGCAGGAAGCTTCACAGAGGAGCTGGTTCAGGTGGAGGCCGCGGTCGACCGCAACTCTCCGGAAGTGACGTAACGCGTTTCGGAGCATGCGCAATTGGCTCCTTCATCAGACGTCTGATGCGGGCCAGTCAGGACACGGAAGATTGAGCACAGGAAGTGTTTACTATGGAACATAGATTCAAGAAAACTATTATGTGAGTTACTACTTTTAATTGTCATGTAATAAATTGTTGCTACATTCAGTGGCGCCTGCTTTCCTCATTCAGTTTAAGCTCGTGCATAGGGCTTATCTCACCCCTCATCGTTTACATAAAATGTGGCCTACCCATTCCCCAGCATATTGGCGCTGTGGCTGTCCTCAAGGGGACTTTATTCATATATTTTGGTCCTGCCCTGCTGCAATCACCTATATTGGACACAAGTTCTCTCTGTTATCCAATCAGTGACCAACATTTCCATTTCCTCCTCCCCAAAGGTGTAGCTGCTTGGCCTGGTAGAGGATCTAGCTCCTTAAGTGGCAGAAAAAACTTTGATTGGTCTCCTAATATTTTATGCCAGGAAAGCCATTATGGTATGTTGGAAAAAGCAGACCCCTTCCAGTCTACCTTTCTGGAAGCAGTTGGTTAACAATGCTCTCCCGTACTACAAAGATGCGTATGCTCATAGGGGTTGCTCTAGGACAGGGGACTTCAAACTATGGCCCTCCAGTTGTTCAGGAACTACAATTCCCATCATGCCTAATCATGTCTGTGAATATCAGACTTTTACAATGCCTCATGGGATGTGTAGTTTGGCAACAGCTGGAGGGCCGTAGTTTGAGGATCCCTGCTCTAGGAAATGTGACAGAGTCTGGGCCAAATGGCTGGCACAACCTGCCACAGCTGTGGATAGGTAACAATGACAGGTGTTTCCTACAGTTTCCTCTCGTTAGCTTAGCGAACACACTGAAATCTCCTGAGTTTCAAAAATTGACACAGCCAGGGTGATTGAAATGCACAGGTTTGTTAATTGTTCTGTTTGTTTGTTACTACAGTTCTTAGTCTACTATATATTGCATATATTGTCTCCTCTGACTTTTCGCCCCTGCATGGGCTCAGTGCCTGTGACTGGAAGGTTATTGCTGTGTTGTCAGTAATTTTGTATATTTGTACCATATCAAAATCCAATAAAAAGAGTTAAAAAAAAAAAAACAGATTAGGCAAATTAACAATGTGTCTAAATATTTTCATGCAAACCTATTCAAATCAGGAATCACAATTGCCTGTATTCCCAAATACCGTGATTGTTCCTTCATCACACAAATCAACATTGAACTATTCAGACAAGACCTACCTTTGTGAATCAATTATTCTTTTTGTTTGGCAAATTGCTAATTTAATTTTACCTGAATATTTCCATGCATATCTCTCTAATGTGAAAAGAACAATGCGGTTCAGTATTCCAGACAATGGTGATTATTAAATTGTATGATTCTTCACAGTCTGCCTTAATTTATTTAGGCAAATAAAAATTAGAGATTTGCCAGTTTGCCAATTCAATTCACAGCATTTGCAAATGAATGTTCTCTTTCCTAATTCATAATTTTTAGGAAAGGCATGTCTCCTGCATTCCAATCAGTTCATTTCAGCATTCAATATGAAAGCAGAATATAATACAGTGCGATAGCACCACCTACTGGACACAGAGCATATTAAAATATATACAAATGATAAATAATATTCCGAAATTGTATCGTCTTTGAGTTGAGATAACGGCTCTTTTGAAGTGTAAAACCTAGGCATTCCATGAATTAGAGGAGGAGGGAGGGGGTAATCACTGCAGCAATGTGTAACTATTCTGCAAGACTGTCATAGCTGACCTATAATAACTAAACAACATGGCCGCTTGCTACAGCTTTTCGTGTGTCCAGTACGGGATATCATTACAATTTTGGCATCTTCTATTTCATTTGGCGTGCGTTACCTATTAAATAGGTAACTTTGGTTAATAGTTGCAATAATTTAGGATAGTCAAAATATACTGTAATATATGCTAATTCCACAACACAGTTAGAGCAGATATATGGTCAAAATTCTAAATATATTAATTTACACATTGTATCTGAACTACTTCTAGCCTACTTCTATTAATGTGAACAATCTTGAAGTTTGTAAACTTACTTTGTGAAGATCCCCACACATTTACTTCCTTCAATTCTGTGACACATCAGTACTGCTGTGTCACACGTTTTACAGAGCCTGCCGTCCGAACTACAAAGGTGCTGAGAGGAGGAGTTTCAGAAGGCAGAGTCAGTACATTATTGCTTGCAAGCAGTATGCTATCATGTAATATGTAGTCCTTAGAAATTGTACCTAACCAACAGAGTAGAAGCTGTGGAAAGAGTAAGATTGTCAAATAAAACCAATATGTGTATTGTTATTCATTCATTGCTGATGTTTTAAAATGAAAATATGCCATGATTGAAGATCTCCTATAATAGACATGCATGCACCCAGCCAATATTCTCGGGCAGGGCTGCTGTTAGAAATCACATCATACAGCCTACCTGGCAGCCCCCCCCCCCCACCCCAAAATATATCAATACAATATTTCCACTAAAAATACACTAAATCATTATTAGCGGACACAAACATAATAGAGAACCTGTGTGAATTAGCCCTTTTTAATTATTTTTACATTTAAAAAACAAAAAAAATTTAAATTTTTCCAAACAAAAAGGTTAAAAGTGTTCACAAAAATAAAATTATTTATTACAATGTTTAATTATTATTTATTTATTTATGTTTTTTTTACAATTTGTTATTTTTTTTTTACAGGACAGGGAAGCCTGCAGCGCTGCAGGGGGCAGCACAGTGAAATGGGGCACACGGGGGGGGGGGGGAGGGGGGAATCAGAAGCAGGCAGAATAGGGAGAGGAAGGATCGGTGTTGGAGAAGCAATTGCAAGAAGGATGACCTGTGTCTGTGTCTCTCCCTGCAGCAGCTGAAAGATGCAGGAGGGGAAGAAACTGACTTTCAGAGAACCGCACAGGGCTTCCTTCTATAATTGCCCCTCCGCTCGACCACACCAATTCACCATGCTCTCCGGGCCCCCTTGTGTACCTGGGGCCCCTACAGGAGGACTAGTGGCCCCCCCCCCATCAGCGGCCCTCTTCTTGGGCATAGCTTTGCTTAAACCTGAAATCCATGCAAATATATGTTGCAAAAAATGATACGGCTCTGCATTTATTAACCACTTAAGCCCCGGAGGATTTGGCTGCTCAAAGACCAGGCCCCTTTTTTCAACTTGGCACTGCGTGACTTTAACTGACAATTGCGCGGACATGCAATGCTGTACCCAAACAAAATTTACGTACTTTTTTTCCCACAAACAGAGGTTTTTTTTGGTGGTATTTGATCACCTCTGTGCTTTTTATTTTTTGCGATATCAATAAAAAAAATAGCGAGAATTCTGAGAAAAAATGACATTTTCAACTTTGTCTTTTAAAAAATATCCAATATACTCAATTTATGTCATATATTTTGGCCAAAATGTATTTAGCTACATGTCTTTGACAAAATAAAATCTCAATGAGCATATTGTTATTGGTTTGTGCAAAAGTTATAGCGTCTACAAACTATGGTGTAAATACTGGAATTTATGCAGCTTTTACTTTCTGACTGCCTATCTCATTTCATGAAGTGCTAAAATGGCAGGGCAGTACAAAACCCCCCCTAACTGCTACTTTTTGGAAAGTAGACATCCTAAGAAATGTCCTGAGAGGCATGTTTAGCTCATTGAATATGTAATTTTTTCACAGGTGTTTGAAAAATGACTAAAAAAAATTTATTTTTTTTATTACACAAAGTTGTCATTGAAATTATATATTGCTCATGCATGCACTGTGTATATGTGTAATTACACCCCAAAATATATTCTGCTGCTTCTCCTGAGTACAGGGATACCACATGTTTGAGACTTTTTGGGAGCCTAGCTGTGTACGGAACCCCGAAAACGAAACACCACCTTCAGAATTTCAAAGGGCGTACAGTTTTCATTGCATTTTCTCACTACCTATCACGGTTTAGGAGGCCCTGAAATGTCAAGATGCCACAACCCCCCCACCCAAATTACCCCATTTTGGAAAGTAGACGCCCAAAGCTGTTTGCTGAGAGGCATGGTGAGTCCATGGAATATTTTATATTTTGACTGTAATTTTGGGAAAGTTACATTTTTATTATTTTTTTTAACACAAAGTTGTCATTAAAAGATAAATTGCTCACACATGGCTTGGGTATATGTGGAATGACACCCCAAAATACATTCTGATGCTTCTCCTGAGTACAGGGATTCCACATGTGTGAGACTTTTTGGGAGCCTAGCTGTGTATGGGACCCCAAAAACCAATCACCACCTAATGGCGTGAATTGTGCATTTCACCTCTGCACTACCTGTCACAGTTTCAGAGGCCCTGAAGTTTCAAGATCCCATTTTGCAAAGTAGACACTCCAAACTGTTTGCTGAGAGGCATGGTGAGTCCATGGAATATTTTATATTTTGCCACAAGTTCCAGGAAAATTATTATTATTTTTTTGACACCCCAAAATACATTCTGCTGCTTCTCCTGAGTATGGGGATACCCCTTGTGTGAAACTTTTTTGCAGTCTAGCCGAGTACAGGACCCCAAAAACCAATCACCACCTTCAGGCTTTCCAAGGGCGTAAATTGTTGATTTCACTCCTGACTACCTATCACAGTTTCGGAGGCCATGAAATGCCAAGACCGCACAAACCCCCCCCCTAAATGACCCCTTTTCGGAAAGTAGACACCCTAAGCTATTTGCAGAGAAGCATGTTGCATGTTTTGCAGATCTCACTTTTTGTCACAAAGTTTTGGAAATTGAAAAAAGAGGAAAAAAAAAATGCATTTTCCTTTTTTTTCTTCATTTTCCAAAATAAATGAGAGCTGCAAAATATCACCATGCCTCTCAGCAAATAGCTTGGAGTGTCTACTTTGAAAAATGGGGTCATTTGGGTGGGGTTTGTGCTATCTTGGCATTTCATGGCCTTCAAAACTGTGATAGGTAGTAAGGAGTGAAATCAACAATTTACGCCCTTAGAAAGCCTGAAGGTGGTGATTGTTTTCGGGGTCCTGTACGCGGCTAGACTGCCAAAAAGTCTCACACATGGGGTATCCCTGTACTCAGGAGAAGCAGCAGAATGTATTTTGGGGTATTATTTCACATATACCCATGGCATGTGTGAGCAATATATCATTTAGTGACAACTTTGTGTAAAAAACAAAAAAGAAAAAAAAAATAATAATTTTCCTGAAACTTGTGGCAAAATATAAAATATTCCATGGACTCACCATGCCTCCCAGCTAATAGCTTGGAGTGTCTACTTTGCAAAATGGGGTCATGGGGGGGGGGGGGGGGTTGTGTTATCTTAGAATTTCAGGGTCTCTGAAACTGTGACAGGAAGTGCGGAAGTAAAATGCACAATTTAGGCCTTTAGAAAACCTGAAGGTGGTGATTGGATTTCGGGGTCCCGTACACAGCTAGGCTCCCAAAAAGTCTCACACATGTGGTATCCCTGTAATCAGGAGAAGCAGCAGAATGTATTTTGGGGTGTCATTTCACATATACCCATGGCATGTGTAAACAATATATAATTTAGTGACAACTTTGTGTAAAAAACAAAAAAACAAAACAAATTGTCACCTTCCTGAAACTTAGGGCAAAATATAAAATACTCTATGGACTCAATATGCCTCTCAGGAAATAGCTTTGGGTGTCTACTTTTCAAAAAGGGGTAATTTGGGGGTGTTTGAACTGTCCTGGCATTTTATGCTCAATCTTAGACACACATTACCCACTCTTCTAACCACTTGAAAACCAAGCCTTTTCTGTGACTTTTTGTTTACATGGAAAAATCATTTTTTTTTTACTATTTTACTAGAAAATTACTTTGAACCCCCAAACATTATATATTTCTTTAAAAAAGACGCCCTACAGAACAAAACGGTGGATGTTGCAAATTTTTTTGTCACATAGTATTTGCGTACAGATTTTCCAAACGCAATTCCTGTGAAAAATATAATTTTTTTAAAATTTAATGCACAAATACACTATATAATTTCAAATTGTTTGGTAAAATTTAAAAGATGATCTTATGCCGAGTACATTGATACCAAACATGACATGCTTTAAAAATTGCGCACGCCTGTGCAACGGCAACAAAGTACGTACAATTTTAAAAGCCTTTAAAAGTCTTTACAGGTTACCACTTTAGACTTACAGAGGAGGTCTACTGCAAGAATTACTGCCCTTAACCTGGCATTTGCGGGGATACCTCACATGCATGCTGCAATTGCGGTTTACATATGACACTAGACCAACGCTTGCATGCGCCTTTGCGCGCAAGCCTGGGGGGACAGGGGGGCTTGATTTTTTTTTTTTATTTAGTTTGCTTTTTTATGTTATTTTGACACCTTTCTTTTCATTTTCTTTTTTTAAATCATTTTTATTGTTATCACAGTGAATTTAAATATCCCCTATGATAGCAATCTGTAGTGACAGGTACTCTTTTTTAAAAAAAATTGGGGTCTTTTAGACTCTAGATCTCTTCTCTGACCTTAACGCATCTGACCACATCAAAATTGATGTGATAAAATGCTTTCCCAATTTCCCAATGGCGCTGTTTATTTCTGGCAAAACAGAAGTCATGAAATGCTCGTAGCTTCCGGTATCTTAGGCCATAGACATGATTGGAGACATTCTCATCTCCAATCAGCTCTATGGTTAGATAATTGAACCACTGGCTGCACTCTTGGGTTAACCGGTGGGAAAGGAGAGCCCGAGAAAAACCGCGAAAGGCAACGGGAGGGGGGGTGTCCTTGTAAAAGCAGTCTAGCGGCCAATTATCCACTAGGATTGCTTTTACATATAAGCCGACCGCTGGCTGTAAAAAATGATAACAAAATCTGCAGGCATCATCCTGGTATAACCACTCAAAGTTCAGCAACGTACCAGTACATTGCTGGTCCTTGTTTTGCATATAGTGTAGGTTTTCATGCAGCCTGTGGGCTGAACGAAAAAAAGAGAACCTAACAGAAATCTCCCCAAAAAAATTGTGTAGTATACCCACCTTTAACTGCCCAAACATCCAAACCCACTTCTTAGTGGCGGGTATATATAACAAAATTCCACGTATTCCTAATGGTATTTTAACTGCAGTGGTGAAATCACCTACCACAGCGCTGCCATCAGAGGTATCCATATATGCTGAGTGCAAACGCTGTTTGTGTCAGAATATATAAAATCATTGTGGCAGCCGATGAGTGTACCTGCAAGGCAAACAGGTTAACAAAAGAATGTAAAACAAAGTACAGTAAAAGTACAGTAGGAAGAGTGGAAGAACAGAAAAATAACTCAAACGACAACTGTTTTTGGCTTTTTTATTTAATTTTTTTTTTAACTTTTTAAAAAAAATATGTATTTTTTTTTTACACTTTTTTTTCTGAACTGCAACTTTCCAGGTTAGGGTATCTCAAAATGTTGATAGCCATCGAACATCTTTCCAGACCCTGTGTTAGTGTGCCCTACACTGTGTCGTGTTAGTGTGCCCTACACTGAAACTCCACTAGTGTGTGGTAGCGCTCAAAACATTCCCCAATGCAGAGACCAGGTTGGTCAGGACAGGTGGGACAATAATAGCAGGTGTCACGCCTAAATCTGCGCCTGCTTCAGACACGACATCTTCTTTGGGGGTATCTTTGGGTAGGGGTACTCGGGAGGACATGTGAAAAATGCCTCTCATGCAGCCGGCTCACTGCATCTGGAAGGGGAAATTGGGCAGGAACACCTCCTGGGTACAGGTAGGCATTGATGATCTCTTCCTGGAATTCTCAGAAGGATCCAGTTCCTCCTGCGCTCTGTATAGTATAAAGGCGTTCAGCATAGCCAATTGAAATAAATAAATAGACACTTTTTCGTACCAGCGTCTGGCTTTACGGGCAACTAAGTACGGCGTCAAAAGCTGGTCGTTAAGGTCCATCCCTCCCATATTAACTTTATAGTCGTGGACACAGAGGGGTTTCTTTATAACACCAGTTGCCGTAGTAATTTAGACTGTCGTGTGAAGAGAGGACAGAACGAAAAACATTCCGTGTATCCCTCCACTTCACTGCAAGCAATTTGTCCATTTTCAAGCAGGCACTTTCCCCCTGACTAAGATGGGAATTGACAAGCCACTAGGGGAAGCCCCGGCGATTAGGTCGCACCGTGCCACATGCACCAATTTGTAATTCCATCAGGTGACTAAAAAGTGGCACGCTTGTGTAAAAATTGTCCACGTACAAATGGTACCTCTTTCCGGATAAGGGTGACACCAAGTCCCAAACTATCTTGCCGCTGCTCCCTATGTAGTCTGGGCAGTTGGGGGGCTTTACAGAGCTATCTTTTCCCTCACAAACCCGAAAAACTAACTGTATAGCCTGTGGCCCTGTCACACAGCTTATACAGCTTGACCCCGTATCTGGCACGCTTGCTGGGGAGATACTGTTTCATAGCAAGGCGGCCAGTAAACTTAGTCAGGGACTCATCAACGCAGACAACTTGTTGGGGGGTAAACAAGGCTGCAAACCGCTGATTGAAGTGGTTTACGAGGGGCCGAATTTTGTGGAGCCGGTCATATTCAGGGTCTCCCCGAAGACGACAGATTTCATTGTCGTTGAAATGCATAAACCGCAGAATTTGCTTGTATCTCGCCCTGGACATGGAAGCAGAGTACACGCGCATATGGTGAATTTGGCTAGTGGACCAATATAACTGCAATTCACTATTTTTGGTTATGCCCATGTTGAGGGAGAGGCCCAGAAAAGTCTTAAACTCGGAAACTGTTACAGGTTTCCAGTCGAATTGTCTGGCAAGGGGCGAATTTGGGTTGGCGGCCATGAATTGACCAGCGTATAAATTTGTTTGGTCCACAATAGATCTGAAAAGATCTTCCGTGAAAAACAGCTCATAAAAATTCAGGGGAGTAAAATTCCACATGGATTCCAGGTTGGGCAGTGAGTGGGGGATGTACGGGCGCTGTTGTATCAGTGGGCTGCCAATCAGGATATGCCAGCGCATCAGGGAGGGCACTATGGGCTCTACGGGCCTGTCTTCAAATACGCGGTGGCTACGGGCCACTACTTGTGCTAGCCACCGCACCAGCTCCAACTGCACTCATGGGACTCACCACATCACCAAGTGATACTGCAGTGCTGGTTGTTCTAGGTCCAGGGTGTGCTCGCCAGATCACCAGATGGCTGAGCGGCACTAGTACCGTCACTCTGCTCCATACGAGCACGCTGCGATCTCTGCACCTCTTCAACTCCAGAATGGGGTCGGGTATGCCTGGTTCTAACAGGGCCCCATCCATCGTCGGAGCTATCTGTCAGGGAGCCACTGCTCTCTTCAGGTTTGTATACTGACCCTGATTCTGCCATCAGGTGCTATATACTGTGTACAGTGTGTGTTGTGACAGGGGGTGTAGGGGTTAACTGGGGGTGATCAGGGGGTTAAATCTTTATTGGGGGGGTGGCGGGGACCCTAAACCTCCTTGGGACAGAAACGAACTCGCTATCGCTAACTCAAGTCACAATCACACTAATACAAAATACAGTAAACCACTATATTACCTATATATTAGTGTGCAATGTGACAGGGGGGAAGGGGCTAACTGGGGGTGGTCAGGGGGGATCAGGGGGTTAAATCTTTATTTGGGGGGGTGGCGGGTATCCTAAGCTTAAAAGGAACAGCCGCCAGTGCTAAACCTGGTCACAAGTCACACTTATACAGGTATATAGGAAAATGCTATATACTGTATACAGTGTGTGTTGTGACAGGGGGTGTAGGGGTTAACTGGGGGGTGATCAGGGGTTAAATGTGCCTAGCCTAGGTGTGTGTGGGTGTGCTTGGTGCAGTACTCACAGTTCAGATCCGCTCTCTCCTCTCGATGAATCCAAAAAGGATTTGGGGAGGAGAGAGCAGGTCTTTTCTGTCTCTGTGTTTACATGACACAGGCACAAGTCAGTATCTGATTGGGCAGGACCGATCAACAGGTCCAGGCCAAAAATCATTGGCCTGGACCTGATGACTGATCGGTTCTGAACCCAATCAGGTTATATCAGCGAGCCGAGAGCGCGCCCCAGAGCCGCGGGGATGAGCGACGTAGGTCTACGTCGCTTTGCCTGTAAGCAGCTGAGTTCCGCAGTAAATAGTCGTTAGGCGGTCGGCAAGTGGTTAATACATAGATTAAAAAAATATATGTCTGATTCCTCCACAGGATGATCCTTGATGCCCGAATTGTCTGTTTTAAATTTGAGTGTGTTTTTTGCTCTATACTTATTAAAGTTTGTAGCTAACATACTACACCATGAGGATTTTTCCTTTTTCATTCTTATGACATCCGGGTTGTTACCTTTTTGCTGTGAGAGGAAGCACATTTTAAGATCATTAAGGCTGTAACCTGTTGGAGAAGATTCTTTCATCTGTGTATCCATTGGGTCATAGGCTTTCCTGTAAGGTGTGCTGAGATCCCTGTAATGGGGATCATTCAACTCTGGTAAGAGGCCACACTTACTGGTGTTTGGTGGAGGCTTTATCTCTATAATTACCACCTGGTCTGCGGGAATTCCTCTTGGATTCTTTTTCTCTATATAGACTTTCATTATTAAGTGATTTATGGAATTACATATAGTTTGTATGGACTCACTTTTTTCTTAAGCTTTCGCTGAGATTGAGATTACTGTGTCAAGCGCTGTATACCTTGTTTTTATTTTCTTATAGTTGAGGTTTTACAACTGTTTTATACTAGCAGCTGATACTTTATCTTTGTAACCTTACCTATCAAGCGCAGTGTAATTTGTTTTAAAAAATATATATACGCAAGATGTTTAAAGTGGTATTAAACCAAAAATACAATATATTTCAGTGTACCGTAAATTAGATGTGGTGGCTGCATTTGTTTTGTTTCTTAGCCTTTTTTGCCTCTGTTTTCACCTGGTGCTCTGGCCAGTAACACAACTTCTCTCTTCGAGTGCCTTCACTCTGGATAAATACAGCAAATTTAAGTGGCATAAGTGGTCTGATGCCACCAGTAAAACACCCCCATCCCTAACATGCACAAAAGAAAAAGAAAAATCCTTTTTTAAAGTAAAACTTACCATCTAGACATATTTTACAATCAATGTTTTATTTTGTAGACTTTTTTCAACTTTGGAGTTACCCTTTAAAGGTCATGATGGCCTTTTGGTCTGTCACATGGGTCCTGACATCGAGATGTGGTATAAACAAGAATTCTCATTACAATTTTTAAAATTCCAACAATGCTCCTGAAAAGGAGATGGATTTATTATTGACAGCGCTGGTCTCTGGCAGCAGGGGCCACACTGAAGAACATGGCTGTCATTCACAGAAGGTCACGCAGCCTGCAGCTCCGTGTGTCTATCAGTGACTGCTTATATACATACATGATACGGTTTTATGAAAGAATGATCAGTGCAGCCAAGTCAGGTATTACACGGCACCAGACCAACACTAATTATTCATTAATAGCTGCCATGCTGAGTGAGCTATCCCTATTGCGAATGAATGATCATAAACGGGGATACCTGGGGGAAAAATGTATATTTTTTTAAATCATGAGAGTTCTTCTATATGTGTTTCCAAAGATGCCTCTGTTGGCTTTCATTTCCCAGTCCCACTGACCTGTACCTGGCATGTTACTCCTGAACAGGAATCCAGAAACAGATGAGACTGAAGGCCCCTGGAGGTGGATTACATGCAGGATGCTGGGGGTGGAAGTTAGCCATGGTACAGGGGTATGCTGGAGATAGACGATAGGAGCAGTGTGAAATGGCAACCTGTGAAGCTCTGGTGAACTCCATGCCCATGAGTGTTAAGGCAGTGCTGGAAAATAATGATGGCCACACAAAATATTGACACTTTGGGCCCAATTTGGACATTTTCACTTAGGGGTGTACTCACTTTTTTTGTCAGCGGTTTAGACATTAATGGCCGTGTGTTGAGTTATTTTGAGGGAACAGCAAATCTACACTGTTATACAAGCTGTACACTCACTACTTTACATTGTAGCAAAGTGTAATTTCTTCAGTGTTGTTACATGAAACGATATAATAAAATATTTACAAAAATGTGAGGGGTGTACTCACTTTTGTGAGATACTGTGTATATACATATATATATATATATATATATATATATATATATATATATATATATATATATATATATATAGTGGGTATAAAAAAGAATCACTACCCTTTATCACTCCAAAATAAGAATAAAAAAAAAATAATCACTCCAACTTATAACATCCAAGTGAAAGATATAACACCAAGATGTCAGAAAAAAAATCAAAAACAGAATCACTGAATTGGAAAAAGGCTCACCCCTCTATGTCAGTATGTTGCGGAACCACCTTTTGCTTTAATTACAGCCTTTAGTCTGTTGGGATATGTCTCTACTAACTTTGCATATCTAGACTTTGCAATATTTTCCCACTCTTCTTTGCAGAAGAGTGAACCAGACATAGAGGGCTTATACAGCCCAGGACTGTATTGTCCATATAATTGAAATATATGCATGTCTCCCTTTCCTGCCTGGAGTCTACCTTAGACTGAGGAAAGGTCAGTTGTGTCGCCACCAAGGACCCTTAAACTGGGGAAATATACACCATATCTTTGAACCACAGAAAGAAAGGTGCTGCCTGTCCTATTCAAGCCATGTAACACAATACTAGATCTATTATATCTAGGAGCGAATATATATATAAGGGCGGATATATCAGGGAGAGGACCCTCTACCTTGCGAGTTGGGACCCACCCCAAAAAGTTCACAGGGGGGATAGCCATAAAAGCCCTGCCCCTGGCAACACAATCTGGGACGTAATACATTGGATCCTATGCAAGAAATATATTCTTGATGTCTGTTATGATAAATACGGAAGCAATATAGTTCCAAGCAGCATTAGTATCGCTACAGCTTTGTCGCCTAGCACAAGTCACTATCAAGAAGGAAAACATCGGTCTGTTATGGTCTCTCAGGCCCTGAGGAAGCCTTGAGCGAAACGCGTCGGCTTGCTGGGGACCTACCGTGACCGAATCCAGCTTGAGACCCAATTTCCACCCTATACAGATTTTGGTTACAACCCCTTCTGGGGATATGTTTCTCTATTAGTAGTGACGTTAATTGTTTGATTTTTTTATTGTATGTCATGTCAGTCCTCTGTTATCACATATGCATGGTAGTCCATGCTTAGTTTTATTGTTCTTTATATAAATAAAATGTAATTTTGGTTTTACAAACGGTTCCTTGTCTGATCCTTCTACTCCCACTGGCCCGCAAAGCCCCATCTTTTTCTGTCCCTTTTGTTTTGTTAATCTTCTTTGCAGAACTGCTCAAGTATAGTTAACCACTTAAGCCCCAGCCCTATTTCGGACACTTTTTGTTTACAAGTTAAAACCAGTATTTTTTCCTAGAAAACTTCTTAGAACCCCCAAACATTATGTATATTTTTTTAGCAAAGACTCTGGAGAATAAAATGTCGGTCATTGCAAAACTTTTTGTCAAGCGGTATTTGCGCAGCGGTCTTTAAAACGCCATTTTTTTGGAAAAAAATTGAAAAATCACATTTCACTGCATTTAAAAAATACTAAACAGTAAAGTTAGCCCATTTTTTTTGTATATTGTGAAAGATAATGTCACGCCGAGTAAATAGATACCCAACATGTTACGGTTTAAAATTGCGCCCCCCCCCCCGTGGGATGGCGACAAACTACGGTCAATAGAGATCTCAATCTGTGAAGCTTTAAATTTATTTAACGGTTACCAGTTTAGAGGTAGAGTGTAGCTCTTTTTTTTAAATTATTGCGCACGCTCTGGTGATCGCGGCAATACCTCACATGTGGGGTTTGAACAGCGATTTCATTCGCGGCTCGACTTGCGTATACGTTTTTTTTTGTGCGCGAGCTAACGGTGACGGGGGGCGGCGAAATTTTTTTTTTTTAGCTAGAGGCATCATCCCGGTATAAACCCGCAAAGTGTACCGACGTATCGGTACGTTACTATGCGGTAAGTGGTTAAATGTAATGGTGACTGTTTGTGGACTGCAGTCTTCAAGTTATTCCACAGATTTTCTATGGGGTTTAAGTCTGGGCTCTGACTAAGCCATACAAGGACATTCACCTTTTTCTCCTTCAACCACGGTGTGGTAATTTTTGCTGTGTGCTTTGGGTCATTGACATGTTGGAAGGTAAACCTTTATACCATTGACAACCTTCTGGCATAGGGCAGCAGATGCTCAAGAATTTGATGGAATTTTACCCCATCCATATGCCAGTCTATCCTGACAAGTGATCCAGTCCCTGCTGCAGAGAAACACCCCCATAACAGAATATTACCACCCCCATGCTTCACTGTAGAAATGGTGTTATTTGGATGGTGAGCTGTATTGGATTCCTGCCAGACATACAGTTTGGTGTTGAGGTCAAATAGCTAGCCCAGTAAAGGACTTATAGAGAGTCTGGAGGCTTTTAGATTCTTGGAGAGTTGACCCTTCTTGTCGAGTCAGAAAGTTGCCATACTGTCTCCATACAGGTTTTGATACCAAAGTATTTCTAGTAAATAAGAAGTACATATTGTTTGTAGCCTAGATTTTCTGTCTCTCTGGACAAATTACAAAATGAAGACATCATGATAGAGCAAGTAGATCACAAAATCCCGGGGTGGGGGGGGGGGGTGGTTTATTTCTGCATTTTGTAATTTGTCTATTTGGGATGTTGGCAGAATATCTCACTTGACTCGACATTCTTGTATGTAATTGTCTCTCTGGACAGGCTTTACAATAAAATAAGTGTCCCCTGGTCAGACACAGTCGAACTGTACACATACATATGGCAACATCATATGTCTGTAATGAAGAAGATGCCTACTCCTATCTCATGACCACAATCAGGTGGAAGGACATCAGGTTAGACATGGCTCCCAGGGCAGGGGGTATACTGGCACTGATTTTACTAAGCTACTTCATCTGGTGGTTAGACATCTCCCCATGGGTGCCTCTCTTTTGTGATAAAGGTTTGAATTGCTATTTGTATATACTGTACTGAATTATTATTGTATAGGCCGGTGACTTAACCTTACTGCCTGCAGCCTTCTAGTGAACAGCTAAGCAGTAGCAACAGACTAATGTGTTTATCTCTCTGCTCTTTCCTCCTATCAGCATATTCCTGATGAATGCAGGATACCTGAATGGTCCCTAGGTATGGCACTCCCTTTCCCCAGTCCTCAGGCTTATGTATAGGGGATTATAAAAGACTGACCTCAAGTCAAATTTGGGCATTTATATTAGTTACATATAATAAACACTGAATATTTTTTTAAAGAATACATAGGTGCATTTTATAAAAAATATCTACCTAGAGACCAGCTGAAACTGGGAGCCTAGTGGTGGCACATAGGCCTGACAAGCTTACTCCTGTATCCAGGTTTGACATTTAGCTTGGAAAAACTGACAGCCAGAAAAAAACACAATAACCCAATAGTGATTATTCTATCTTTCTTTCTTCTGTAAGATGATGTGTAAAATGGGGTGATGTTTTATTTTATTCTAAGAACTAGGTTAGCTGTAATGTTTGTAGAATTTATTACTACTACTACTACTACTACTACTACTACTACTAATAATAATACTACTACTGCAATGACCTATTGCTATTTTATAGATATTAATAAACACAGCTCTGCATTTCATACTTATTTTCTAATTAAACTGAATGTATAATGTATATCTATTTATATATTATATATATATATATTATATGTATATATAATGTATAATGTATATACAGTATATGGCCCACCAATACTCCGCACAACAAAGTCATTTTTGCTGATGACCACTAGGTGTCCTCCAACTCCAACAAAAATTTAATCACAAATAAAGCCTGTTGTAAACTACCGGTACTTTAACCTTTTGTATTTTAATTTTTTTTCTTTTACTTTGCTTTAACAATACATCATATGATGGCATAAAAAATACATTTTAAAATAATTGTAAATATCCAATTTAGGCACACTAAATTCTTACTCTATGTCACAGATCTGGGTATTGTTTTACAGAGATATAACATCAATCACTGTTCCTATTACCGACTTATGTCTTATTCTGCACTATCTTTTTGTAAATGTGATGATCTTGAGCTCACGTCAGATCTGCCCCTGTGATGACTGATGGTGACTAGACGGATAGTATTTAAGAAGCAGGACAGGTACAGAAAATACAGAACAGATGAAGCAGAATCAGGAAGGAAATACTTGCACTGCAGGTCCCTAGGTCCAGTTTTCTTTCCAGCAAGGAGCTGCACAGCAGTAACATCACCAAGTCTTACGCCAGATCTCCAGACACTAGTATATAGAGGCAGAGTGCCTTAGATGATCTTACACACTAATGTTTTTCAAGAGACATTCAGGACTAAATGTAAATCTATTAGGGTGCTGCTTAACACACTTAGCATTTCTAGACGTGCCTAATAAGCATATCTTATTTTTCTTACTTCAGCTCCATTGTAAAGAACACTTATAGAAAACAAAACTGCTAAAAAGCTAAAAAGAATGTTACATTTAAGCAGTACATTTGGCTGACATAAAACAATATTAGAAATAATTTGTCAATATAATATACATTATATTACCAAAAGTATTGAGACACCTGCCTTTACACACACACATAAACTTTAATGGCATCCCATTATTAGTTTGGTGGGTTTAATATTGAGTTGGCCCACCCTTTGCAGCTTTAACAGCTTCAACTCTTCTGGGAAGGCTGTCCACAAGGTCTAGGAGTGTGTCTATGTTAATGTTTGACCATTCTTCCAGAAGCGCATTTGTGATGTCAGGCACTGATGTTGGAAGAGAAGGCCTGGTTCGCAGTCTCTAATTCATGCCAAAGGTGTTCTATCGGGTTGAGGTCAGGACTCTGCTCAGGCCAGTCAAGTTCCTCCACCCAAACTCACTCATCCATGTCTTTATGGACCTTGCTTTGTGCACTGCTCCAAATCGTTTGGTGGAGGGGGGACTAAGAGGCATGGAGGAGCTTAGCTATGAGGATAGATTAGAGGAACTGAATTTATTCTCTCTTGAGAAGAGGAGATTAAGGAGGATATAATCAACATGTTCAAATACATAAGGGGTCCATATAGTGAACTTGTTGTTGATTTATTCACTTTAAGGTCATCACAGAGGATAAGGGGGTACTCTTTATGTCTAGAGGAAAAGAGAATTCATCTCCAAATACAGAAAGGTTTCTTTACAGTTAGATCTGTGAAAATTGGAATAGACTCCCTCCAGAGGTGGTTCTGTCCAGCTCCAACATAACTGGGTACAAACATTTATAGGTAAAGTTGATCCAGGGAATATCCAATTGCCTCTTGGGGGATCAAGAAGGAATTTTTTCCCCTGCTGGAGCAAATTGAATCATGCTTTGCTGGGATTTTTCACCTTCCTCTGGATCAGTTGTGGGCATATGATTGTGTTTATGGGATTGCATGGTTGTTTTTTTAATTTTTTTATTTGTTGAACTAAATGGACTTGTGACTTTTTTTCAATGTGACTAACTATGTAACTATGAAAACCTTGTGGACAGCCTTCCCAGAAGAGTTTAAGTTGTTATAGCTGTAAAGGTGGGCCAATATTAAATCCTACGGACTAAGACTGGGATGCCATTAAAGTTTATGTGCGTGTAAAGGCAGGCATCCCAATACTTTTGGTAATATAGTGTATATTTACTTAAAAACAAACTTCAAGATAATATAAAGTTTAAGAAAAAACATAAGTTCATAGTATGAGAGATAAATGGCTATAATAATAGCTACAACAGCAGTTGTAGTTTGCACTCAGCATGTCCAGCTTGTTAATAACTTTGTCTCTTTGTTCATTCTTATGCTCCTAAATCTAGGATAAATAAACATGATGCATCGGTTGTATTAGCGGGTCTTGCAGGCAGAGCAGGCTTTGACTTACAGCAATAGTTTCTCCTAGTGATGGACAGGACCAGGGAGTGTGGGCTCCTCATAATTGTTCAAGGAGTTTGATTGCATTTTGTGGTGCAGAGTTTCTGGTGCAGAGAGTAATGACCTACCCTAAGTTCTCCCAGTACAGTACAGTACAAGACAGGCAGCCGCTCCTGCGCAAACCGGCGTAGGTATACGTCGGTCGCGCGCAGGGAGCTAGGGGGCGAGCGCGCGCCACCGGCGTGCTCCCGCCCCCGCTCATCAGCGGGGAAGCCGGAGCACGGGGCAAGTGGCTCTGATTGCCGCCTGACACCCGCAATTGTTCCCCGCTGAGAGAGAAGTACGGGCAGCTGTTGTAAACACAGCTGACCGTTCTTCTCCCTGGAATGATCATAGAGCCCCTGTGATCCTTCTATATAGTATCGCAGGTCTCTATGGTCATTTCACAAGCCACGCCCCCCCACAGTTATATTCACTCCCCTAGGCTCACATTTAACCCCTTGATCACCCACAATGTTAACCCCTTCCCTGCCAGTGTCATTATTACAGTAACAGTGCATATTTTTAGCACTGATTACTGTAGTAATGGCACTGGTCCCCCCAAAGGTGTCAAAAATGTCAGTCAGGGATCTGATCTGTCCCCCGCAATGTCGCAGTCCCGCAAAAAAAATCGCAGATCGCCGCCATTACTAGTAAAAAAAACAAAACAATAAAAATGACATAAATCTTTCCCGTAGTTAGTAGACGCGATAACTTTTGCGAAAACCAATCAAAATACGCTTATTGAAATTTTTTACCAAAAAGATGTAGCAGAAAACAAATTGGCCTAAAATGTTAAAATGTTTGATTTTTAAATTTTCTTTGGGGAATGTTATATAGCAGAATGTGAAAAATATTGTTTTTTTTTTTTTTTTCAGAATTGTCGCTATTTTTTTTTATAGTGCATGTTATATGCATATAGTATATGTTTATAGTGCAAAAAATAAAAATCGCACAGATGATCAAATACCACCAAAAAGAAATCTATATTTGTGGGAAAAAAGGACAAGAATTTTATTTAGGTACGACCGCGCAATTGTCCGTTAAAGTAACGCACTGCCGAATTGCAAAATATGGCCTGGTCATTAAGGGGGCAAATCCTTTACAGTACAGAAGTGGTTAATAAACAGACACTCAGCTGTCTCATGATCCAGCGGTGTACTCACCCCTGCCCTTTTCACCCTGTTTCCACCCTTGGCAGCACTGGCATCTCTGCTATGGGCTCCCGGTTGTGACAGCTTGCAGCTTCACAGCCGGGTGCCCACTGCAAATGCGTGAGCGGTGCTGCGTTCTGTGACTGGTCCCAAAGTCTTCTAGGACCTGTCATGTGTCCCAGAAGACTTTGGGAGGGAGGGTGAAGGAAAACTTCCACTTCTATTCACCTAAGGTGACCAGAACGGAAGTGGGAGCAGATACAAGTCAAAATCGGGTACCCGCTAACCCCCTCCTCCCCAAAAGCTCAGTTTCAAAAATGGGTGATGGGAAGGAGGCCTTTAAGCTGGACTTCCACTTTTGGGATGAACTCCGCTTTAACATAATCCCTTACAATAACCCTGCCTGTAACCCTAACTTTCCCTGTAACTGTAACTAGCACACTAAGTCCAGCCATACACGATTTGAGCCATTAATGGGCAGGCTGACAGTACCAAGTAGATCGATCAAACAACCTGGGTACAACCAGCCTGCCGGATTCGCTTCCGATTATTGCAAATAGCTGCTATAGCAGCTAGTGATAATCACTGTCTTCTTCCGGCAGGGACAGCTTCCCTACCCGGAGAAGAAAATAGCCCAGCAGGAGGGATTCCCCTGTCATCGCTGTCTGTACTGATGGGGGAATCGTGAAAATTTCTTTCCTGCAACCCCTGTCTGCAGGAAAGAAATTCACACCATCTATGGCCAGCCTAACCCTTTCTGCAATCTAATACTGACCCTTGCTTATTTAACCCACTGTTTAAATACACACCTTTCCCTTCTTGTGTGAAGAGAAATCAGGGCTTACATTTAGCACTGTCCTGGAATGTATTGCCCTTGGGGCAGGTTGGGTTGAACAGGCCGAAAATCTGCAGGTAGGTTGCTACAGATCCCTTGAGGCCTGGTCACTAATGACTTATACAAAGGGCCCGAAAAAATTTGCAGGCTGAGGCTTATAATAGTCAAGACCTTGGTATTATTTTAATTTTATTTATTTATTTCAGGTACTTATATAGTGCCGTCAATTTACACAGCGCTTTACATATACATTGTACATTCACATCAGTCCCTACCCTCAAGGAGCAATTATGAATCAAGTTAGAAAAGACACACATGTAAACTCTTATTAAACAAGGTCTGTGTTGGCTCAGCAAAAGAAAAACACATGGCCAACTGTATTCTGGTGTACAGAAGAGAGAAATACATGAACCACTGAGTGTGCATGAGTTGATGGAACAGCAGGTACATAAAAGTATAAGATATTTAATAATTTATGGGACAGTTACTACAGAAATAGAAGATTGTCTCTAACTATAAACCTTTTTATGTTTGAAAGAGTCCAGAAATATGCCTTAATATAAATACACCCATTAATAAGTGAAAGGTTATGTAACTCATAGCAATAAAGTAAAAATTCAGTCTGTACATTCCTAATATCATATCTTACCACAAGATGACACTGTGGACCAAATAACTGTGCAGCTGAGAAGACTGATCAGCCCTGGATCCATGGTCTATGAGATAACACCGTTGAGTACTGTCAATGATATTTTTTTGTTTGTGCTAAAAGCCTGTTTTTTAGGAAAGGCTTTTGGAGGTTTATCCTCTTCTTGTAAGATCCAAGCAGTACTGATACGCAACATGTAAATCGCACACACATACACATGGCTATTGGTTTATTTTTCTTTGTATTGTAGAAGATGCTACCTTTGGTTTTTCAAGGCAGAATTTATATTTATATTGATGGTTTTGTAGTTGTACCTTATAGAAGGATTCTGCTGCACTCTTAGAGGCTTATTTCTGTCTTCTGTGTCAGAGAACGTGCAGTGGTTTCCAGTGGCTTGGTTGGGTATGATGGTTTGTTTGGTGTGTTGGGGGTAGAAGTTGGCACTGTGGAGATAGATGCCTCAGTTGGTGGGATTCCTGTATACTGAGGTGTATAGTTTGTCAATAAGTCAATCTTTCGTTTTATTAAATTGTGAAACTAAAGGAGCAATGAATACATTTTTTATTCAATTTTTTTCCCCTTGTGTTTATATGATGAAACTATTATCAATATAACGATAGCGCATATACTTTATGGCTTTTGCTATTTGGTGTTAAAGTAGTACTAAAGTTTAAATGATTTTACCTTAGTACATTCTCTGCTTTAAGGTAAAAATGCTCCAATACCTGTCCTATAAGCCCCTTACCCCTCTTGTCCCCTAAAGCAGGGGTCTCCAAACCGAGGTCCTCCAGTTGTTCAGGAACTACAATTCTCATCATGCCTAGTCATGTCTGTGAATGTCAGAGTTTTACAATTACCTAATTGGACATGTAGTTCCCCAACAGCTGGAGGGCTGTAGTTTGTAGATCCCTGCCTTAAAGGAAATGTGTACTTCTCCTGTAACCTGTTTTCAGCAGACAGGGGGCTGAAGCCTGCTGTCGGCTGACATCACAGAGCCAGTCCAGGCTGGGGAAAGATCATGACCATATGCTCGGATCCACCCAGAACCCTCTTGTATTAACAGAGGCATGGACTCCAGAGAGAGAGAGATATAATTTTTCCCCTGTACAAATCATTAGTAAGACCTCATCTGGAATATGCAGTTCAGTTTTGGTCACCAGTTCTTAAAAAGGATATCGGGGAACTGGAGAAAGTGCAGAAAAGGGCAACCAAACTGAAAAGAGGCATGGAGGACCTCAGCTATGAAAAAAGATGAGAAGAACAGAATTTATTCTCTCTTGAGAAGAGGAGATTAAGGGGGGATACGATCAACATGTATAAATACAGAAGGGGTCCATATAGTGAACTTGGTGTTGAGTTGTTCACTTTAAGGTCAACACAGAGGACAAGGGGGCACTCTTTACGTCTAGAGGAAAGCAGATTTTGTCTCCAAATACGGAAAGGTTTCTTCACCGTAAGAGCTGTGAAAATGTGAAATAGACTCCCTCCAGAGGTGGTTCTGGCTAGCTCACTAGATTGCTTTAAAAAAAGGTCTGGATTGTTTCCTGGATTGTTTCCTGGGTGTACTTAATATAAGTGGGTGCTAAAATTCTTTTTTAGGTAAAGTTGATCCAGGGAATATCCGAATTGCCTCTCGGGGATCAGGAAGGAATTTTTTCCCCCTGCTGTAGCAAATTGGATCATGCTTTGCTGGGGTTTTCTCGCCTTTCTCTTTCAACTGTGGGTATAGGATTGTGTATATGGGATTGTATGGTTGAGTTTTCAATACTGTTTTTTTTTTTTTTTTTTGGTTGAACTAGATGGACTTGTGTCTTTTTTCAACCTGACTAACTATAAAACTATGTAACCCTGGACCAGCACCTGGATCAGCCTCTTAGCGAGCCTCTGAGAGCCTGGGACAGCTTCTCCCACCCCCTCCACAGTTTCAGAGTCACCAACTCTCTGCTCAAGGAGCAATGAGAACTGAGCAATCAGTGGTGTTTGATCACTCGGTTCTCAGTCTTAGAGCCAGTGTGGGACCAATGCTGTATCCACCTAGGTAAGTATGATTCTTAAACAAAAATCCCCAAACATATCTTCCAGGAGGAGAGGGACCATTCTGTGGGTATTGTTGCACAGGGCAGGTAAGCATTAATGTCATTTTAAGGAATTCATTCTCTAGGTCTGCCATAGATATGTTTGAATGTTGTGGTGCCATGCTACTCCACATAGCAGTACCTATACACTGAAAATGAATGTCATTATCAAAAAAGTTGTGTTAGAATTAATTGAACATTGTATTTGTGGTTTGACGGGGATGATAGTATCTGTGACCTGCAGCATTTTTCATCCTTGTAAAGAATATTGCTATACAGAAATTCTACATCCATAGTCACTGGAAGTGAATTATGTGTTAAGTGCTTTAAACTATGAATGATAATTCTGTGTGACAGTGGAAATAACAGATTGAATGAGAACCTCAGCTTTCTAAATCTCTATCAAAAAGGGATCCTTTTCTAGAGATTATTGTCTTTGCAGATTTCATCATTTTGCTAAACACTTGTGTGTCATTACAGCCTGAACGTTTGAAGAAAAGGACAGATCGCTTAAAGTTAGTTTGAAAATGTAACTGTTCATGCAAATGAAAAAGTATCATGGACAGTACTCAGGCAATACAATCTCCTTAAAGCAGAACTATACTCCCCTGCACTCCAGCAATGCGACCCATTGCTGACAGATGACATGTTCGGCTGGTTTTCTTCCGATCTTTGGACATTTTGTATGACTGGGCTTCAATGACGTCACCCAGCTGATGGCAAAATTGTACACTGAGCTGTGAGTGCATCGTCTGTTGGCATGTTCTGCTGTTCTTCTGAGCTTCAATCTTTGGCCATTTTGACTTGGCTGGGCTGAGATACTATTCATCTCGGCTTAAGTGTACAGCTCAGTTATTGGTATATAGTGATTGGTAAGGTAGGAATATTTTGATACAGAAGAGACATAGGGGTTAATTTACTAAAAGTGGAGAGTGCAAAATATGGTTCAACTGTGTATGGTAATCTACCTCTTCTACTGTGGAGTAGGTAGTTTACTAATCCCTGAAAGGTATTTGCTGATTAATAATGGGGGATTCCCCCTTTTTCTTTTCTGCCATTTATACTTGTACTCCTGTGCCCGTTCAGGTATTGGTTCAACTTTACTCCTCCTGTAGACACAAAGTGATATTGTCTCATTTTCCTTCCACAAGTCCTAAAAGTCTAATCTGAAAGATTGTGACGTTGTTTCTTCCCGTACAATACTTTTCCATAATAAATGTTTAAAATTTGTTCACATACTGTCACCAGTGCAGTACAGCATGATCATACAACTGGTATGATCACTGTGGTCAGGGACACTGACTAGTGACAGCATGTAAAAAAACAAACAAAGAATGTTTTTTTTTTTTCAATTTTCTTTTACATACAGTGACCAAAGCAATACAATGTTACCATAGTAATCTCGTACTACTCTAGGGAGGTGATGACATTTTTTTTTTTTTTTTTTTTACACACTGTGATTGCTTATAACTGAATTCTACAGTTATAAGCAACCATTATTTTCTGATTTAAAACAATTTATTCAGTGTTTACTATTGTGATTAGCTATGATTGGCCACAGCTAATCACATGGTACAGATGGGCTGTAATATGCCCTGTCTGTACCATGTGATCACTGTGACCAATCACAGAGCTCATCACAATAGTACACAATGAAAAGCATGAATCAAAGCCTTTCATTGTGTACAATTGTCATGTGATCTATTGTGATGTGATGTGTCCAGTGGACACAGTGAGTGAGAGATCGCACCACAGCGCGGCCTGATCCTGGGTGGGCACCATATGACATCCTCCCAGGGTAAGAAGGCTTCTGCTCGACCATCATATTACAATAGGCCGGGCGGGAGAGGGTAAAAAACTTTTTTTTTTTTTTAAATGAACCTTTTCTCGTCCGCGCTATAGCTGAAAGACTTGGAGGGTGTCCATGCCACCAAAAGAAAGCTCTATTTGTGTAATGAATGTCAAAAATGATAAAAAAATGAATGTGTGTACACGTTGCATGACAGTGCAATTGTTATTCAAAATGTGACAGCGCTGAAAGCTGAAAATTGGCCTGGGCAGAAAGGGGGTAACAGTGCCCTGCAGGCGGGACACCAAAACGGTGCTGTTTTCAGATTTGCCAGTAGAGATACCGAAACATACACGTTCTCTTATATTTTTCATTCTCCTGGCTGCCAAAATAACTATAGCGGGTGCATGGAAGACGCCTGGGCTCAATGTCTTGCTGGTGAAACATAAAATGTCGTGGATTATGCTTAATGAAAAGTTAGCCAGCATCCGCCAGGACAAACAACTTAGATTTGAGAGGGTGTGGAATCCCTGGATCGCATATTTACAAGCCCCATAACCGTGGCTGTGGGAGGCGGGAGGGGTCCAGTGCGGGAGGACGATTCTCCTCTTTCTCTTTCTTTCTCTTACTCTTTTCCTAATTATTATTCTTCTTATTATTATTATACAGGATTTATATAGCGCCAACAGTTTGCGCAGCGCTTTACAATTTGAGGGAAGACAATACAGTTACAATACAGTTCAGAACAGGAGGAAATAGAGGGCCCTGCTCGTTAGAGCTTACAATCTAGAAGGGAGGGTAAAGTGAAACAAAAAGGCAATAACCGTGGGGGATGCGTTGATGGAGAAAATGGAGGTACATTTATTAGGGGCTGGTAGGATAGGCTTCTTTGAAAAGGAGGGTTTTCAGAGACCGCCTAAAAGCTAAAAGGGTGGGAGATAATCGCACAGATAGGGGTAAGGAGTTCCATAGGATTGGAGAGGTTCTGGAAAAGTCCTGGAGGTGAGCATGGGAGGAGGTGACGAGGGGGCTAGAGAGCAGGAGGTGGTGTAAGCTCTGAGATGTGGGGCTATGGCTTTGGATCCCAGAGTGCAGGTCTGTGCCTTATCGGCCACTTGAGCGGTGGCCACAAGCTTACTGCCTCGTTAAAGTGCTAGTTATATTTCTCGGATGTGTCTCAATACTGGTTCCCATGGTTAGCAGGGGTAGGTGTGGTGATCGGCGCTGGGAGGGCGCCGCATCTTGCCACGGACACAGTTTGAGCCCAGTCGGGGTGTCTAGGGTGGGGGTCGGGGCCTCCGCTCGCCTGTCCGATTATGGACTAGTACGACTTCTGGATACTGTTCATGCCTCCCATGGCCATGGCGCAGTACTATTGTGAGACCACATGTGTTATAATGTTTGATACAAATATGACACTATTTTGTATATATGAACACACTGCTGTGTGTTGTTTTTCTGTTTGTTACACCTTTATTTTTCACTGTTCTGAAAAACGTAATATAAATTATTGAATACTAAAAGTGCTCTGCAGGCAAGTGGTAAATTAGAGATTCCAAGAGCTTTTTGTTTCTCCAGACAATACCATAGTTCTCTGGGAATCTCAATATCTGTTCCAGGTACCTCTATGGCTAGAACAAATATAAAATACAAAATACAAATATAAACGCCTTTTTGAAAATGGTTTCCAATGACGTGGATAAGTTAAGAATTAAGTCTCCACATGCATCTAACATTACATTCCAACAACGTCAAGCCATAAACTCCCTTGCTAAAAACAAATCAATTATAATTAAGCCATCGGATAAAGGGGGCAACATCGTCCTAATGGACGATGTACAGTACATCCATATGTGTCAAAAAATATTATGGAACCGTGAATGGTATAGACCTATTACCAATGATATTATAACCAAATACAATACTGCATTCTATAAGTTAGTAGACACAGCCTATTTGCATAATGTTATCACCAAAGACACCTGGGAGTACATTCGCCCATCTTTTCCGGTGGTTCCAACTTTTTATGCCCTCCCCAAGGTCCATAAGGACCTTGGGGACCCCCCAGGGAGGCCCATCATCTCTGGGTGTGGATCTATTACAGACAGCGCAAGCAAAGTCCTTGATAAATTTTTGAAACCTTTTGTTGTTAAACTCCCATCTCACATACGCGACACTATACATTTCCTACAAAAGATCAGTGATCTCACCCTACCTCCTGGGTGTCTTCTGGCGGCGATTGATGTTGAGGCATTGTACAGCTCGATCCCCCACTCTAGGGGGGTCGCAGCTGTACGCCACACAATCGCCACCAGTATGGGCCTGGACGCATATGGGGAGTTTATGCTGTCTATGTTGGAATTCATTTTAACACACAACGTTTTTTCATTTCAGGGCTCCCACTTCCTCCAGGTACAAGGCGTAGCGATGGGCACATGTTGTGCCCCATCCTACGCCAATTTGTACCTGGGGGAGTGGGAGAAAACAATTTTGGCAGATGAAGATCTCACGATATACACCGACTGCATCCGCACATGGATGCGATATATTGATGATGTTTTTGTGATTTGGGATGGACCTAGAGAGCTGCTTAACAGATGCATGGAGAGACTTAATCGTAATGAATTTAATCTAAAGTTCACGATGCATGCCGATACCACTAGGATAACTTTTTTGGACGTTGAGGTCCTTTGTGATGGGGATGGTGTTCTCCGCAGTGGGCTTTTTCGTAAGCCCACTGCTGGGAACACCATCCTCCACGCCACGAGCTTTCACCCCCAACCGCTTATTCGCTCAATCCCGTCGAGCCAATACCTACGTCTACGTCGCAACTGTACCAACGTGGATACTTTTAAAACAGCAGCCACCGGGTTGAGGGATAGATTGCTTGCGAGAGGCTACTCTCGCAAGTTGCTAAAATCTGCATACAAGAAGGCATTGTTGAGCAACAGAGACTCACTTCTTGTCCCTAGAGTCCGTGAAAATGACAATACTCTGAGGATCATTACCACTTTCTCTCAGCAACATCAGGACCTAAGGAAAATTATTGAAAAATATTGGCATATTTTAGCCTTAGATCCAGTTCTAGGCCCACACATACCTTACAAACCATCAATCTCATACAAACGGGCACCAGCTTTGAAGGATAAACTGGTGCATAGTGAACTAAAAAGCCAGTCTACTTTCGATCCATGCAAGTACAAAGGTACTTTTTCTTGTGGGGCATGCCACTATTGTAGTTACATGCATACCATGCAGAATCCTATCCTCCCCAATGGCCAGAGGTTTAAGGCCAAGCACTTTGTGAATTGTAGGACTATCGGCATCGTATACCTTTTGATTTGCGAATGTAATTGTTTTTATGTTGGAAAAACTAAATTAGAATTTTGGAAACGCATGTACAAGCATATTAGAAGTATGCGTAAACGTGACCCCGATTTGCCTTTGGGCCGCCATGTGTCCAGTGCACATGGGGGCAAATTCCCTAAGATCAAGTTTTTGGCCCTCGACCGGATCCATCCCAGCCCCAGAGGAGGCGACTGGAATAAGCGCCTCCTCCAGATGGAGCTGAGATGGATCCATTCGCTAAGGGCAACGGAACCCCCAGGCCTTAACGACATGTTGTCGTTTAGACCCTTTTTGGAGGGGTTTGCCTCTGGAGGTATGGAGAGATGACATCTTCCTCCTCCCAGAGTTTCTCACATAGTACGCTCTCCCTACCAAGCTCCTTGGATACTCTGTATATTCACCTGACTACCCACATTTTTCTGTCTATGCAATGTAATGGATTTATTTGAAATATTTTGTAAAAGGACATGGAACTGACACCACCTACGGCCTCGTCGATTCAGCCTTGATACTAATATGTATTATATATATTCTTTTTGGTCACTAGAGCAGCTAAGTGTATGTTTGGCTGCCTACTAACAAGTGGCCAATTGGCACCACTATAGCATAAAATAGCCCAAGATCATAATAGTTGATGTTATTATGGTTACAACATGTAGACATCTCTGTTTCCAGTATTTGCATGTATTATATATAGTACATGCATCTGTTTGATTGACATTCTTTTATATAGATATGTTCGTGCATCCTCGGGGACCCTTTGCTCTAACCCGGCACGGGGTCCGGGTCTGTTATACAAGACCCAGAGATTCCTGGCGGTGGGGACCTTCCCTGCTGACATCTCCGGATGTCCTCTCCACTTCCGGGACACGCCGCTGTACGCATTCGTGCGCCTCAGCGACGTCACATCCCGTGCCGGTGGGAGACGCCTGCCGGCTACGCCTCTGGCCTCTCGTTCCGGTGACGCACTTCCTGTGGTCATCGAGGCGTGGTTGTGGGCGGGTCTGGCGAGCGCCGCTCAGGGAGCCCAGGGCCACTAGGGGGCGGAGATGCAATCAGCTTGATTGCTCTCATCGGCCAGCGCTCCTATTTAGGCACCACTGAGTACATCCACTGCTGGGAGGAAGTTTGCCTTGGAGTCTGCTGTCTTAAGGTCAGTTTTCATTATTTCAAAGGGATTTACCAACTTTTATTCATATATAAATATGCACATTTAGCCTATGTCATGACTATATTTCATCTTTATATATCCAGTCTCACTGGCTATCCTCTATAGTCACAAAATTGCTAGAGCATGGGCTCCATTTGACTCTATGCACTAGCTTCTTTTTTAGCAGTGCTATCAACCATGCCTGATCCTAGTAAGATGCCACATATGCATTCATTAGACATATATCTATCGGGCTATTGCCTTTTATATATGTAGTATTTGTACATACGTGCATATTTTTGGCTTTGTCGCGTCATTGTACTCTCTGTACATTGTACCCAGATAAAACAAACATTTTTGTATTTTATCTTTTACTTCATATTTATTGTATCTCCTTGCTATTTACAGCATTACTGTGACTGACCCCCGCCCCCTTGGTTGAGCCAATTTGGACTCCAGCTGGAGCAACTTGGGCCCCCTCTGGTCTGCACACTTTCTACCATATGCTATATTCTTTATTGGATCCACTCCAAATACCAAACCTCCCTTTTATAGACAAGGCTGACGATGACCTCTGTGGGTGTTGCTAATGTTCCATGTTTTTAATCTATGGCAAAACAATTGTGGTGTTCATGCATCCTTCAACCATGTAAGTGTATACAACGTTTTTTTACTTACAATGTTGTTCTATAATGAATGTATGTCTATACTCAAAAACATGTTCATATGAATACTTTGTTGCTATATTTTATATTATCAACAACTGCTTGTTTGCTTTGATATATTTCTTCAATACTTACAGATAAAATTATTCCCCAAAAAATCCCTGAAGAAGAGGTTCTTACCTTGAAACGTCAGATCTTGCTTGGAATAATTGGTTGAGTGATTTGCACACCTTCATACCAATATCAGTTTTGCCAATAATTTTATTAGCTTTCAATGTTATTTGTGTATGTTTACTTTTTATTGTTTTTGTAATAAAACCAACATATATTTAATACAATTTTTTGTATATCTTTTGAGTGACCTCCAAAGTCCCACCCCAAGGGGAATCCTCAAATATGCTTCTCATATCGGGATGTGGCACTCATATTTAGGGACACAGTGAGAGCACACCTTCCATATGGCTAGAACAGGTATAGACATAAGGAACATGAGCGCTTTTCTGATACTCATTCACAGCATGCTTATTTCATGTTAAGTTAGTTAAGTCAGACACAGCTAAGCAATCAGAATTTCCAAAAGGAGGCAACCAATGGCAGTTTTAATACTTTTATTATAATTTTTTCATTTTAAGGGGAATGTTTAGTGGTTTTGTACATTTTATTTATTTGGCCAGGAGGAAATTCTTGATTATTAAAAGTCCTCTGTACATTAGTGGGCATTTAAGGTGAACATATGTTGAGTTGGCTAAATGAAAATATAATGCTTAATCAAATAACTCCAATTGTCCAGGGAGCAGACTGGAGGTAGAGATGACACCAGAAGCTGCATACTTGGAAACCAGGAAATAGGATTGTCCCCTGCCTAGTCACAAGTCTGGCTTAAAAAAATAACAAATGCTGTGCCAGGTAAAACAGTTCACATGCCTATAATTAAAGTATATCTAAAAATCAAAGCTGTTTTTCATTTTGAAAAGAGTAGGTGAGAGTTAAAACAACCATTTTTTTGCTGTCTGTGTTTAACTAGGGAGATCTCCCTTCACTTCCTGTCCTCTAGTCTCAACAGGAAGTGAGAGGATGTTGTTTCAATGTGAAATCCCCCCTAAAACAATTGTCATGGTTTCCCATTGAAAGGTTACCCCTCTATTTTATTTATTGCAGCTTACCAGTCCTTTGAAGTGGTGGCTACATCAGTTTTCTCTAGACTTTGTTTATTTTTTTTCTGGTGAGTCTGACAGTATCACAATTCCTGTCCAAGGGTGACAACACTCACTGACCGTATTATATCTATGGAGGAGCAGTGTTACCATATAGGGCAGGACTACAGAACAGTTTCTCCATTTCTCTTCTCCAAACAAGGAGGAGGTGTTTTGCAGTCCGGAGAGTGTTGGGAACAATGTGACCAACAGCACAGACATAGAACACAGAAAATTATCAGCCTAAAAGTATTCTGACTGGATCAGTGGGCATTTTTTGAATGAATGGAACAGATATAACAAAATGCTTTCAATAGTAAATATAATAGATCAAAAGGGAGGAAAAGGGAGATGTTTATTGTCAGGATTTACATACAATATATATATATATATATATATATATATATATATATACATATATTTACACAGTATATTGTGGAATACCTACGTTTTTACACGCACATGGACTTTAATGTCATCCCAGTCTTAGTCTGTAGGGTTTAAATTGGGTTGGCCCACTCTTTGCAGCTAAAGCAGCCTCAACTCTTCTGGGAAGGCTGTCCACAAGGTTTAAGAGCACATTTGTGAGGTCAGGCACTGATGTTTGATAGAAGGCCTGGCTTGCAGTCTCCCCTCGAATTCATCCCAAAGGTGTTCTTTTGGGTTGCGATAAGGACTCTGTGAAGACCAGTCAAGTTTCTTCACCCCAAACTCGCTCTTCCATGTCTTTAGGGACCTTGCTTTGTGCACTGGTCCAAATCATTTGGTGGAGTAGGGATTATGATGTGGAGTTGGTTTCTAGGGGTTGGGCTTGGCCCCTTAGTTCTTGTGAACGGAACTCTTAAGGCGAGGAAAAAGGAGATGTTTATTGTCAGGATTTACATACAACATATATATATATATATATATATATATATATATATATATATATTTACACAGTATATTGTCAAAAAGATTCCCATAGACACACTCCTAAACCTCTTGGAAAGCCTTCACAGAAGAGTTGAAGCTGTTATAGCTGCAAAGAGTGGACCCACTCAATATTGAACCCGTCACAATACTTTTGACAATATAGTGTAGATGAATTCCAGGAATTTAAAATCTGCTTCATGTGAAACCAGAAGGTCCAGCAACAGAGTGCCAGGGGTATAGCAGTAGCTGTACTCCCAGTGTTCAGTAAAAATACTAATTGCAAGTTAAAGAAGTGGCATGCACCTAATTGGAAAGTGGCTGAATTTCTGTAATTCTGCTTTTAGTTCATCATTTTTAAATACATATTTTAAAGAAGCAGGAATATAATAGTTTCCTTGTTAAAAAAAATAAAAAAAATATATAATTATAGTCACTGGTGACTTTGTACAAAGTATCAATACATAAACAATAATATGAAAATAATGTAATATTTGTATCTAACATTAATGATATAATACAGCAAATTACAACAGTGAATTTCATTTGGTGCAGAAAATGTCTCATATTCCAAAAGACTGTGAGGTGTTTTAGTTTGCCTGAAACTTACAGAAAACTGCTAGTTTATGTTTATTTTTTCCGATAGGAAAGGATCAAATTATGAAAGCTCTGCTTTCACCTACCATCCAATCTAAGTAATGCGGAATGTAAAGAAACTTGGCTGTGAAGTTTTAGAAATCAAGTTAAAATTACAAACCAGTCATTTCATTTTTTGCATTTGGAAGCTGGGATATAACAAGCAGACGCTGTGCCGCCATGGTGTTCTTAATAGTAATTAAAAAGAAACCTCCTTGCAAAACATCTTTTGATTTTAATAAACATTGGTAATCATCATTGCAGCTTCAAATGTGGAGCCGCTGGAATTCCCAGCTCTGTGTGCTGCTCTGACCCATCAAAATCCTGCTGCAAATCTGCAAAATCATAGCTAATTATTACTTGTGTACGCTTTGTGCGGAAAAAGCTAACTGCAACCCTTTCTGTGCCGAATGCCCAGCAGCTGTACAATGTAAGGTGTTTTGCTTCAAAACAACAGTAAATAAATACAAGTGCAACTTGGTCAGAATATCTTCAATTTTTTTTTTAATAGTTTTGTTTTTCTCTAATATATTTGGTAACCACAGTTGATGGACTTGACATGCTTTGAAGTGTTAAAAAGTAGCGACAAGAAATATATTACCTTTCAAAAATATATATATTATTTTGTATACAAAATGTTCAACAAGTTTTATTCCATGTATTAGGTAAAGTTGGCCTGCCAGATTGTTAGAAGAAATGTACAGTGTTTTTTGGTTTTATGGGATAAAATATTTAAAAGATATTATATAATATATATATATATATATATATATATATATACCATATATAAATATATATATATATTCAGCAGAGCTTCACAGGTTGCAGCTGAAGTCCTCTTCAACTCCTCCATGACGACATCACGGAGCTGGTGGATGTTAGAGACCTTGCGCTTTTCTACCTTTCGTTTGAGGATGCCCCACAGATGCTCAACAGGGTTTAGGTCTGAAGACATGCTTGGCCAGTCCATCACCTTTACCCTCAGCTTCTTAAGCAAGGCAGTGGTCATCTTGGAGGTGTGTTTGGGGTCGTTATCATGTTGGAATACTGCCATGCAGCCCAGTCTCCAAAGGGAGGGGATCAGGATCTGCTTCAGTAGGTCACAGTACATGTTGGCATTCATGGTTCCCTCAATAAACTGTAGCTCCCCAGTGCCGGCAGCACTCATGCAGCCCCAGACCATGACACCCCCACCACCATGCTTGACTGTAGGAAAAACACACTTGTCTTTGTATTCCTCACCTGGTTGCTGCCTCACACGCTTGACACCATCTGAATAAGTTAATCTTGGTCTCATCAGACCACAGGACATGGTTCCAGTGATTCATGTCCTTAGTCTGCTTGTCTACAGCAAACTGTTTGCGGGCTTTCTTGTGCATCATCTTTAGAAGAGGCTTCCTTCTGGGACAACAGCCATGCAGACCAATTTAATGCAGTGTGCGGCGTATGGTCTGAGCACTGACAGGCTGACCCCCCACCCCTTCAACCTCTGCAGCAAAGCTGGCACCACTCATACATCTATTTCCCAAAGACAACCTCAGGTTCAGGGTCTTGGCAATCTTCTTATAGCCTAGGCTATCCTTATGAAGAGCAACAATTCTTTTTTTCGGATCCTCAGAGAGTTCTTTGCCATGAGGTATCATGTTGAACTTCCAGTGACCAGTATGAGGGCCTGATTTGGAAATTTTCAGTTAGGGGGTGTACTCACTTTTGTTGCCAGTGGTTTAGACATTAATGGCTGTATGTTGAGTTGTTTTGAGCGGACAGCAAATTTACATTGTTATACAAGCTGTACACTAGGGCTGTGCATCTTCACTTACCTCACGATTCGATGCGATTACGATTATTAGGGTCGCGATTCGATACGATTCGATTCCGCGATGCATCACGATGCATCACGATTACTGCCCAATGCCCATGCCCAGCCCACTGCCCAATGGTTTTCAAAATTTTATCAAAAAAACAAACAATCAAGCAGTCACAAATAAAAGAATCCTTTTTATTTTCATTTGCTTCAAAGGACACTTTCCTGGACCCTGTCATGGCCTGCAAGCCCTGCATACTTTAGTGCACTTGCACTGCAAACATATAGGAAGGTCTGAAAATGCAAACAGCATAGCAGAGACAGACAACAACACTAGTATTTTACTAGAAGTAACAGTAAAATTAGTAAAAAACTGTAGTAGTGCAGTTTACTGCTTCATAAAAGAAAATATTAATATAAGCTGGGCCTACCACCATTTAAAGTACAACTAAAGGCAAAACTTGGATAAAGTTTGGCCTATAGTTGTACTTTAAGGCAAGCCAAGATAGAAGAAGCCAGCCAGCCAGCCAGCCAGCCAAGCTAATATTCTTGTGAAAATGGTCATCATAAATTCCCACAAAACATTATATATAAATCCTTTTATGTGCATATGCATTGCAATAAATTCCAGGTGTGCCATAACCTGTCCTCTACAAAACAGAGCACTTCCTGACTAGTAGCAAACATCAAGGGTGAACCTGGCAATAGTGCACTGCTGCATAACTTCCATGTTCACCGTGATGTTTGTTTCCCTCTGCAACTGCCAGTCAACTCAAGTGAGATGATGGATTGGCTGCTAGAGGGGAGTTACACAAATATAAGCTTTAAGCTTATCAATTCACTTATGTCACTTTTATGTCACTTACTTTACAGAAAACGTTACCTGTCCTGCAGACAGTCTCTGTCTCTACCACGATTAAACCCAACTGAAGCCAAGCCAAAGCCACCATTAGAGGAAGGAAAACCCTTGACAGAGTAAATCATCAACTAAAGCTTAAACCTTGAGTAAATCTTCATGGGATCACAAAAAAACACACAACACGATTGTCTGCATCAGAATCATGACAACTGAAGAAAGGTTTGGCATTGCCACACTGGTACAACTCAAAGCATATAGGTTAGGTCAGGTTTGTGTGTATTTGTGATCCAGTAAAGATTTAATCAAGGTTTTACGCTTCAATGTATGATTGATTTAATCTTTCAAGGATGTCCTTTCCTGTACCGTGGCTGCCTGGCTTGCCTTCAGTTGTCTAGATACACTTTTACCTTTAGTATTTGTTTGGTTGAGGGAACCCCCTACACTTGCTATTGCTACAGAGTACAACAGACCAGCAGACAGACATGCGTTGCAATAATTTCCAGGTGTGTGCCATAACCTGTCCTCTACAAAACAGAGCACTTCCTGACTAGTAGCAAACATCAAAGGTGAACCTGGCAATAGTGCACTGCTGCATAACTTCCATGTTCACCGTGATGTTTTTTTCCTCCTGCAACTGCCAGTCAACTCAAGTGAAGTGAGTTGATGGCTGCTAGAGGGGAGTTATACAAATATAAGCTTAAGCTTAAATAATTATCAATTCACTTATGTGAATGGACCATTTTTGAAAACAAGCCATTCTCCATCTCTCCAGTGCCAGAAAAGCTGTAAAAAATATAAAATGTTCTAGGTTCACTGCGATTGTGTTTGCCCTTGCCATTGCCAGTCAACTAAATACAGTGTGTGTGTGTGTGTGTGTCGTGACTCGTGACAACTCAAAAGCTTATACGCAGCCTCAGCATCAACTCAACACACACACACACACTGTGTGTGTGTGTGTGTTGAGTTAATGCTAGAGCTGCGTTATAAGCTCTTGAGTTGTCACGACAGTCAGTCAGTCAGTCACGTTACAGAAAGAAAACTTTACCTGCACTGCACTGAGCAGCACTCTACCATGTCGATTACATTTGTAACTGAAGCCAAGCTAGCCAACAAGCCACCATTAGAGGAAGGAAAATCCTTGAGAGAATAAATTGTAAACTGAAGCTTAACCTTGAGGAAATCCTATGGGGGTCACATTCACAAACTCACAAATATAGTATATTACACAAGAATCCACAATTGGTGTTTGTGATCCAATAAGATAAGATTTACTCGAGGTTAAGCTTCAAATGTACAAGTTATTTCTCTCAATGATTTTCCTTCCTATAATGCTGCACCGTGGCTGGCTTGGTGTCAGTTGTCTAGAAGAAAATACACTTTAATATTATTTATTTGGTTGAGGGTTAAATGAACCCCTAGTACTTGCCTAGACACTTTTAGTGTGAAGCAACGGAACGGATTATGGATTGGAAATGGACACATTGGACAGGACAATCTTCAAAAACAAACCATCAGTGCTATAAAGCTATAAAACAAGACTGGTGATGTGACTGACTGGTGACTGGCGGCAGACTGAATTAGTAATTACTAATTCATTAAAAACATGAATTAGTAATTATTTCAGGGCTTAGCATTTGGGAACATGTAGGTTTTTCTGTAAGAACACTAGATGATCCACATGCTCAGGTTTAAGACTGCTTCTTTTCGCTGTTATAACATCTCCTGCAGTAGAGAAAACCCGCTCTGCAGATACACTTGTACCTGGGATACATAAGTATTGCTTTGACAGCTGAGAGAGGAGGGGGAATATGACCTCATGCTCACGCCACCATTTTAAAGGGTCCTCAGTGAGAGGCAGAGGTGGGGCTTTACAATATTTTTCCATTTCGTCTTCTGCCTTGGCATAGGGGGTCTTAGGTTCTATTGCACCATCAGTGAAAGACTGCCCCAGCAAAGTCATGAGCAGCGATGTTGTGGCCTTTTTTTTGGGAGGAGAATGGCTGTCCTCAATGGGTGTTGTTTCTGTTTCTTCTTCCACAGTTGCTTTTTCCCTAGGCACTTCATCCACATTTTTCCTTCTATTAGATGTAATCTGTGTGTTTGAACAAAAGATAATAGTATAAGAAGAGCTGAACTGACTAAGAGTGTGATTCATTGATGAGGTGTGGGAAACTGCACGGTAATCCATACCATACAGTTCCACTTCCCACACCGCATCAGTGAATCAGGGCATGTTATTACACAACACAATGTAGCTGAGCTGAGCTTCTAGCTGTCTGGCAGGAAACATGATGAAATTCTAATTACCTCCAAAGATGCAGCCTCCTCAGTCACTCCTTTGTATATCTCCGATCTCTCCTCCTCTGTGAGAATAAAAGGCAGTCCTTTAAAGCGAGGATCCAGAGCAGAGGCTGTATGAAGGATCTTCTTCTCTGCCTCACTGCTGTACCTCTTCAGGAGATCTGTTTTGATTGCATTCTTGATCTCATGGGTCATGGCTGTGTCTCCCATGGTGTCTGTCATGCTCTGGAGCAGTTGTGCATTTAGAGGGGCAATGAGAGACACTGTTGGGTTGCGCTCTTCTGACATCAGCAAGGTTGCATCCTTCATTGGCTTTAATGCACTCACAGCGTCCTCTGCATTTGACACATCTGTTTCATTGAGAGTGCAGAGATCAGACTCTCCTTTTCTGACTTCTGAAGACAGCAAGGTGGCACAAACTGCAGGTTGTTGTTCTAAGAACCTCTCAACCATGTCATATGCGCTGTTCCATCTTGTTGGCACATCAGTTATAAGCTTATGATTCTTCAGGCCCAGACATTTCTGTTTCTCTTTTAGACAGTGGCTTGCACTAGTGCTGCGATGGAAGAATGTGGATATTCGTCGCACTCTGGCGAGAAGCCTGGAGAGCGTGGCCCCTTTCAGTGCCCGCTGACATGCAAGATTGAGTGTATGGGCAAAACATTTAACATGAGGAAATTTACCAACTTGAGCTGCAACTATCATGTTCGCCGCGTTGTCGGTCACAAGCACTACAGATTTATCAGACAGCTGCCATTCTTCCACAACATGAGACAGTAGCTCTGCCAGATGAGCACCTGTGTGAGACTCATAAATGGCTCTTGTTTGCAACACATGTGACAAGACCTGCCAGTCCTTAGTAACGTAATGTGCTGTTATTGTAACATAGGACTCTGTTGTGACTGACGTCCATGAATCACACGTTATTGCGACTCGACTGGCTTGGTTCATTGACGCAAGTACCTGAGCTTTGGTGTCATGGTAGAGTGCAGGTATAACGTTTTCTGTAAAGTGCCTGCGTGATGGGATCTTATAACGTGGCTCTAGCGTCTTCACAAGGTAGCGAAACCCGGCGTTGTCCACAACTGAGTAAGGCCGTAGGTCCTTGGCGATGAAAGCTGCCACAGCTTTGGTTAGTTTCTTCCCTTTTTCTGAGTTGGGCGGATAAGTTGACAGTATGGCATCAATTCTTGGCTGATCTTGGTCTAGCAGTCTTTCCTTGGCAGTGGTAGCACTGCTGGTGGCGACAGGTGTTACTAACTCAGAGTGAAAACGGCTAACATGGTTTCTCAAGTTCGTAGTATTCCCTAGGTATTTAATTTTTTTGTGACAGGCTTTACATACGGCATGTGTCTTGTCCAACTCACGCTTCCCTGTGTGTTCGTAAAATCCGAAATGTGCCCAGATGTTTGCTCTTAAAACTCTAGGTGCATTTTTTATCTCTCGATCTTTTTCTCCTTCTGCCATATTTACCACCATACTACCACGTATGTGACGGAGACGGATGACGTAAGTTGCCAAACTCTGTCAGTGTTTAAAAAAAAACTAAAAAAAAAAAACTTGTAAACTAAGCCGCAACAAATCAACCAAGCAACATCTTTCATAAAATATGACTGTCTGTCTGTCTGTCAGACTCCCTTCCTTGCATGCACTGAGCCAAAACCCCCGGGGCCCCCCCTTACCCCACAGCTGCCTGTGACAGTGACAGTGACCCTGACAGAGACCCCCTTCCCCCCACAGCTGAGCTGACTGCAGCCTGACACACTGACAGAGACCTGGGTGGATGTCCCACACCTTCCCCAATCCCCCACAGCACTGACAAACACTGAGAGTGAGTGAGTCCCCCCCCCTTGCCCAGACCCCCACACTGACAGAGACCTGGAAGTCCCACACCTTCACCAATCCCCCACAGCACTGACAAACACTTGAGTGAGAGTGAGTCCCCCCCTTGCCCAGACCCCCACACTGACAGAGACCTGGAAGTCCCACACCTTCACCAATCCCCCACAGCACTGACAAACACTTGAGTGAGAGTGAGTCCCCCCCTTGCCCAGACCCCCATAGCTGACTGACACTGACACTGACAGAGACCCCCAGGCCCCCACTGACTGACCCCCCTGGCTGCCAGACTGCAACAGCAGAACAGTCCCCCCGGCCCCCGACCGACCGTCCCCTGTCCCAGGCCCCCCCCATCACAGACATCCCCCAGAGATACAGACGAGAGACCCCCATGAATGATAACACAATTATTTGTTCGGACATACCTGCTGTGTGACTGTGTGGGTTGTTGTGCACTGCATTGCAGAGGAGGACAGGGGCTGTGCTGCTCTCTGGGCTCTGTGGCGGGTGGCTGGCGTCACTGGCAGTGGCGTGGCGTGGCGGCTGGGCCTCCAGGGCCTGTCGGCTATGGTGAGGTGAGGCTGGCGGCGCTGGCTGGCTGCGATGGGGACGCACTTGGGGCTCCTCGCTCCTGTGTGTGGACTCACTGGACTGGCGGCTTCTGGCTTGGATGGCTGGCTTCTAGGCCGCAGGTGGGACGCCGATACACGCGGGGGATGTCTTGCTGCGCCTCGGCCCGGGTCAAAGAGGCAGAAGGGGAGGGGCGAAGCCTTTTTATTAAGCTCCCGCCACTAACCCACCAATCAGCTGCCGATCCTGCGATCTTGTGATTTGTTTTTTTTCCCTTGCACGATAGGGCGTGGCCGCGGCTGATGACGTCACCTCGTATAATCGATTATGCCGGCAGCCCGCATCGATGCAGAATCGCGAAGGGTCGAATCGCGATGCATCGATCTTTCGATTATATTCCCCAGCCCTACTGTACACTCACTACTTTACTTTGTAGAAAATTGTCATTTTTTCAGTGTTGTCTAATGAAAAGATATAATAACATATTTACAAAAAAATGAGGGGTGTACTCACTTTTGTGAGATACTAACTATATATATATATATATATATATATATACACATAGTACACAGTACTGTGCAAAAGTTTTAGGCAGGTGTGAAGAAATGTTATAAAGTAAGAATGCTGTGTATTTTTATTAACCCCTAAGGATCAGGCCTATTTGTGACAATTGTTGTTTACAAGTTAAAATCAGTATTTTTTGCAGGAAAATTACTTAGAACCCTCAAACATTAAATAATTTTTTTTAGCAGAGACCCTAGAGAATAAAATGGAGATTGTTGCAATACTTTATGTGACACCATATTTGCGCAGCGGTCTTACAAATGTCATGCTTCAAAATTGTGCACGCTTGTGGAATAGTGAGAAACATTGGTACTTAAAAATCTCCATAAGTGACACTATAAAAATTTCTACAGGTTACAAGTTTAGAGTTACAGAGGAGGTTCAGGGCTAGAATTATTTCTCTCACTCTAATGACCGCGGCAAAACCTCACATGTGTGGTTTAAACATCATTTACATATATGGGTGCGACTTGCGTATGCATTCGCTTCTGCGCGCGAGCTCGGAGGGATAGGGCGCTTTACATTTATTTTCCTTATTTATTTTACATTTTATTTTTTATTTTTACACTGTCCCTTTAAAAAAATATGTTTTTTGATCACTTTTAGTTAAATTACAAGGAATGTAAACATCCCTTAAAATATAAATAAGCAGGATAGGTCCTCTTCAATGTGAGATCTGGGGTCAAAAAGACCTCAGATCTCACATCTACCCTTAAAACCATTAAAAAAGCAAGAAAAAAAAATGGGCCCTTTAAGGCCGTTAGGAGGAAGCAACGTATGACGTCGCTCCGGTACTCCAAGGCCATAAAGTCGAGTGGGGGCAATCTTGCCCTCCTCGACTTCCTGCACAGCACCCGAGAGGACCGAATCATTTTCCCCGCTACTGACAGCTCCGGTAAGCAGAGAAAATGACCGGGAGGCGGCAGGAGGGGCACCTCTCCTGCCGCCCATAAAAGTTTTCCTGCGGCAAATCCGCCACTGGGACCACTTTTATGTGAAAGGACCGGCTGCCCTGTAAGAAAATACCAGGATTTTGGCAGCTATCTGCTGGAAAAACACAAGTATTTAACGTCAAAGCACCAATGTAAAACTGCGACGGGCGGCCCGGAAGTGGTGAATATACAAAATGCAAACTGAGCGAACAGAAGATCAAAATCAAATTAATATTTGGTGTGACCACCCTTTGACTTCAAACCAGCATATATTCTTCTAGGTACACTTGCACACAATTTTTGAGTTTTTTGAGTTTGGGGCCAATCACACACCTCCCTGATGGTATGGCATGATGAATAAGTATCTGCCTGTATTTCTCAGCATTGAGGACACTATTGATTGGGCAACACTGAGGACTGTAGATGCAGTGGTCAGCCAAAGAAACTTAATGCAGCAGATGAAAGACACATCATGCTTATTTCCCGGAAGATGACCAGCAGTGCCAACTGTCAAAAACCAATGGGACCCTGGTACACCCATCTACTGTCCAGAGAAATCTGGCCAAAAGTGGTTTTCATGGAATAACTGCGGCCAAAAAGCTGAACCTCGGACAAAGAAACAAGGCTAAGTGACTAAACTAAGCATAATAACAACTGGGGTGCACAAAAATTGCAGTATGTGTTTTGGACTGAGGAGTTAACATTTGAAATATTTGGCTGTAGTAGGAGGCAGTTTGTTTGCTGAAGGACTGTAGAGCGGTACAATAAGGAGTGTCTGCAAGCAATAGTGAAGCTTTGTGAAGGTTCCTTGCAAGTTTGGGACTGCATTTCTGCAAATGGAGTTGGAGATTTGGTCAGGATCAATGGTGTCCTCAATGCTGAGAGATATAAGCAGATACAAAGTATATGTTTGGGCAAAATATCCTTTTTGCAGGAAGAATAATGAACTACTAGGGCGCTCATCAGCAGCCTCGCAGTCCATTGATAATTATTAACCATCTGCTGCAGTGGTAGACGAGACTTGTAAATCCTTTTTTTCACAGATCCCTGTGGTGGGGAGGTTCTCTCCCCCCAGCCTGTCACAGGGGGATCGGGAAGTGCAGGAAGAGGTGCATAGTAACATGTTACACCCTAAAGCTAGTGTAACATGCAACATGGTATTTAAAGTGAAATTATTATTTTACAATGATTTTAAAAGATTTTTTAAATGAATCCATTCTCCGCACAAATGTTAAAAACCTTCTGTGATCAGGACCCCCTCCAGCTCCCCCTAAATACTTACCTGAGCCTAATCTCGATCCAGTGAAGTGCCTGAGAGCAGCGGCTCTCTTCGCTCTCCCTCTCCTTACAGAACAGAGAAGCAGCAGCGGGTGCCATTGGCTCCTGCTGCTGTCAATCAAATCCTGTGACAAGGGAGCGGGGGGTGGGCCCAGCTGTGCTGTCTGTGTGTATGGATTCAGGCAGCTCAGCTCGCGATCGAGCCTGCACAAGTGCCCCCAGAGTAAGCGGCTTACTTTGGGAGCACTTGCCGAAGAGGAGAAGCCAGAAGAGCCGGCAGGGGACGACAGAAGAGGAAGATGGAGGCTGCTCTGTGCAAAACCACTGCACAGAGCAGGTAAGTATGACATGTTTATTTAAACAAAAAAAATCAGGGCATTAAATATATGCACCTCCATGTATAGGTCACTATGTATATGTTTAATGCTACAGGACCAGAAAAATATCTGGTTCTTTAGTCCAGGAGGAGAACTGGGCAGGGCTGACAACACAGCCTGTGATTTCAAGGCAGGATAGTCACTGTAATGACACCTTAACCACTTGCGGACCAGCCGTTGTACATATACTGCGGCAGGTTGGCTTTGTCCCACGAAACAACGTACCTGTACGTCACTTTGCAGGAGCTAGCGCATGCCCATTTGCCACAGGGGAAGCCAATTTGCGGGCCCGAAGATCCCGATTGCCGCCGGGCACCCGCGATCGCTCCCCGAGGAGACAGAATGGCGGTCTGCCGTTGTAAACACGACAGACTGTTGTTCTGTCAGTTATGAACACAGGGATCCTATGTTCCTCTTGTTTAGGAACACAGGTCTATGTGTTCATTCAGTAAATACATCACCTCTACAGTTAGAAAGCACCCCCGAGGGACACATTTAACCCTTTGATCACCCCTGGTGTTAACCCCTTCCCTGCCAGTGCCATTAGTACATTATGTTCTGTCTCTAGGACAGAGAGCTAAACCTTCCTGCTCAATAAACTTCAGATACTATATTTCTTTGATCTCAAATTTATTAGAACAAGCCAGGTGAAACTACAAATTGATAAAATAAACATCAATCAGTACAAAATTGCATACAAGAAAGAAACAATGCTCTAAAATACAGGATGGAATAACAAGAACTCACTTTTTAAGCTCTCTCAGGGGTGATGGCAAGAGATTGAGGAAACATGCCTTGCTGCCTTGTTGTAGCTTCTCAAAATGGTGCCTGATTCACTTCCTCTAGAATTTCCCCCAGAATGCACTGGTTCCTAACAACTTTATTAACACATTCTATGAGTTAACAATATGTAACTATAGCAGAACAATTGAAGCTATACCAAAAAAGAACAGTAGGTGGCGCCTGCACTCTGCATATAAGTAGCTTATGTAAATCAAGAAACCCAACGTGTTATTTTAAGTAACATAAACACAAGTACTGAATAGAAGTCCAGTGGGCAGAAAACAGTAACAGTGCATATTTTTAGCACTAATTACTTTATTAATGTCACTGGTCTCCCCAAAAGTGTCAAAAATGTCAGTTAGGTGTCCGATCTGTTCGCCGCAATCCCACTAAAAATCACTGATCACCGCTGTTACTAGTAAAAAAATAAATAAAAATAAAAATGACATAAATCTTTCCCCTAGTATGTAGACGTGATACATTTTGAGCAAACCAATCAATATACACTTTTTGGGATTTTCTTTTACCAAAAATATGTAGCAGAATACAAATTGGCCCAAAATGATGAAAAAATTTGATTTTCATTTTTTTTTTTAATTGGGAATGGTATATATCAGAAAGTAAAAAATATAGTTTTTTTTTTTTTTCAGAATTGTTGCTTTTTTGTTTATAGCGCCAAAAAAAAGAAAAAAAGAAAAAATCGCACAGGTGATCAAGTACCACCAAAAGAAAGCTCTATTTGTCAGAAAAAAAGGACATCAATTGTATTTGGGTACAGCATCGCACGACTGCACAATTGTCAGTTAAATTAATGCAGTGCCGTATTGCAAAAAATGGCCTTGTCATTAAGGGGGTAAATCCTTCCGGTCCAGAAGTGGTTAACCAATAGCTTAGAAACTCACTAGATTGCTGGCAGATCAACAGTTTTTTTTTCTGTACTAGCAGTATTTTTAAAGGTATAAAACATGTGGAATGTGCATGTACTGCAGAGATGATCTGAATAAGCTTTTGTTTTATTTTTCCCAGACATAATATTAAATAGGGAATAAGATGATGGGCTGACCCTGTCCCCAGTGTGATGCTATGCAACAAACACCACTGTATACCTGTCATACTAAGCATAACATTCTAATTACACAGCACACAATGATGTGAGCATAACACATGTGCTCCCTGGAAAAAAAAGGAAATAGGTGCAAATGTAACAAAGCAATGTCACTAAACCAATCAGAATTGGGGATGTAACTAAGATGTGAATGTAAATATGTTGATAACATTAGGTGGGAACTAAAGCTAAGGGTTTTTTTTTTTTGTAGAGACCAATCTGATTCGTTCTTCCATTTTCCCAGAAAATAAGGGATAAAACCTATTTGGCCAACTTGGACAGCAGTAATCAGGAAGACTGATGGCAAAGCTGGTATAAAAAGCCATTGGGTTTCACTAGAAACTGTTTGTATAGCCAATCTGTTTTTGTTTCTTTTAGCCCCGTACACACAATCCGAAAATCGGATGAAAAATACTGCTTTCGAAGCGATCATAAGATAGTCAGATCATTGGCACGGTGCTTCCGAGAGATGATCACGACAGTTTATCTGATATTATCGAATCCGACAAGCACAAAAAATGTTCTCATACGATATGGGATCATGCGAATTTCGTTTAATCAGCACAGTTGTTGTTCGAAAATACAATATAAATAAATTACAACACATGACATCACTTCCAATTTTTTTTCTGTCGTACGAGAATTTTGTGTAACTTTAGTAAACGATCTGATTTTCGGATGCTTTAGTTCCTGTTTAAGTTGTATTTGGAGATTGTATTTTTTACTTGATATCTTGGAGCTTCCTCGACTAAGTACATAATTTTTATTATTATAAAGTATCCCTTTAGCATCTTTTAGGATGGAGAAATATGCCAATGTGTGTGAATCAAGGGTCTGTGGACTTCCAGCAAATGAATGTTCTTTATACTGTGAACTGACTCATTTTGTATGAATCACACCTCCCAAATTTCAGTCCACTGCAGCATAATAAAAATTACTTTTACACAACATACCACAAAATTGCAAAACTGAATATCTGCACCAACATACACTATGTTACCAAAAGTATAGGGACGTTACACACACATGAACTTTAATGGCCTCCCAGTCTTAGTCCGTAGGGTTCAATATTGAGTTAACCCATCCTTTGCAGATATAACAGCTTCAGCTCTTCTAGGAAGGCTGTCCACAAGGTTTGGAGTCTATGGGAATGTTTGATCATTCTTCCAAAAGCTCATTTGTGAGGTCAGACACTGATGTGTACGAGAAGGCCTGGCTTGCAGTCTCCACTCAATTCATCCCAAACGTGCCAGATTGAGGTCAGGACTCTGTTCAGGCTGGTCAAGTTCCCAAGTTCCTCCACCCCAAAACTTGCTCATCCATGTCTTTATGGACCTTGCTTTGAGCACTAGTCCAAATCATTGGGTGGAGGGAGGATTGTGGTGTGGGGTTGTTTTTCAGGGGTTGGCCTTGGCCCATAGTTCCAGTGAAGGGAGCTCTTAAAGTGTCAGCATACCAAGAGATTTTGGACAATTTCATACTCACAACTTTGTGGTAACAGTTTGGGGATAGCCCCTTCCTGTTCCAACCTGACTGCGCACCAGTGCACAAAACAGATCCATAAAGACATGGATGAGCGAGTTTGGGGTGGAGGAACTTGACTGGCCTGAACAGAGTCCTGACCTCAACCCGATAGAACACCTTTGGGATGAATTAGAGCTCGGCCTTCTCGTCCACATCAGTGCTTGACCTCACAAATGCGCTTCTGGAAGAATGGACAAACATTCCCATAGACACACTCCTAAACCTTATGAACAGCCTTCCTAGACAAGTTGAAGCTGTTATAGCTGCAAAGGGTGGGCCAATTCAATATTGAACCCTACGGACTAAGACTGAAATGCCATTAAAGTTCATGTGCGTGTAAAGGCAGGCGTCCCAATACATTTGGTTATATAGTTTCTGTTAAATTGACCCGTGTTTCCATGCATTTTAGGCCTGTTGCATTGCTATTTTGTAAGACAATTAAAGGTTGGTCAGAACTCCCAAAATACATCAAGATGGATTTTTTTTCCCCAACCAACAACAATACATCACTTTAGCTTAGTGGGCCCTTTTGAAAACAATAGACATCTTCTCGCTCTGAAATATGCAGCAAATTAGATAACACAATCTCGGGTTTAAAAGAGCCCTCATGGAAATGAATATGCTACATGGCTCAAGGAAATATAAAAATGCAAAAACATTATATAAAATTACATATAAGTGAATATTATATGCAATTATATTTAAAAATCAAATAGGTGAAATAATAATTAAAACATAATTTTTTAGTTTAATTATTTTTATAACAAAAAAGAAACAGAGTATGGAAGAAATTCACAATTATCAGTACCATTCAAAAACGTTGTTATCAAGCCACCTGTACTCATCACAGTCTCGATAAAGAAAAAGCAGTTTTCTAAAAATGTATAAGATACTACATCCATAGTAGAAAATACACCAATAAATTACAGTATAATTTCCTTTTTCCTTGCAGGATTTTGGAATCCTACAGATATGTTAAACCTTGTCCAAAAGCTGGTATTTAGCCAGATCTGAAACTATTAATTATTTGGTAACATAAAGATAGCATTTTTGCATTCATCTTATAATGTTCTTGTTATTTACCAAATAAAATGTACTCTTAGAGTTAATAGATACATTGAATTTATGTTCAATCAAAATTAAGGTAAATAATAATTGCAATTTAAAACAGACATGTTAAACTACATCTTTAAGGGTGTAACATTAAGGGTCTGGTGTTTATCTTTGGTAATTACAAAAACAATAGTTAAATTATTTCTAAACTGTCTTTGGTATGGATTAAATTTAATTTCTAATCAGTCTATAATCATTATATTTTTATTATTATATTGTCATAGATAGATTGTATAATTTTACTGGAATACGGGAAATTATTTGGCCTATACCAACATTTTAATTTTTTTTTTGTAAACTACAATATGATACCGTAATTGTTTACATACCTGTTGTGAAATTAAATAAAATATGAAAAATACAGTCCTATAAGGTTAATAGCAGCATCATGTAAAAAGTTTTGCAGTAATGCATAGGATATATAATTTCTTACAACAAAGGTCAAATTATAGAGCAAATTCAACTATATAGACCGCTCCTTCTACAAATTTAAGCACAATAAAACATATTTAATTAATAAAGCTTAATAATACAAACATATTAATTATTATTATACTAATGCAAATTATGCAATGTTATTACTATTGTTTTACATTAAGTAAAAAAACAACTTTGCAGAGAAACAAAAATATTGTTGCGTCAATGAAATATACTGAGTGCTTTTTAATTTGATGATACATGGTGGATAGAAGTATATTCCATGATAAATGTTTAATTTTGTTTTACAACCAAGTATTAAAAAATAGGTGAAATTATCTTTTTTATTATTCATAAGTGCAGCTGCTTTTTTATTTAATTATAGGTATCCGACAGGCACAATTCTACCTTAATACGCTTATCGCTGAAGTCAGAAAATTGCTCCTTTTTAAAACTGACAATAGCTCGGTATGTTTCCACAAGAGAAAGACAAATTATACAAAATCATTGCTTTAAATATATTTAAATAGCCAGGAAGAAGTCCAAATTGCAAAGTTTGAAGATGCTTTCTATTTTTTTTTTTTTTTTTTTTACTTTCATGACATTTTCTGTAATTTCCTTTGGAAAAAAGATCTATGTGCTGAAAAAATTAAAATTAAAAAAAATCTCATTGCTTGAGAACCTCCAAGGTTAATAATAAATTGCAATATATATATATATATATATATATATTTTTTTTTTTTTATTATTTATTTATTTATTTATTTTTTTTAGAAAAGTAAACATTTATAGAATTGTACCCTGCTTTTACGTGGAATTTTAAACATAAAATTTATGTGCAGGTGCAGTAAAATTGCAGATTTCCGATTTAGCTTGATTAAATGTAATCTATGATTAAAATAAAAAAAATTCTAGTAACTACAAAGCTGCAGACATAAAAACTAGAGAGCGAAATTTTTCTATTCTTAACAACTTACTAACAAATTACAAATGAAGACACCCAAATGTCCTAATCTGACCTGTAAAAGGTAAGGGATGGACAAAACTCTGCCATGCTTTTTTCTATTTACTAAAGAAAACCTGTACTGGGGCATATACAGTATGTAGGCTGCTATTGATAAACACCCTCTGAACATTCTAGTTTCCTGGCTCTCTATGGCTTCAATGATTCCAAGTCACTGACATGGAACAAGTGTGCAGCATTTGAAGCCAAGGTGGAAATCTAAATCCTGATCTTCATACATATTCTGTAATTGTGACTCAATGTTTGATGTGATAGATATTGTTCGCTTGAAGTAAATTTAGGTTAAAGTATATGTTTTGGCAAAAAAACAAAAAAAATAAATAAAAAAAATAAATCAGTACAATATAGACAAAATATATGACCATTCCCTTTGTAATGTATAATGTCATGGAGATGTTCAGTCAAAGGAAACTGGGCCGGGCTAAAAAAAACTGCTTGGGCTTTTAGTGAAGAAGAGGCACTAGATATTATTACTAAAGGAGTATGTTCTCTGCACTTAGCAAATAATAAAAACTGTATCTGAGTCAATGTCAATCACCCAGTCATGTGCAAAAAAAAAAAAAAAATCAATTTTTTTATTTCTCTTACACACTGTTGGGTATTCAAAGTGAATATGGCTTCACCTCATTTACTTAGCTAGGTGAAGACTCACTCTGCAGGTGAGAAGCCTCTGATTCTTTATTAAATCAACCCCAATGTGTGGGGTCAAATCAAAGAGGAAGTTGGGAGCACACTGGGTTTCTGGCAGATCAACAGCATTGTAGCAGACACAAATGGGGAAATGTGCATAAAGGAGAAATACACTGCATAGTTAAAACACACATCAAGCTGTTTTAATTTAAATTATCTAATCGTTTGCAAGGCAAATTCCTATTTTTATTATAATTTCTTCTGATTGAATAATCATACTGTGCCAAATGATCATTCTCTGCCGCTTTATTAAACCAACCTCAAAGCATTGGAGCAGCATGACAAGAAGGTCAGCATGGAAGGACTCTATATTACTTTCAGTGTAGGTTTATTTTAATAGTTTGAACCTAGCTGGGCTTATCCTCAAATTACAGGATAATAAAAATAAAGTCCCACGCAATGTAGTGGGAATGGTTTAGAATAAGATAAAATCTAAAGTTATCCTCAAATTACCCTCAATATTCTAAGTTTTTGCGTTTGCCACACTTTTTCTTTCCTGGTAAAATCTAAATGAACCTGTAAAAGCCACATCCAGCATAATAAACAATATGTTAAAGCCCAGTTCCAGGCAAGTAAAAAGTTATCCCTTTCAGTGGTGCCATGTCCACACTACAAGAGTTTTAGCTGGTTTGGACCACGGAAAAATAAAAGAAGATTTACTTACCCGATCCTCCACTACCCCCATCACCCCCGCTGCTAGACCAGTCCCCACAGGGTCCTGACATCAAGGCCAAAGCAGAGTCCATAGCTCTACACTAGATGTGTTGACACCAAGGGAAAGTCCACCACAGGACTGTGGGGGGTATTTGAGCCCATGATCTTGCAGGATCATGGCAACAAATCTCACTTTTCCTGAGTTAAAGTACAACTAAAGGCAAAACTATTTTTTTAGTTTCAAATAGAGTGGAGATAGATTAGAACACCTGTCAGTTTTTATTGCTGTCGGTGTCCCCGTTAGGAAGACTCACACTCCATATTTGTCCTTTTTACCATTATCATTAAAAGTGAAAGTAAAAAAAAAAATCTCAACTTTTGGGTTGTCCCCAGAAATGTAATAGAGGGGAAATCTTCTAGCGGGGTCACTAGTTCTGGGGACCTGGGGGGTCCCTTAGGGATTCCCTTAATTTGCCGGGACTTCTCCTCACTTGTTTGGCTATGGGACAGAAAGTGAAGGGAATGCTCCCAGTGGGACACAAATAAATTGACTGGGGCTATAAACTTCCCTTACTCCATCCAAAGGGGCTATAAACTTCCCTTACTCTATCCAAAGGGGCTATAAATTTCCCTTACTCCATCCAAAGGGGCTATAAACTTCCCTTACTCTATCCAAAGGGGTTATAAAACTCCCTTACTCCATCCAAAGGGGCTATAAACTTCCCTTACTCTATCCAAAGGGGCTATAAACTTCCCTTACGCTATCCAAAGGGGCTATAAACTTCCCTTACTCTATCCAAGGGGGCTATAAACTTCCCTTACTCCATCCAAAGGGGCTATAAACTTCCCTTACTCCATCCAAAGGGGCTATAAACTTCCCTTACTCTATCCAAAGGGGCTATAAACTTCCCTTACTCTATCCAAAGGGGCTATAAACTTCCCTTACTCTATCCAAAGGGGCTATAAACTTCCCTTACTCCATCCAAAGGGGCTATAAACTTCCCTTACTCTATCCAAAGGGGCTATAAACTTCCCTTACTCTATCCAAAGGGGCTATAAACTTCCCTTACTCTATCCAAAGGGGTTATAAACTTCCCTTACTCCATCCAAAGGGGCTATAAACTTCCCTTACTCCATCCAAAGGGGCTATAAACTTCCCTTACTCCATCCAAAGGGGCTATAAACTTCCCTTACTCCATCCAAAGGGGCTATAAACTTCCCTTACTCTATACAAAGGGGCTATAAACTTCCCTTACTCTATCCAAAGGGGCTATAAACTTCCCTTACTCTATCCAAAGGGGCTATAAACTTCCCTTACTACATCCAAAGGGGCTATAAACTTCCCTTACTCCATCCAAAGGGGCTATAAACTTCCCTTACTCTATCCAAAGGGGCTATAAACTTCCCTTACTCTATCCAAAGGGGCTATAAACTTCCCTTACTCCATCCAAAGGGGCTATAAAATTCCCTTACTCCATCCAAAGGGGCTATAAACTTCCCTTACTCTATCCAAAGGGGCTATAAACTTCCCTTACTCTATCCAAAGGGGCTATAAAATTCCTTACTCTATAAAAAAAAGTTTTGCCTGTATTTCTACTTTAAGTCAGTTTGAAAATGGAAGTGCAAGTGTTAATAAACATGCTTTTCTCTGAGAGTTTTATACATGGTGAATAACCTTGATGTGTGAGGCTCCATTCACACCTGAGCGTATCGTTTTCAGGCGTTTTTCCAGGCATTTTTGGGCGTTTTTCAGGCATTTTTGAAGGTGTTTGGATGCAGGCATTCACATCTAACAAAAATGCTTGTAATCTGCCAAAAAATAACCTCATGTACTTTTTTGAGCCTCAGACGTTTTGCTTCAGGCGACAAAACGCTGATATGTGAACAGGGGTCTCCGAAATGAATGTGATTTTGCTTATTTGGCGTTTTGAGACTTCAGAGATGAGTGTTTTAAGAGCTGAAAACTGCTCAGGTGTGAACAGGGCCTAAAAGTAGGCCAGACAACTGCTCAATAAATGGACATGCATATCAGAAAAAGGTAAGTGGATCTTTGCAAATAAACATAATGCTGTAATATGTTGTTTTTGGAAAGTATAAGGGCAGAATTACTGGAAATTAGGTAAACATATCGTTTTCCTTTGAGGTTGGCCAAATAATGGCCAGCACAAATATTGAACTTAACAGGTAAATGACTGCATTTCTGTAAGAATTACCTGTATGCAGGGAACAGTACCAACATTTGGAAGAAAGCTGAATGTTGTTTGTCACCTGTAACCATGGAATGTTTCATACAGTGATTAGAAGACAGATACTCACAAGAGCACAATGTATTCAAGGTGTAGATCAAGGAAAGGTACAATATTCTGTAAAGATGGTTAACTGTTAACACTCCATGCACACTAGCATTTTTGTTTAACTCTGGCAAAAATGCTGGACAAAAAACGCTGGTAATAGCTTTTTCTAAACAAAAAATACCATGATAAGAATGGCCATCATCCCAAATTTGTGCGAGAATAATAGCTTTTTGTAGTAGCGTTTTAGTAGTGTTTAAGGGCATTTAAAAGCGTTTAGCAGCTTTTCTGCTTAAAAAAGCTTCCATGAAACGCTACACAAAATTTTTTCTTTTCTCCTCCTAGGCACTGAAGCTCAAAAAATGCTAATAGCTAAAGCCCTCTCGCACACTGCAGCTTGAAAAAGCTTAGTACAGCTTTTTTCTTACTGAGCTAAAATAAAACCTATTATTTCTAATGTGCCTATACACACAGGCGTGTAAAGAAGCGTTGCACATTCATCAGTAAAAAAAAAAAAAGAAAAAAGAAGAATCTGCATTTTTGGTCAGTAGTTTATGCCTCATGTGCGCAAACAAGTGCAAATGTGAATGCTCATTTGCATATTGTACAGAACAAGAGCACGAAAATAGGTTTGTGTGCAAATGCGTGAAATTGTTTGAATGCATGTGCAAATGCGCAAACCATACACGTGAAAATACGCGCAAATACAAAAAAAAATGCCTGAAATTACGTCTGAATTAGTAGATGCTCAAACAGGAGTATCATTTGCAAAAGGCCTGCATGGACACATAGGATAACACTATTTAGCTTCTAGGAGCAGACCAAAAAATGCTAATAACAGCTTCTAGGAGCCTATAGGGATTGTAAAAGCAGAAGGTTTTTTTTTTTATATCCTAATGCATTGTATGCATTAAGATAAAAAAAAATTCTTTGTGCAGCAGCCCCCCTAATACTTACCTCAGCCCATCTTTATCCAGCGATGTTGCAGGAGTTTCTCAGCTGCCAGGGACTGCCCTCCTCATTGGCTGAGCAGCGCCCCCCGATTGGATCCTGCTGCTGTCATTTAAAGTCAGTTAGACAATCAGAAGAGAGAGGGGGCAAGCCCGGGTTGTGGCTCTATCTGAATGGACACAGGGAGCTGTTACTCAGCTCGGGTGCCCCCATAGCAAGCTGCTTGCTGTGGGGGCACTGAACAGAAGGGACCAAGAGCACAGAAGTGGGACACAAGAAGAGGAGGATCCGGGCTGCTCTGTGCAAAACCAATTGCACAGAGTAGGTGTTAATTAACAAAAAAAAACAAGACTTTACAATCACTTTAAAAAATGCATGTGTGCATGGACCCTAAAAGTGCTGTTACACCTGTGTTAACCGGCTTTTGTTGACTTCAGTACTGTTTTTCTCCCTAAACAAATCTTGCGTGCAAACTGATGTCCCAATGAAGCCCTTTTACACAAGTCCCTTGTATCTCAAGATACTGGGGTTAATTTACTAAAACTAGCGAGTGCAAAATCTGGTGCATGCTAGCCAATCAGCTTCTAACTTCAGCCTTTAGGCTTTGATAAAAAAAAAAAGGGGACAGCTGATTGGTTTTTATGCAGAGTTGAACCAGATTTTGCACTCTCCAGTTATAATAAATCAACCCCACTGCATAGCATGGGTATTATCCAATTGGCTGATATATATACTAGCAGAACATTTCTTCATTAAAATATTTTCCAGTCCTCAATTGAAATAATTCCTACAGCTCTAGTACAGCATTTAATAGTTTACTAAGCAGTTTAAAAGTTTCCCAGCAGTAAACTGGGGTGAGCATCACAGAGATAGTCCCGTAGAAGTTACAAGATTTCAGTAGATATGACTTGTAATATTCACTCTAGCATAATATCATCAAAAGACCACTTTCATAAGGTTTATAAAGCAGGAGAAGCAGAAATCTGGTAAGAAAATAGTTAGGCTAGCTAAATGTGTGCCCATATAGCAGCGGGTTGATTTACTATAGCAGGAGAAAATATTAACTAGGAAAAGGTGATGTTCAATTAGACTATTGCATAAGGTTTAGCTGTGTTCACTTCAATCATACAGTTGTGCGCAAAAAAATATTTCAATTTCTCGTGCACATGATTAGGTATTCATAGTAAAACCAGCTTCACCATTGGTTTTGTGCAATATATATAACAAATTTTTAGGTCAGGTAAATATGAAATATCACATATTAATGTTTTGCATCCTATTTCTGAGCAAGTAGTATTTTTATACATGTATTTTTATCTATATACAGCATATTCAAAAGACCTTTTGTTTACAGGTTCCATAGCTCAAGCTGCATTTTCCACACAGAAGTGGATTACTTATCAGCAGTAATTCACCACCCCTTACTGTATGCTTCAGTCTGTAGCTGCAGTAAAACAAACAGAGCCACAAGGTAAGCTGCTTATGCTGTGTTATCTCATCAGAAAACCCATAGTGCTCTGAGAATCCTTTTCCATTGGTTAAATGTTTATTTGTGAAATGAAATTGTATATAAAAAAAGAAAATATGTAAAACAACAGTTTCAAAGTGTAAAAAATTAAAAAATTCTAAGCTAAAGTAAAACTGACCCGCAGCCCAAGATATTTTTGCTTGGTTTGTTGTTTTAAGGGAAAATAAAAAAATCAAGTAAAAATAGGTGCCTACACTTATTTTTAGTCAGAAGCCCCATTCTGGAATAAACTGCACTGTATATATTTCCTGGCCCATGCTGTAAATTGTGACAACATATGTTACAATTATGTGAGAAAAACAAACTTATAACAGCGCTAGAACACCTAAATAAGAATGGAAAATTTTATATTTAAATTAATTATGAGTATGTGTGTGAATAAATTATTGTGCAGCTGCTGTGCATCCAAAACAATTATTGGAAAACATGTGTAAAATTATTAAACAGTGCTAGCAATCAACCAATAATGTATAAATAGTAAAATTTGATATAAACAATGACAGATTTAATATATAAATAATAATAAATTATTGTGAAAGTCTCTCATATAAATACGTGTAGTCTAATTAAAGTGCTCAAGTGCAAATCTTTTTTCTCCAGTGCAGATAATAAATAAAGGTGCTCAGGTGCAAATCCTTCCAGATATACCAGGTGCTCTCATGAGTGACCCTCCAGGTCCCCTACTCACCACACTGTAAATATATCCGCGTTTTGACAAAAACTGATGGGACTTGTGATGTCCGAGCTTCAGTATTTCCTCCAAATTTGTAAGGAAGACCGCTGATGGGATTGCTCCAATGGGATGTAATTCATATATCCCGATATATGTGAAATGAAAAGAGGGGCCAATAGTGTAATACGTCCAAGATAGTTTATTGTCCCCCAAAGCCTTAAATTGTACTTACAAAAAGATAAGTTGAATTCGCAATGGAATACAGACAGGAACGCCGCAATTGGCGTGCATTCCACAGAATCCAGGAAGCCCGACCGGAAGTGACGTTGCATGGCTCCACGCCGGAAATACGTCAGCGCGTTTCACCCTGAATGTGGGCATTTTCAAAAAGGTCTTTTTGAAAACGCTGTTTAATAATTTTACATATGTTACAATTAGAGGGGATGATTTACTAAATGCTAATAGGCTGTTCACTTTGCATTGAAATTTTCACTTTGAAAGGACATTTTTTTTTTCTTGTGGTGAAAATCCACTTTGCGAAAAATACCGAATCATACACATGGCTGGATAATAGAAGTCAGCAGAGTGTCTTTTCATTCTCTAAGCTAAGCAAAATTCCTTTCTAAAGTGAACAGTCTGTTTGCCTTTAAAAAAATCAACACCAGAGCGATTAACAAATCAGAACATGGAAAATGGAGCTTGAGGATCTCCAAGAACTCCAGCTGAATACAAAATTTCCTTGAGATGCATTCTTTGAAACTTGAAGCCGTACATGTTTACCCCCTAAAGATCAGGTGTCAGACATTAGCAAAAAAACCCTTGGGTTTTATTTATATTTTCCTAAAACCGCATTGGATAAAGTTTGTGTATAGCCAAAATGTTTTCGAAGTTTTAGATTATGGCACACAGTCCTTAAAACAAGCTTAACACAAAGTAACGTTATGCATTTATTTGTAGGAGAGTAAATAATGTTTAAATGCAGCTAGTGTAAGTACCCGATTTTGACTTGGGATGAGCCTCCTGTAAACCACTGTAGAGCAGCTCTCTGTCTGGTAGAGGGAAGGGCAGCCCTGGCAGCCAAAAAGATGTATTGCGATGACAAAAGACGTGCATACAAAGAGAGAAAACAGACAGAGCCAGAAGAGGAGCTCGTCTGTCAGCTGGTGCTCTTTTATTGTCCAATGTTAGGGGTAAGGATGTGATCTGTTTTTTTTGATTGGTTAAATTGAAGGAAAGTTAGCCTTGCTGCACTGTCAGGGTCTAAATCAGTGTTTCTCAACCTTTTTTCATTCAAGGCACCCTTTACAAATTATGGACAGTTTCAGGGCCCTCTATTCTAAAAAGTAATTATTCAATTTTTTTCATAATGCAGCAACATCCACAAGTCCAAGTAGGACACCCAACTTTAGAGGTGACTTATTCCTTATTCTTCCAAAACAAATACACTTTTGCAAACTGGTACTAAGTAGTATTCCAATGTTTCTCTTCTTCCTCAGTTTTACTCCGTCATTCAGCTAATGTTATACCAATGCTGATGGAAAAGGGCAGAGGAGGATCAAACAAGGATGATATGCAGGCGATTGACATCCTCCTTATCAACTGATGATGTCATTAGTCGTTAGGACGCCAGCAATTAGAAGGTTGTAATGGTGCACAATGAAAACCTGTGGCTTAGTGTAACTAAAAAGTAGCCTTTATCCACACACCGGCTTGTTTACAGTTTTTGGGCAATTTTTAGGCATTTTGCCAAGGCACTCCTGAAGAAAACTCAAGGCACCACAGGGTGCCTGGGCACACTGGTTGAAAAAGGCTGGTCTAAATCTTAGGGATGGCCAAACAAAATTATAAATTCTTTGACGTGTAAAACAGCCCTCAAATACAGTATGTATTTAAAATTTTATTTCGCAGTTTGGCTAAAGTTCAGCTTTAAACAGTTAACCAATCACCAGAGTACTGCAACAGATCTCCACAAATCACACTCAGGTGCCATGTACTTTTCAAGTCAGAATACCTTTTTCCACTGTAATGTACTGTAAGCTCCTAAAGGGAATATCTATATTGTGCACAGCACAGTGACTTAGTGGCACTTCTCCGTGGCAGCATTAGGGTTGTCGGTTTGTATCCCACCCACAACACTACCTGGAGTTTCATGATCTACCTGTGCTTGTGTGAGTTTCCTCCCTGTGCCCCATGACTTGCTTATTGGCTAATTGACTCTTAGCTAAATTGGCTCTAGTACCGTATATGTATGAATGTGAGTTAGGGACCTTAGATTGTAAGATCGTTGAGGGTAAGGACTGATGTAAATGTACAATATACAGTAGGTATAGAAAAGAATCACCCCATCTAAAATGATCACATTTTGTTGCTTTGTAGCGTGAAATAAAGACAGACACAGTTTTAGTTTTATCCAGCTGTATTTACACATTGCAAATTTTAACGTCCAAGTGAAAGATATAACACCAACATGTCAAAAAAAATCAAAAACAGAATCACTGAGTTGGAAAAAGGATCACCCCCTTGTGGCAGTATATTGTTGAACCACCTTTTGCTTTAGTTACAATCTTTAGTCGGTTGAGATATGTCTCTACTAACTTTGCACATCTAGACGTTGCAATATTTGCCCACTCATCTTTGCAAAACTGCTCAAGTTCAGTTAAATCTGATTGTGACCTTTGTGGACTGCAGTCTTTAAGTCATTCAATAGATTTTCAATGGGGTTTAAGTATGGGTTCTGACTAGGCCGTACAAGGAAATTCACCTTTTTCTCTCTCATTGTCATGTTAGAAGGTAAACCTTCTTCCCATTGACAACTTTCTGGCAGAGGTGAGCAGATTGTCCTCAAGAATTTGAAGGTATTTGGCCCCATTCATTTTCCTTCTATCCTGACAAGTGCTCTAGTTCCTGCTGCAGAGAAACACCCCCATATTAGGATATTACCACCTTCATGCTTTACTGTAGGGATGGTGTTATTCGGATGGATTTCCATGTGGCCACATAATCTTTAAGGCAAAGTTCAGTCATGACTGTATGTGGCCTTTCTTGAGGAGTGGCTTTTTTATTGCAACCCAACCATACAAGCCACATTTGTGAAGAATATGTGATATTGTTGTCACATGCACACAATGATCACTCTTTGTCATAAATTCCTGCAACTGCTTCAGAGTTTGTTGCAGGCCTCTTGGTAGCTTCACTGACCAGTTTCCTGCTGGCTCTTTCATCCAGTTTGGAGCTACGTCCTGATCCAGGGAGGGTCTGTGTTGTACCAAATACCTTCCATGTTGTAATAATAGACTTCACTGTGCTTTTACTCTTTGATAAAGCCTTTTACATTTTTTTGTTTGCATCTCCTGACTTGTGCTTGTCCACAACTTTATCCCGGAGATCTTTTGACAGTGCCTTGCCACCCATAGTGTGTTTGTTTCAGTTGCACTACCAGGGACTAAAATGCTCCAGGAAAGCTCTTTTCATGCTGCGCTAATATAAATGACCACAGCCTATCACAACTGAAATTCAAATGGCTAGGTGTGCCATTGAGAAGGTGATTAGCTACACCTGATTGAGTTTACAAGTCATTTTTAGGAGGGAGGTAATCCTTTTTGCAACTCAGTGATTCTGTTTTTTATTTATTTATTTTTTGCAATGTTTTTGTTATATCTTTCACTCGGATTTTATAATTTGCACTAAATAAATGCAGCTCGATAAAACAAAAATGGTGTCTGTCTTTATTTTATGCTGCAAAGCAACAAATTGTGATTATTTTAAAGGGGGTTATTCTTTTCTATACCCACTGTACATATGCAAAGTGCTGTGCAATTTGTCGGCACTAAATAAATGCCTGTAATAAATAAATAATACTTGTTACCTTAATTTTTATTAATGTTTTTAAATTAGATAGTTGACTGTGAAGAACAAACTAATGACATTGAAAACAGACGTACAAACATTATCAGTCAACATAACACCTACTGAGATAGAATGGATCTGATTCTGGTATCTGTCTAAATACAGAACAGTTTTAAAATGCATGGCAATTCAAGTCCTATATTCACTTTATTCATGCAACACTTTTCAGCTCCTAGCCATAATATTAATATCACTAGCTGGTAACTATAACATCTTTTTTTAACAAAACACATCAGGGGATGCAATTTCCAGTGTACTTCCTTCTGGATTCCCATGGACAGCATTAATTATCGAGGTACCTGGTCCTGAACGCCCCCCTTTAAAAGCCGTCATGCATTAGCTGAAATTGGTAAAATTATGCAGGGCCTGTGGTCAAACTGAGAACAGCCACAAGCGGAATAAAATGACATAATTATTTTTTTCTATACAGAAGACACTGATATACTTTTTTTTTCTTATCTTTCTCCATACCCCCCCCCCTCCCATTCTATCTTCAACACACTTCTCTTCTTGTACATCCACCCTGCACAAAAGGAATACTTTAGAAACACAAGTTGGAAGAGCAAAAGCAATCACAAAATAGCTGGATGCCTTTGTCTATAGGAAGAACATAGCAATTTCTTATGGCCTACCACAGGGTGTCAACCTTTACCTCCACTACCCTCTCGCATTTTGGATGGCCAAGCTGATTATCTAAAATGGGAAATTAGCACACAATGGCTATACTCTGCGATATCCCTTATGCAACTAATGGCAAAGCTTGTTAATTGGTTGTAAATGCCAGCTGGATGCCATGATAATACTTTAGAAATAAGCAGGTATTCTGATAATTACAGCAATCTTCATCTATAAAAGCTTAAGCAGATGAAGAACACGGGGCTGGCTGGAAACCAAGATTTACCCTGCTGCACTCACATTAAAAAATGAGAAGGAAAAAAAAAACATATAGACAATAATGCAACAAAACAATTATATAGCAGGAAGCTAGAGAGATGGTGAAAATTCAGAAAAGTCGAACACGGGAAATGTAATAACTAGCTATGGAAAAATGGCCCATTTACATTTGTGTATAATTAAATAGTGGGTTAGACAATTTTAAAGTAGCCTGCCAGCTTTTTATATCTTTTCTCCTTTCTGATAATCAACAGATCTGTAGTAAGTTTTTTGAAGTTTTAATGAAAAAGCAAGACAATTATAAAATACAAGTAACATAAGAAATACAGTTGATAATAATAAAAAAGGAAACAACTAGAAAAAAATACAGATTTCTTATATTTTTAAAGAACTTCGGGCATTTTTTAAAAGCCAACACTATACTGCATATTAATTTAGAACTGATGCAATCATTTTTAAATGTTGCGCTTTCCGTAATTCCTCTTCATACTGCATTCCCACCAACCCTTTGCAGCAACTGAAATTTCAAATCATACAGACAATAAGAGTGGGCGGAGACCTGTAATGAGGTGTATTATAATTAGTTGAAAATGTTTTCTGAAAAGTTTAAACTAACATTTTTCTTATTTTATCATATATTGATACGAACAATAAATCTACACCTCTCAATAACCCCTTTTCCCTGGTAACCCCCTCCCCCAGCATTATTTTTGCTTTTATGTGTTTTTTACTTGTTTTTTCTATATAGTACCATACCAGTCATGTAACATGTTGAACCCCCTTCTTCTTCTGATGATGATGATGCAGTGAATATTGTGCTGATGTGATGAAAATCTCTGCATCCAGCACACTGTAAGTTAAGGGTGCCATAGTCACACCCTTAAGGGTTCATGATTTTCTGCACTCTCCTCAATCCCCCAGGTTCATTCAGCCCAGACGACTGAGGACATCTTGTGGCAAAGTGGTATTACTGCAGGGGACAGCCCTGATTTCAAGATGAGCACTGCAGCCAGAACTGCTTTTTATTTTAGGCAGTTTCTGGGTAACTATTTTAATTTTAAAAGATTTTGTGTGGAGTTGGGTTTTAAAGGTTTGTTTTACGGGATGCATTATGTGTTACCTCCACAGATTGTTTCCTCCACAGAGTTCCCCTTTATAGCTATTTGGCATTGTATTGTTACTTATTGTATGCTGTTTGTGCTTCTACCAGTTTTTAATACCAGATTTAAAGCTGATATTTTTGCTTTTGTTTGCAATAACTTTCAATTGCAGGGCTTTTCCCCCTTTTAAACAAAGCCCTCAAAATGTTAATGTGTGTTGGTGAGTTCCAGGTCCAGTTACAATGAGTCATCACTGGAAAGGGCTGGAGAACCTAGTGTCTCTACAGATCTATTGAGAGTCAGAATTCCATAAGGAGTTGGTAAGCAGGAAGGTATATAATGACCGCTTTTCAAAAATAGGACTGTAAGCAGGGCTGCTGTTAGAAATCGCAGGGCCCCGTACAGACTACCTGGCAGGGCCCCCCCAAGAAAATATTAAAGATATATTTAGCTAAAATTACAACAAAATCACTATTATCAGACACAAATATAACATAACTTGCATAATTCCTGCTAAATCTAAAAAAAAACTATGTTAAATAAAAAAGAAGATGAGATGAGCAGGCTGTGCAGTTGGAGCTCCGGGATCAGAGAGACAGAGAGAGAGAAACAAAGTTACAATTTACAAATAAACTCCTGAGCAGAAATAAGTGCTGGGAGGGAGGGGGGGGCACACAAGGGAGGGGGATTAGTGAGGGACAACTGTCTCTTTCTCAACAGATAAAAGCTGATAGCAGAGAGAGGGACAGATCAGATTAATCACTAATCCCCCTCTCTGTGTGAGCCCCCCTGTGTGCTCGGGGCCCCTACAAGAGGGCTGGTGGTCCCCCCCTATCAGCGGCCCTGACTGTAAGGGATACATACTATGGAATAAAGCTGCATTCAAGCCAAAACTATTCATTATAGCGTACAGATTTTTGCACAGGATTTAAGCACTGAAAATCTGTCACATTGTAATACCCACCATACACCCACCATATTTTGGACGATTCTTGCTGAACTGTCTTAAATTCAAGCCATAGGTGGTTCTGTCTGTACCACCCAGCTTGCCAAACTCATTTTTAAAAATTGAACAAGCTGGATGGCAAATTATCTCCTGAAACGTGACTGGTTCCCATCAGATGCAGTCACTGTTCAGGTATTCAGTCAACCACAGGTGCTACAGCTGCCTGAGTACAATAGCCAGCAGTAAAGATTCTTCCATCCAGTTCTGTGGTGTGAATGAGAGAAGCTTTTTTCTTTCTCTCATTCAGTCCGCTGGAACCTAAAATTGTATGGCTAGCTTAAGCAAGTGCAAAAGCTTTTATTGCACAATCTTTTTTTTTTTTTATTCTATTTTACTTAACAATAAATATATATATATATATATATATATATATATATATATATATATATATATATACACAGTATCTCACAAAAGTAAGTAAACCCCTATTTTTTCATGTGACAACATTGAAGAAATTACACTTTGCTACAATGTAAAGTAGTGAGTGTACAGCTTGTATAACAGTGTAAATTTGCTGTCCCCTCAAAATAACTCAACACACAGCCATTAATGTCTAAAGCTCTGGCAACCAAAGTAAGTACACCCCTGAGTGAAAATGTCCAAATTGGCCCCAAAGTGTCAATATTTTGTGTTGCCACCATTATTTTCCAGCACTGCCTTAACGCTCTGGGGCATGGAGTTCACCAGAGCTTCAGAGGTTGCCACTGGAGTCCTCTCCCACTCCTCCATGACGACATCACGTGCTGTTGGATGTTAGAAACCTTATTCTCCTCCATCTTTCATTTGAAGATGCCCCACAGATATTCAATAGGGTTTAGGTCTGGAGGCTTGCTTCTTTAGCAAGTCAGTGGTCATCTTGGAGGTGTGTTTGGGGTTGTTATCATGTTGGAATACTGCCCTGTGGTCCAGTCTCTGAAGGGAGAGGATCATGCTCTGCTTCAGTATGTCACAGTACATGTTGGCACTCATGGTCCCCTCAATGAACTGTAGCTCCCCAGTGGTGGCAGCACTGATGCAGCCCCAGACCATGACACTCCCACCACCATGCTTGACTGTAGGCAAGACACACTTGTCTTTGTACTCCTCACCTGGTTGCCGCCACACAAGCTTGACACCATGTGAACCAAATAAGTTTATCTTGGTCTCATCAGACCACAGGACATGGTTTCAGTAATCCATGTCCATAGTCTACTTGTCTTCAGGAAACTGTTTTCAGGCTTTCTTGTGCATCATCTTTAGAAAAGGCTTTTTTTTTGTCTATTTCCCAAAGACAATCCCTGCATATAACGCTGAGCATGTGCACTCAGCTTCTTTACCTCTTTGGTCGACCATGCCGAGGCCTGTTCCGAGTGGAACCTGTCTTGTTAAACTGCTGCATTGTCTTGGTCACCGTGCTGCAGCTGGGTTTCAGGGTCTTGGCAATCTTCTTATAGCCTAGGCATCTTTATGTAAAGCAACAATTCTTTTTTTCAGATCCTCAGTGAGTTCTTTGCCATGAGGTGCCATGTTCCAGTGACCAATATGAGAGAGCGAGAGTGATAACACCAAATTAAACACACCTGCTCCCCATTCACACCTGAGATCTTGTAACACTAATGAGTCACATGACACCGGGAAGGGAAAATGGCTAATTGGGCCCAATTTGGACATTTTAACTTAGGGGTGTACTCACGTTTGTTGCCAGCGGTTTAGACATTAATGGCTGTGTGTCAAGTTATTTTGAGGGGACAGCAAATTTACACTGTTATACAAGCTGTACACTAACTACTTTACATTGTAGCAGAGTGTAATTTCTTCAGTGTTGTCACATGAAAACATATAATAAAATATTTACAAAAATGTGAGGGGTGTACTCACTTTTGTGAGATACTATATATATATATTGTAAGGCACTGGCTCTATACATCATACGTCATCTAGGTTTCTCACATAAACAATGTTTTTTTAGGTCCCAGAGGCTTTGTAGAGCTTTGGATATTATAAAGTCTCCATTACTAGGCCTGTATTTATCATATGCACATCCACTTTAATGCTATGGATTAGCTGTTCAAAGTCTCCCTTCATTGAAAAATGTGTTTGCTTGCTGCCTTACTGAATAAGTGCAGGACAAACCTGCTTGGACTTGTACTAGATTCCCTGTCTCATACATTGTTTACCACTGTCAATACCAGTTGAGCATGTCCACCAGAAAACACAGACTAAGCCCATTGAGGTTCGGCATTCTAGTAGTTTGAAAATTGTTGCCAGCCTAAGGTTAGGAGCTCATGGACCACCTGGTGCCATCAAACCCTGAAAAAACGTCATCACAGCCCAAATATGTTCCAGAAAGGCCCTGCCATCTTCTGATTTTGGGGTTTGGATTACTTAGAAGCAGTGCTCATGGGATGGCTACCTTGCTGATCATAGAATGAAGCGTTCCTGATGTAATGCTGTGCAGTTCTCTGAAAAAGTTGTCAAACGCAACTATTGGCACTTTTCCACTGCAAGTACCGGCTCTACTCGGCCCTGCTTGGCCCGGTTTGCTTTTCCACTGCTGGTACCGCATGGTACGGTGTTGGAACGGTTCGGTACGGTTTGGTATAGTTTGCTTTTCCACTAAAGTAGTACTAAAGTTAAGTGGGTGGGATAACAACGATTCTCTGACCAATCAGTGGCTAGTAGTGACTGCATGCAAAGGATTGTGGGATATGGTACCAGTATAGTACCTCTTGGAACCACAATCGAGGTGGTACTATTTTAGAGAGCCGTACCGTTCGGTTTCATGCAGTAGAAAAGCGCCGCAGTACCGTACCGAACCGTTCCTACACCGGTAAAGTTCAAATATGCCAGGATTCCCTATCTCCTAAAAATGTCCCCCTCAGATTCACAGAATTGAGAAGATGTGAGAATGAGTGCACGTTTTCCATGATGTGATCACATCCTACATTGTTTTCAACTTTATTCTCTGTACATAGACAATGATGTAGCACCCTGCCCTATACTGTTTAAAGTTAGTTTTTGGCTCTGCTGTACTCAGCTGAGCAGCAATTTATTCTCTATGTGTTGTAAGGTCTTCCTATGCCTGGTGGTTGATTATTCCTGCCTGTCTCTGAAAGAAGCTTTAGGAATCAGAGTAGGAGAGTTAATCACTGGGTGATGAATATTTATCTGACCTCAGCCAATCCCTGGGACGGGGAACCCAGAAGGTGTGGCTGGGGAGAATAAAAATGTTTGGGAAGACTGGGAAAATCTGTAATGGACTTGGGAAATGTGCTAGAAAACATTACCTGTGAACCTCGGCTTAAATAGAACACCCTTCCACTGAAGAGGGAAGCTGATTGGGGAGCTGTTTCTAAATATTGTGAGTAGGACCTTGCCTAGAGCTCAAGGAGTGCTTGTGCTTTGAGGATCAGATGCCAGAGTTTCCTACATGGACTATGACTTTTTTTACAGAGTCTCAGATTGGCTGGCTGTCCCATTCACCTCCAGCAATATTTAGGCTGCTATTGAAGGACTTTGCCTGAGAATCTGTCCTCTAGTGCTTGCGGGTGTTTTGGAGTATCCTACACCCTCATCCCTCCCTCCTGTTCAAGTACTGCAATAAAACTTGAAAGAAAAACTCCCTAAACCAGGCTTGTGTTTGTCCGTGTGCTCAGGAGCTGGTACCGGGGCTGACAACCCCTGAACAGGTAGGGGAGACCTGTTTAATTTCAATGGCCCCTCTGGGAGAGACCACTACAATGATACCATTTTTGCATTTCTTAATACTAACTTTAATACATGTGATGCTGGTTTGTCTAATAAATGGGTGTGGCTAAAGACACAAGACTGTATTTATCCCCCATAGGTGATAGCCATGCTCTGATAGAACCCCTATTTGTAAATCTATCTCTATTGCTATCAACTCCCACTTTTAAAAATGTTCCAGCAGGAGAAGGGTTGAAGTTTTATCTGTTTATCTAGTGCAGGTTTTTACATAAACTGCCTTGCTTCACAATATTTTTATGGCTTTATTAATTAAACGTTTTCCAACAAGCTAGCTGTGCCATTTCTTATCATCAAGGGTTCCATTACTTTTTAATGGTGTGAGACCAAATTACCTTTTTACCCGCACGCAATTTAAGAAGTGTCGTTAGGAGAGGAAATGCACCTGGTGGAATAACTAATAGAAAGTACTTCACATTTTTTTGGGTTTAGGAGGAAATGAACGCTCAGGAAGAAGCACAGACGTGTGGCCTCCTGTTCAGTATAGGGAGAAATTTTCATGCTATTTCAAACAGTCTAAACTACAGTTAGATGACTGGAATTTAATATTCTTAGGCTTTTGAAAAAAAACTGTAAGTGCGTAGGCTAGAATACAAAAAAAAATAAATGTTGAAATTGCAATTTGTGCAAGTTTATATGTTTTAAAATTTACATTTTCCCAAGAAAACTGTTTTCTTGTGCATTGATTATACGTATCTACAAAACAGAGCACAAAACTAATTTCATAATACCCCGAATAGAGATATCCATGTTTTGTTGTTTGAATGTCTGTACCGACAATGTACTACATACAGTAATCTAGGTCTAACAGCCGATTTTGGTAAAGAAGAACTCCAGTCTAATAGAATAACGTAGAATGGTAGCAACCGATAAATGTATACATTTTTTCAGAATACTTCTTATTGATTTATTTTTTTTAACAGACAGTTGTTATTTAAAACATTTTGATAAATTATGGTCTATTTTACCAAGAGGTGGCATGAAGGGAGTACAAGTAGGCTTTTCTTAGGCTCCGTTCACATGTTAGCGTATGGATCGCGGGCAGAACCGGCGCGATTCCGCCCGTGATCCGGAGATTATTGCAAATCGCGGGATGCCTGTGCGTTGCCCGTTGATTTGCAATAGCCCCCCAAACGCTGAGCGATGTTGCCGCGATTTCCGCCTGCCGAATCGCGGTAACATCGCGCAAAAAAAATTGCGGGACGCAATACGCTCCAAAGAAGCTCTTGTACTTTTTTGGGCGTAATGCGTACGCGATTTTTTTTTGCACGATGTTACCGCGATTCGGCAGGCGGAAATCGCGGCAACATCGCTCAGCGTTTGGGGGGCTATTGCAAATCAACGGGCAACGCACAGGCGTCCCGCGATTTGCAATAATCTCCGGATCGCGGGTGGAATCGCGGCGGTTCTGCCTGCGATCCATGCGCTAACATGTGAACGGAGCCTTAGTAGATGGTGGTAGTAGGTGATGTTGAATAACTGTCTGCTGTCGACCAGTACTTGGATGTTATTTACCTATGCAGATTCTACTTTCTGCTTTGCAGAATATTTGTGCTGTACTCCTTCATCTCTCACAATGCAAGTCTTTAAAAAGGCTGCCTTACTGGAAACAATTCACAACTGGTGTGGCTGATATCTTAGCTCAGTGGTTGCTATGAGAGATTGTATTGAGCCACTAAGAGCACCCTCAACTGCACAATCTACACATTTCAATAGTTGATACGTAACAAAAACAATTTTGAAATCACAATATAAAAATCTGAAAAAAACTTCAATTATTATTTAAAGTATACACAGCAATAATAGCCCCAAATAGGCATTCCCAGTGAATATTCTTTGCCATCGCTTTAAAGACAATGAGGTCGACTTACTAAGGAGGTACAGTCACTTGAATAAGTATTCACACTCCAAAATTTTTCACATTTTTGTCATGTTACAATCAAAAACATTACACAAAGTGGCTCATAATTGTGAAGTGGAAGGAAAATGATAAATGGTTTTAACATTTTTTTACAAATTAAAAGTGTGGCGTGCATTTGTCAATACTTTGTAGAACCACGTTTCCCTGCAATTACAGCTGCAAGTTTCTTTTGGGTATGTCTCTACCAGCTTTGCACATCTAGAGAGTGAGCTTTTTGCTCATTCTTCTTTGCAAAAATAGCTCAAGGTCTGTCAGATTGGATAGAGAGCGTCTGTGAACAGCAATATTCAAGTCTTGCCACAGATTCTCAATTGGGTTTAGGTCTGGAATTTGACTGGGCCATTCTAACACATGAATATGCTTTGATCTAAACCATTCCATTGTAGCTCTGGCTGTATGTTTAGGGTTGTTGTCATGCTGGAAGGTGAACCTCTGCCCCAATCTCAAGTCTTTTGCAGACTCTAACAGGTTTTCTTCTAAGATTGCCCTGTATTTGGCTCTATCCATCTTCCCATCAACTCTGACCAGCTATTCCTGTCCCTGCTGAAGAAAAGAATCCCCACAACATGATGCTGCCACCACCATGTTTCACAGTGGGGATGGTGAGTTCAGGGTGATGTGCAGTATTAGTTTTCAGTTTGAGTTCAATTTCTCATTAAAAAGTATCATCTGACCAGAGCACCTTCTTCCACATGTGTCCTGTGTCCCCCACATAGCTTCTTGCAAACTGCAAATGGGACTTCTTATGGCTTTCTTTTAACAATGGCTTTCTTCTTGCACTCTTTCATAAAGGCCAGATTTGTGGAGTGCATGATTAAAAGTTGTTCTGTGGACAGATTCTCCCACCTGAGCTGCAGATCTCTGCAGTTCCTCCAGAGTTACCATGGGCCTCTTGGCTGCTTCTCTGATTAATGCTCTCCTTGTCCCACCTGTCAGCTTTGGTGGATGCCCATGTCTTGGTAGATTTGCAGTTGTGCCGTACGCTTTCCATTTTTGGATGATGGATTGAACAGTGCTCCGTGAAATGGTTCAAAGCGTAGTATATTTTTCTTATAACCTAACCCTGCTTTAAACTTCTCCAAAACGTTATCCCTGACCTGTCTGGTGTGTTCCTTGGCCTTCTTGATGCTGTTTGTTCACTAAGGTTCTCTAACAAACCTCTGAGGGCTTCACAGAACAGCTGTATTTATATTGAGATTAAATTACACACAGATAGACTCTATTTACTAATTAAGTGACTTCTGAAGGCAATTAGTTCCACTAGATTTTAGTTAGGGGTATCAGAGTAAAAGGGGCTGAATACAAATGCATGCCACACTTTTCAGATAGTTATTTGTAAAAAATTTGAAAACCACATATCATTCTTTCCCTTTACAATTATGTGCCAATTTGTGTTGGTCTATCACATAAAATCCCAATACATTTACAAATCCCATTTACATTTTTGGTTGAAACAAGAAAAAAATGTGAAACACCTCAAGTTGTATGAATACCTTTTCAAGGCACTGTATAGACTGTTCACTAAATAGGTCTATACTCTAAACAAAAAAAAAAAAAAAAAACAAGCAAAATGTAGCACCCTCTTGACCCCCAGGAGGCATGATGGCACCCTCAATGAGTGGGTGGGCTGACATTTTACCTCAGGGTGTAGAATACTCTCAGGCAATAGTGGGATGTGTATTTATAAAGGACAATAGGGGGATGTGAACAGATGGGCACCAGTCAGTTTAAGGTGCAAAACAAAAAGGAGCTTGTTGCTCAAGCAGAAAACTCCAGGGAGAGAGGGATAGGGCACAGAACAACCTTGAACTAACAGGCTCTACAAAAAGGGAACAAAAGTACTCACAGTCCTCACCAGGGCTTTGTCTTTAGCTGGAACTTGGTGGAACTCAGTTCAACTACCTCAGGCTTAGGCCCTCTACTTCCTGCTCACCACTAAAACTTGGAAACACAGAAGTCCGGCTTCGATGTATGTTTACAAGTGACAGCTTGTCTCCCAACAGCTCCCGCAGATCTGATCTCCTGAGCAGCTCTCACTGAGTGCACAATGGGGACAAGGGAGATGTAGGTGCCCAGGGTGCAGTGCAGATTCCAGCACCCTCACTGGATGATCTCCCATATGTGAGAGAGACAGAGCCACCTACAGTGTGTGGGGAGGTACTAAAGCCGGCTGGGTGCTTCAGTTTAATATAACAACACAAGCAACACATGTGGAAGATGGTGGAGCTTTTAAAGAGGGAGTGAGAAAGGGGGTTTTGTAGATCCTGCGGAACTCAAGACTTTGCATCCCCCTTCCCCCCCCCTCCCCCCTCATTTCCCTGCACTACTACTCCTGTGTTTGACCGGCGGAGCGCCCTAGCTCCACAGATGGAACTGATTTTTCTGTTCTCTTCCTATGGATTTCCACCTGCCCATAGGCTTTGCTACCCAGCGATACACCTGTTGGTTTTCGCCCCCTACACCCGCTCAGGCGTGTGTTTGTGCCCAACTCCCCTGTTGCCCCCTGCGACTTCTGTTGGACCTGGGCCCCCTGGCCCCCTTGCTTGTCCTAGTTGTATTTTGCTGTATTTTTGCTGACTGTCCTGGGGGTCCCTGGCCTCCTGATCTTGCTCTTTACCAGTCGCATGTGGGCCTGTTCTGGTTGAGGCACTTGTTTGGGAACAAGCACGCACAAGTTGGGGTTGGTGCAGGGCAGGGAGGGGGGATTGGGGTATTACCATTGTTTACAGTTTATATTTGGTACAATCTCTATACTGTTTCTGTTCTATGCACATTGACCTCAAGTAATAACTACCTGCTCTTTTGCTGCCGTTTATTAATGCTGGTGTATGACCGTGGACTTGTTGGTTCTGTGGCCTTATTGCCTGAGATCCTGGGAGCCTCCGCTCCACGCTCCGTATTACCCCTGCCATGGCCGCATTGAAATTGTTGACGTGGAATGTCAGGGGTATGCGCGATAAGATTAAACGGACGGCTGTCTTTAATGTTTTACGCCGTGTACGGGCTGATATTATAGTACTGGTGGAGACACATTTGGAGGGCCGCGTACAACAGTCTCTCAAACGGCCCTGGGTTGGCTGGGTGCAGCACTCTGCATATAGCTCGCACTCCAGAGGTGTGGCGCTTCTGGTGGCCAAATCGGTACATTTCCAGCTCCTAGGATCTCAGGTTGACCCAATGGGTAGATATGTCTTTCTCAAAACGTCAGTCTATGGGGAATTGATGCTGCTGATGGCTTTCTATGTGCCCCCCCCTTACTCTGCTGTGATTATAATGGAGGGATTGGCGTTTATGGCACAATGCCCGGGGGCCCCGGTGATCTGGCTGGGCGACTTTAACAATGTGATGGACTCGGGTCTGGATAGATCCGGTGGCGCCTCCCAGGCGACGCCGGGGTCGTCCCCGACCAGGTTCTCCCGATTGTTGGAGAGCTTTGGTTTGGCCGACTCTTGGCGCAGCAAATACCCCGCTCAGCGTGCGTACTCCTGTTTCTCGGCTGCTCACCATTCTATGTCACGCATTGATCTGATATTGTTGTCTCGAACCCTGCTCCCCAGGTTACTGGGGGCAGGCTTCGCCCCACGGACTCTGTCTGATCACTGCCCTTATTGGATACTGTTGTCCTTGCCCTGCAATAGACCTCCCCCGGCCTGGCGCCTGAATCCCGCCTGGCTCCCCTTGGTGTCTGATGGGAACGACATTGAGGGGACCTGGACACAATTCTTTTCTGATAATGAGGGCACTGCCTCCCCGGCTGCAGTGTGGGAGGCATTTAAACTGTTCGCCAGATCCACTATGATTTCCAAAATCAAAGCTGTTAGAGCGCGGGCTGCTGAGGAGATCTCCAGGGCAACGACAAATCTAATTGAAGCTGAACAGGCCTTTATGGCGGACCCGACTCCGACACATGAATCCCAGTATAAATTGACCTCTAAAGTCCTTTCCCAACTTGAATATGAGAAGGCGAAATCTAAGATGTTTTTTCAGAAGCAGAATCTGTTTGCACATGGAGAGCGGGCGGGGAAACTCCTCGCATATTTAGTCCATTGTGAGGATAGGCCCCCGGTAGTTATTACTTTAAAGGATGACCTGGGTAATGAGATCACTGATCCTGCTGCGGTGACACGGTGTTTCCGATCATTTTTTAGTACACTTTACACCTCTAGGGCCCCCGCTGACTGCACTGACATGCATGACTTTCTGGACTCTATTGACTTTCCCACTTTGACACCCGACCAGTTGGCGACCCTCGAGGCAGAGGCGTAACTAGAGCCTTCAGGGCCCCGATGCAAGAAACCATGAAGGGCCCCCCCAGATCCCTGGCCGGGGCCCTTCCCTTCAAGCCCAGGGCTCTTCCCACTAATCCTGGGGCTCTTTATTCTCGTTGCATGGCCTTTTATTACGGTCCCGCAGCAGGATCCTTTCACAAGTTCTGCAGTGGGCTCCCTTCCTGCAATCTTGGGGCCTCCCCACAGTGGTGCAATGCCAGGGCCTGGTCGCAAGTGTGACTTTTGCAATCCTGGAAGTTCACCCACTGGTTTGCTACTGGGCCCCCTGGAGCATGGGGCCCGGTAGCAATCGCAACCCCTGCAACCCCTGTAGTTACGCCCCTGCCTCGAGGCACCCATTTCTGTGGAGGAGATTGCCGTGTCCAAGTTCCCTAGATCTAAGGCCCCCGGCCTAGACGGCCTCCCGATTGAATTCTTCTCCCAATATTCGGAACTCCTTTCTCCTAAATTATTGGCTTTGTTTCAATCTCTATTCAAAGATGCAGCCCTACCCCCTTCTATGCGGGAGGCACTAATTGTGCTCATCCCCAAGCCGGGCAAGGACTTACACGCCCCAGAGTCTTACCGTCCCATCTCTTTGCTCCCAGTAGACACTAAAATCCTTGCGAAAATTTTATCCCTCCGTCTTAACAAGGTGATCCTTTCACTCATACACTCGGACCAGGCCGGGTTCATGCCTGGGAGGAACACCTCATTTAACCTTCGCCGGTTATTCATAAATCTCCAGGCACAACACGACGGAATGGGTGGCAGGGTGGTGGTCTCCTTGGACACGGCTAAAGCATTCGACTCGGTAGAGTGGCCATTTCTATGGACCTGCCTGGACCGATACGGCTTTGGACCTAATTTTATTAAGTGAGTCAAACTTCTATATAGCGCCCCGGTAGCTAGGGTCCTGGCCAACGGCTGGCAGTCGACCGCCTTCCCTTTATCCCGTGGCACTCGACAGGGGTGCCCCCTCTCCCCCCTGCTGTATGCCCTGGCCGCGGAACCCCTGGCGATGGCCATTAGAGCACATCCCGGGATTCGTGGCCTACGTAAGGGACCGCTGGAGGAGAAAATCAGCATGTATGCTGATGACACTTTGTTATATTTGGAAGACTCTCGAGAATCCCTGCTCACAGCCCTTTCTTTAATTAAACGGTACGGACGATTCTCCGGTTTTCAGATAAACTGGGATAAGTCACAAATTCTCCCGCTTGACGAGAGCCCGCAGGCGATCGCCCCCGCAAACCCGGCCCTACAATGTGTATCCCGCATTAAATACTTAGGGATTCAAGTGACAGCTAGCTCAGCAGATTTTGTCCCGGATAACGTTCAACCCTTGTTCCCTCTGCTTAAGGCTAAAATTCAAGTATGGTCCAAATTACCTCTGGGAGTGATGGGTAGAGTCAATTTAATTAAAATGATTCTCCTTCCCAAAATTCTCTATGTTGTATGGCACTCTCCTATTTACCTGCCACTCAGGCTGTTTAAGCAGCTGGAATCACTCCTCAAGACCTTTGTTTGGGGTGCTAACCGGCACAAGATCTCCTGGCGCAAACTCAAGAATCCTACAAATCTAGGGGGGTTGGCCCTGCCGGATTTTAATCTGTACTATCTGGCAGCTCAGTTGTCCCAGTTCTTTCACATAGATAAAACGGATAGAGAACGCTTCTTGACCCTGCTCTGCCCTGGGTGGGCTCATCCCCTTGGGGACCCCCTCCTAGTTATCCTTAGGGGCGTCAGGGGCTCGCCGGAGCCCCTGTGCCCCAGATCTCTTCTATATCACTATTGTCGGATCTGGGAGGTGGTAGCGTCCAGGCTTCGGTGCCCTCCATTCCACACATTCACCCCTCTGTGGCATAATAGTACATTGCGTGAGTTCCTCTCCATCCCTGACCTGTCGGTATGGAGTGGGAGGGGTATTCTTCTCCTTAGCCATATCTCCACGACCACTGGTCTACGGTCTTACGAGACCTTGCGAGACCAGTTTGCGCTCCAGGGCCCCATGCACTACAGATACTTACAGCTCTCCCATGCCTATAGATCTCAATTCCCTGATGGCCCTCCTGAGATAGAATCGGTTACCACCCTTGAGATTGTTAAAAGTACAGAACCCAGTCACCTCATTTCCATGTTCTACTCTGAACTTCACACACCTTCCTCGACCACTTTAGCTTTTGCACTTAAGACCCGCTGGGAGCGCAGTGTGGGGGCCATGGAGGATGAGGAATGGGAGGATGCCCTGGAGACGTGCCGCAGAGTGTCGCCAAAACTGTCGGATCGCCTAACCCAGACCTTTATAATACACCAGGCTTATCTCACCCCACTTAGACTGTCCAAATATCACCCTGACTTGGTCCCCTCTTGTCCTATGTGCGGAGACCCTGATGCTTCCTTCTTTCATCTATTGTGGAGCTGTCCCCAATTACAGACTCTATGGCAACAAGTAGTCACATTTCTGCATGACAAAATGGGGTCTCCTCTACAACTCTCTCCTAAGGAGTGTCTCCTGGGGGTCTATCCGGATGGAGAGATGCCCAAATCCACTGTCATATTTCTTCAGGAAACTTTGTTTATAGCACGTAAATTGATAGCCAGGCGGTGGATGAGACCTACTCCTCCTACTCTAGGATTGTGGATTAAGGAAATTAATAGTGTCATCCCATTTCATAAACTTTTATATAAACATAGGGGGTGCCCTCAGAAGTTCAACAAGATTTGGGACAAATGGGTGCAGTGCCCTGATACGGCTCAGTAGTGAAGTGGGTAACTACTTTATGCTGACCGCCCCTGTTAAACCAATATTGTCTGCTTGAGTGTTGGGCCGACAGAAAGTAACTGACTACTGCCTTATTTTTACTATGTCTGTTCTGTTTCTAAGTGTTAATCACTGTGTATATTTGTATTTTTGTACCCCTGTGTGTTATGAATCTGATCGCAGTTTCAATGCACGGTTTATTTTTGTATTGTACCAAAAGTTTCAATAAACCTCACTGTTTTAAAAAAAAAAAAGAGGGAGTGAGAAGAAGGGGGCAGGGGAACGGGGTTTGCATGCAGGGGGAGTGAGAAGAAGGGTGAAAGTGAGATGCTAGTAGGGGATGCAGAGGTAAGCAGCTGTGAAAGAAGGCTGATCTCTGTACTCTGTGTGCAGTGCACCATTGAACTCTGCACTATGTATGTTGCGCACCCCAGAACTCTGCACTATGTACATAATGCTCCCTGATATTTAATGCTCCTTTAAGACCTTTCCACTGTTAGTGAAATTTGACCACACACCCACTATTTAATGGGATTCGGAGGGTGTGTGTGTGTGTGTGTGTGTGTGTGTGTGGGGGGGGGGGGGGGGTTGGGAGGTTGTGGTTGAGTTCCTGCACCTATTTTCTGAGAAAAAAAAGCCCTGATTCTCACACTTAAAGAACCTTGAAGCTGACTTGGCATTCTGTGATTGTAACTCCTGACCATAAAGCACTTGAAAGATCATCTGCCAGCTCCCTTGGTAGAAGACAACATACTGAAATGAGGTTCAAGCCCCACATCAACGATTTCTGACCCCTAAATACATCTGGAGGTCCTCCAATGCTCTCAGGCTCCACAGGCAAGGCCTTAAATCCAGGCCTCTGTCCAGCCACATGATCACCCTCTCAGGCAGCAGACCTAAGAGGTTTCAGCAGCTCAACACACCCCTCCTCCAGGCAGGAGGCCCAGGGGGAGAACAGACTGACTACCCAAATTCCCACCCTAATATGTATACCCTCTCCCAGCATGCATCAGTGACAATAAAACTCCTAATGGTTGCCCAGGGAGAAATAAATATTTATGACTCAGTCAGTGTAGCTTTTATGCTATTACCAGAGGCAGCAGTTCCACCTACTGGAAACAGAGGGACACATACAGTAACCAGGACCAAGGAGAAACTGAAAGTAGTTGAACTATCAAGCTGAATGGAGCTTAGCACTACATAATTAAAATAGACACCCATGCTTGGGGCAGGTTGGCTACAATTCTCCCCTGCCCAGGATACCACGTCCCTGAGGCTGCACAAAAAAAACATGCTCTCACTCCTGAGATTGGATTTCCTAGCAAAAGTGGATGAGGATAGGTAAGAGGAGTGATAAACAATATATTACTAATACGTCTGGCATTCCACAAGAAGAAAACAAGTATAAAGTGCAGTAGGTAAACACATTACATCCTATCTACCACTGTCTAGATTCTCAATGTAAATCTGCATAATAACACATTATCTTGCACAAAGTTCTCTTCACTGCTGCAAAGAAAAGCAGAAATCAACATATGCAAATACTTCAGAAAAGGACAGAGCCCCACTCTTGAGAGGGTGGCATCCTTAAGCAGTATAGATCGTAGTTTATAAATGTTCACTCGATTGCAGGATGATATCTAAAAGAAACTGCTTGCCCAACATCCTAACTAAATTCTACCTTTTTTCAAGAAGGGTTTTTTCAGTCCATTTCTTTGGAATCAACATTTTTTTATATGCTACAGAGTTGGCAGTCCTTAATTTAAAAACATTTACATATGGGGGGATTTACTAAAACTGGTGCTCACAGAATCTGGTGCATTTGTGCATATTAACCAATCAGCTTCTAACTTCAGCTGATTCAATTAAGCTTTTGCAATAAAAACTAGAAGCTGATCACAATGCACTGCTGCACCAGATTCTGTGTGCACAAGTTTTAGTAAATCTCCCCCATTATTAGGGGCAGCTGGCACAGTCTCACAGGGCAGCTCTGGTTCGGATACAACCACAGCAGTAGCAGCATTGTTTTCACCCGCAGGATCCCCCTCCTTGACTTCTGATCACCACCCTCCTGGTGACACAGATCCCTTAGAAGAAGATCTAGAGAAATGGTCTGAAGGGACATCTGATTCTGTAGAACACATCTCAGCCAGCACAGAAGGGGTACTCTTTTTTGCAGACACAGTTTCTTCCACGCACTTCCCCAGCTGACTTACAGGCTCTAGGTGCTGGTGGTGACAGTGGTGGGACACATGACTGGATCCTCCCGCAGCCGCTGAGCAATCAGGCATACTTCACTCAGCTTGGCAAGTAGCAGCGGATGGCCAATAGTCGTTGGCTGCAACACCCTTGTTGGGGGTAGTAACTGCATGGTCTTAAGAAGCAGCTGTTTGCAGGCACTCGGTTTCAAGAATTACTGATGCAGTGAGCACTGATAGATCAAGACCAGTGGTGATTGTAGCAGGTTCACTGGCAACGATTGAAGTGGGAACTAATAATTCCACTGTAGCGTTGGTAATGATGGCTGGTGTGGTAACTTCCATAGAGGCATATCTATCCACACAGTCAACTTTCATACCTTGAGCTGGTATCAATGGAAAAGTAGCTACAGTGCCTTGCAAAAGTATTTGGCCCCCTTGAACTTTGCGACCTTTTGCCACATTTCAGGCTTCAAACTTAAAGATATAAAACTGTAATTTTTTGTAAAGAATCAACAACAAGTGGGACACAATCATGAAGTGGAATGACATTTATTGGATATTTCAAACTTTGTTAACAAATAAAAAATGGAAAAATTGGGCGTGCAAAATTATTCAGCCCCTTTACTTTCAGTGCAGCAAACTCTCTCCAGAAGTTCAGTGAGGATCTCTGAATGATCCAATGTTGACCTAAATGACTAATGATGATAAATAGAAGCCACCTGTGTGTAATCAAGTCTCTGTATAAATGCACCTGCACTGTGATAGTCTCAGAGGTCCGTTTAAAGTGCAGAGAGCATCATGAAGAATAAGGAACACACCAGGCAGGTCCGAGATACTGTTGTGGAGAAGTTTAAAGCCAGATTTGGATACAAAAAGATTTCCCAAGCTTTAAACATCCCAAGGAGCACTGTGCAAGCATGAAATGTGGTAAAAGGTCGCAAAGTTCAAGGGGGCCAAATACTTTTGCAAGGCACTGTACTTCCCACATTGCTGGCACTGGCTCCAGGGGCATATGGAACTGGCAAACCACATACACTGGCTGCAGACGACTCGTACGGCTCCATAGCCTTGAGTGGTGCATAGACCCAGCTTCCATAGGGTTCCCATCCCAGCAGTAATTCTCCACTTGCTTTTAGGGAGCAGTGGGCCAGAGTTAATGTGATTGTAAAGTCTCATTTTTATTTTCTTTTAAAATAACAAACATGTCATACCTCCTCTGTGTAGTTGGTTTTGCACAGGGCAGCCCCAATCCTCCTCTTCTCGGGTCCCTTGCTGGAAATCCTGGCCCCTCCCTCCTGTTGAGTGCCCCCACAGCAAACAGCTTGCTATGGGGGCAACCAAGCCGAGCTGCAGCTTCATGTATCCATTTAGACACCAAGCTGCCATTCGGCCCCACCCCCTCTCTCCTGATTGGCTAACTGAGTTTAATTGACAGCAGCGGGGAGCCAATGACACTGCTGCTGTGTCTCAGCCAATCAGGAGAGAGAGTCCCGGATGGCTGAGCACTTGTGGACATCCCTGGATAGAGAGGGGGCTTGGTAAGTATTAGGGTGGCTGAAGGGAGCTGCTGCACACAGAAGGCTTTTTATCTTAATGCAAAGAATGCATTCAGATAAAAAAACCTTCTCACTTTACAACTCATTTAAAGTGATTGTAAAGTCTCTTTTTTTTTCTTATAAAAATAATAAACATGTTATACTTACTTTCTCTGTTGCAGTGGATTTGCACAGAGCAGCCCAGATCCTTCTCTTCTCGAGTCCCTCTTCTGTGCTCCTGGCCCCTCCCTCCTGTTGAGTGCCCCCTTAGCAAGCAGCTTGCTATGGGGGCACCAGAGCTGAGTCACAGCTCCCTGTGTCCATTCAGACACGGAGCCCCGTCCCAGCCCCGTCTTGCCCCCTTTCTCCCCTGATTGGCTAGCCGACTTTGATTGACAGCAGCGAGAGCCAATGGAACTGTTGCTGTGTCTCAGCCAATCAGAAAGGAGAATCTCGGTTGGCTGAGTCACTCGAGGACATCGCTGGACAGAGAGGGACCTCAGGTAAGTGTTAAGGGGGCTGAGGGGAGCTGCTGCACACAGAAGGCTTTTTATCTTAATGCAAAGAATGCATTAAAATAAAAAAAAACTTCTCACTTTACAACTCATTTAAAGTGATTGTAAAGTCTCTTTTTTTTCCTATAAAAATAATAAACATGTTATACTTATTTGCTCTGTTGCAGTGGATTTGCACAGAGCAGCCCAGATCCTTCTCTTCTCGAGTCCCTCTTCTGTGCTCCTGGCCCCTCCCTCCTGTTGAGTGCCCCCTTAGCAAGCAGCTTGCTATGGGGGCCCCAGAGCTGAGTCACAGCTCCCTGTGTCCATTCAGACACGGAGCTCCGTCCCAGGCCCGTCTTGCCCCCTTTCTCCCCTGATTGGCTAGCTTGACTTTGATTGACAGCAGCGAGAGCCAATGGCACTGTTGCTGTGTCTCAGCCAATCAGAAAGGCAAATCTCGGTTGGCTGAGACACACGAGGACATCGCTGGACAGAGAGGGACCTCAGGTAAGTGTTAAGGGGGCTGAGGGGGGCTGCTGCACACAGAAGGTTTTTTCATCCTAATGCATGGAAAGCATTAAGATAAAAAAACCTCCTGCCTTTACAGAACATACCTACCCAGACATGGTTCACAGAGGAGGCCGCTTCCTCACTCATTGGAGACAAACTTCCTCCAAGTGCAGGCTCTGCAGCAGCTGTTGCACAACTCTCTGGGTACACATACTCATGATTTCTGGGTGGCAAAGACAGTGAATGACTTCCATCCCCTCTGATCACACAACTCAGGGATGCCCAGACTTGTTGGCGCCAAATTTTCCCTGCCTAGGTGCTCATAGTTTTTCTGTTAACCCTCTCATCACAACGTGACAAAAGCCAGGGGACACAATTTTACCAAAAATAAAACACTCAGGTTCCTCTTTGCTTTGCAATATACAATAGTAACATAGACTCAGAGGCTTGAAGATGACACACTGCTACCACACTAGGCCCCATGTTGGATGCCAAAAATATAGCCCCCCCAGACAGATGTGCGCCAGTCACTTTTAGGTGAAACAAAAAGGCTCCAGGCCTAAACAAACCCAGGCTCCTTCAGGCAGACAAGCCTAAAGAAGCACCAGCACGTGTACCATCCCTAGGTCAGAGACTGGGGGGAAGAGCTCTTGCATCAGCCAGCCCCAAATATTTATACCATTTCCCATAATGCATCACTGGCAAAGGAAACTTCTACGAGTTGGCTGGGAAGAGATTTGAAAATTTATAATGGAGACTTACTGTGTGATCTCACACTCATACCAGAGGTGTCAGTGCCATTTACTGATAGAAGGGAGGACTGACAGTCAGGCTGAACTTAGGGGAAGCTGAGCAAAACACAGACTACAAATTGGCAGTAGCTGAATACAGTCATGCAGCACTTAATATAAAGACACTCCTGCTTAAGGTAGGGTGAATACAAAAAAAGGGAAAAAAATGTTTAAAAGGAACAACTTTGTTCTGGCAGGAATCAGCATATCAACAACTTGTATGCCAGTTATACCAGGTTGGTTTCTTTTCTGTAACATAAAGCGGTAAGCAGTAGTTGACCCAACAACAGCTTACTGGGTGTACCATTATTGCAGGGGTTTGTAAGCCTGTTAATATTTTTAAAGCCATCATTGCTGATCCATAAACAACTTACAATACAGTTTTCAATAGCTACAAGAGCTCTAAAGTGGCAACACAATATAGCATGTCCCCTTTTAATGGTACTGTATTACAAAACAACAATCATAAGTCACCACTAACCATGCAGAGTCTGAAGATCTTGCATGTGTTGTCCCAATATTACTGCTGCAAGTACGCAGCTGAAAACCAGCTTGTTTTTTAAACATGGAAAGCTAAATCAGGAATTGTAGAATCTTTGGACTGTTCTCTAAAATGTGAATTGAAACTGAATCTATCATTGGAATTTTCTGGCATAGACCTGCCCACCATCCTTGATAGCTTTGTGAGAAGCCTCACGTTTCTCCTGGAATGAAAACAATTGACTGGCAACCAGAGGCATTAAATGCTTTTATGTGGTAGTCTCTTTGACTACAGCCAGTTGCCATCTACTCTTTGTCTGAATTTTTATGCTAATTCTACTGATCTTGACAGATCTTGGTACCACAACCTCACTTTTATATTAGTTTTTTCTGTAACATTTCGTGAGCCTTGTAAGATATTTAAGGTCCAAGAATATGCTTTTTTTAGGTACACCTCAACACCCTCTTCATTATTAGCTACGAAGGTGTATTTCATAGATAAGGAAATGCCATATGCGAATTAACCAAAATGACCTCTTAAAAAGACTTTAAACAGTCTTAATTGAGTTGTTTGGATGTAGGGCACCCATATGAAACAACCTATTGCAAAACTAAGCCTTGCCAATACTGTATATACTTGAGTTTGGCAATGATGGTTTGAGAGGTATTATCCGGAGGACTTCTGAATATTTTGAAATAACGATCACCATGGCTATCTTGCACTATGGTAGTTCAGGTATATTTTTTCTATAATTGATCATTTTATCTTCAATGATCATAAAAAAAATTAAGGAGTATCCAGTTTTGAACACATTGTATGCATTCATTTGTATGTCAGGATTGGATCTGTCAGCCTAAATAAGAAGGATGTGGGATCCTGGTATGAAAAGATATAGAGCAAGAAAAGTGGATATGAAGAAAGGAGAGGGAAGTAAATAGTTAAAGGAGTGGTCGGGATATCCTCGAAGACAATTTATGTCCTCCAAATATTATTAAACTCACATTGTCCACTATGTAAGTGGGCAGCAAACTTTTCTATTTTCATAATGAGGCACAATGTTTAGGTATGTCTTTTGAGAAGTATTTTTTTTGGTTGGCTATTCTCTTTTCTTGATTCTTCACCTACCTTATTACAGGCATGTCAGAATGTTTGGAGATGTGGATTCTGCTTACTTTAAGGAAGAGGGAACGTTGAAACTCTGGCTTAAAGGTAACTTTTAAGAATTAATCACAAGTGCACAGAATGGAGGAGAAAAGTAACAATGTGACCTAGAGCTGTCTTCTAAAGTGGGGGCTCAATTAATCAAAGAACAAGGCCCATGGGACGTTTATGGGAAACGCTATACAAGAGTAAAAGGATAGAAGCCATACATTTTATCACATAAATACAAAATATGTGAAATATATATTCGGAAAAATACTTTAAATGTACATTGACCTGGAGCATTTGGCATCCTTCCATCCTATATTGGTTTACAAAGGTACTTGTCTTATCAACAATGGTATGATGAATGCAGGTAGCTGGATATTGTCATGGATGTTTGGAAAGTGATTTGTGAATCTTCAATTCATCAGGAGAAACAATAATTATCTATAAAGAAACCATGTCGTTGGGAATCAATCCGCAGACAAATATATAATGCATTATGTCCCATCCACAGGTTTTAAAAGTTATTGCCACTTCTCAAAGATTAAGCCATACTCAACCAAATTGTCAGAAAAGGTAAAAGGTAAATCTAGGTCAACAGATACATAAAGGCCATATAAACTACAAACCCATAAAAAATGTAATAAAAGTAACTCTATATATCCTCAAAGATGAGCACAGATTCCACCAGTCTTAAGATATTATCACCATCTATTATAGTTTTTCTTGAGCAATGGTCACTGATATATCTTCATCTTTTTTGTTTTCATTGGGTCTAATGAGCTTTTTATGCTGCTCACTCTGCTCCTCTATGAGGATATAAAGCATTACATTTATTGTTAGGGGGTTGTAGTTCATATGTCATCTGCTACAGTTTGCTGTTCCTCCACTGGCTCCTTGCGGTGGCCTTGGTGCCAGGCTCCTTGCCCTTTCCAAAGCTCCCAGGACAGCCACTTGATGGTGGCCTTTATGCATCCATTAAGTAAGATTTAACTTTTACCTTTTCTTGAAATTTGGTTTGTGATTATGGCTTAATCCTTGAAAAGTGCCAACAACATATAAAATATTTGTGGATGGGTCATATTATATTATAAAATTGTCTGCGGATTGATTCCTAATGACATGGTTACAGATAGTTGGTCAATCAGGGGCGGATCCAAGGGGGGCAACGGGGCAATTGCTCCCCCCGAGAAAATATTACTGAGTCCGAGCATCTGAGTCCGAGGATCCCGGGGCCACCTCCAGCTCTGGAATGGCGGGTTGGCATGTCTAGTTTGTGGGTTCCTGACCCGTCATCCCTGAGCATCAGTGTGAAGAATGGAGCCAGCACTAGAGGAAGCAGACTCAATGGTTCCTGTATAGCGCCAGCTCCTGTCACAGGCAGAGTGATACCAAATGTACTCCGCCTCCGCCTGTGACAGAAGCACAGGAAGCATTGGCTCTGCTCTTTACTGAAGCTGCATGCTTCCTCTAGCATCAACTCCTGTCACACTGATGCTCAGAAATGGTGGGTCGGGAACCAGCCAGCAATACCCAACAACAGTACCCAACAGAAGTACCAGTCAGCAAAACCCACCAACAGTACCAGCCAGTAGTACCCACCAGCAGTACCATTCATCAGTACCCACCAGCAGTACCAGCCAGCATTACCCACCAGCAGTACCAGCCAGCAGAACCCACTAGCAGTGCCCACCAGCAGTACCCACCAGCAGTACCATCCAGCAGTACCCACCAGCAGTACCATCCAGCAGTACCCACCAGCAGTACCCGCCAGAAGCACCAGCCAGCAGTACCCACCAGCAGTACTCGCCAGCAGTACCAGCCAGCAGTACCCACCAGCAGTACCAGCCAGCAGTACCCACCAGCAGTACCCACCAGCAGTACCATTCAGCAGTACCAGCCAGCAAAACCCACCAACAGTACCAGCCAGTAGTACCCACCAGTGGTACCATTAAGCAGTACACACCAGCAGTACCAGCCAGCATTTCCCACCAGCAGTACCCACCAGAAGTACCAGCCAGCAGAACCCACCAGCAGTACCCACCAGCAGTACCATCCAGAAGTACCCACCAGCAGTACTCGCCAGAAGCACCAACCAGCAGTACCCACCAACAGTACCCGCCAGCAGTACCAGCCAGCAGTACCCACCAGCAGTACCAGCCAGCAGTACCCACCAGCAGTAGAAGCCAGCAGAACCCACCAGCAGTACCAGCCAGCAGTACCCCCCAGCACCAGCCAGTAGTACCCACCGGCAGTACCAGCCAGAAGAACCCACCAGCATTACCAGCCAGAAGTACCAGCCAGCAGTACCCACTTAGACCCCTTTCACACAATTGGTCTAATCGCCTGTCTGTTTTTCGGGTGGACCCAATTGGACCCTCCATTCACCTCTATAGAGCGGCAGATGTAAATGGACTTGTGTTAGTTTACTCCCGCCTATCTCCAATCCGATCCATTAAAAAATCCACCCCTTCTGTCTGGGTGGATCAGATCAGGAGCCCATAGAGTAGATAGGACTTTGTCCGTGTCTGCTCTGCATATGCTGAGTGGACACGCATGTGTCACCCGGCTGCTCCGCTCATTGTGGCCCGCGACAGGTTACCAAGTGTAAGGTTCTGGCACTCTCAGTGCCTCCTATCACATTATTTCCGGGTGATTTCCATCTACCTAGATAGAAGAAACACATATAGGTGTGTTTCCCTTTAAGACTGATGCTGTCATCACTCAGCGCCGGACTAGATGGCTGTTTAAATCGCCGGTTCTCACTCACATGTGTTCGTTCAATCACCCTTACCTGGATGCTAACTTGGCTTGAAGCTTTCGTGCTTGCAAGCATACCTCGCTGACGGAACCTCGCTGCGCTGATCCCTGCATCCCGCTTTCGGATCATCCGCTCCTCCTGAACCAACCTTCGGCTGTATTGCTATTAGTGCTAAGTACCCCGCAGGGGAACCCTCTATAAACTTATACTAAGCTTACACTATCTAGCTCTGCATAGTAAAGACTATTTATCACATCTGCATATCTAGATTGCTAGCTCTTAAGACTACTGCTACTTATTCCTGCACTGGGTTGATCTCTCTTGTATGTCCACCTGCTACTCTGTCATCTGCTACCATACATGATTGCTAAACCTACCTGCATCCATCTGCTACTGTCTTACCTTCAAGTGTCTGTCACCTACCACCTCCACTCAACCTGTCTCTTAAATCTTCATCACTGTGTTACTACATACATAAAGTCACTCTAGGAAACAGCTTGTTGAGTGTGTGTATTTACTAGCTGAATTAAGACCTTCCACACATGATGAGTCATTGAGGTTGGGAATGGTATCTCAGCATCTCTCTTACATGACTACTGAAGTGGAATATTTCTGCAGCTGAAAATCCACACCATACATGAAACGCAGGAGCGTTACAGATTGAACGAACCTACAAATGGATTCAGCAGAAATAACCACTCAGGTGACACAATTAAAACAGCAAGTAACTGCGTTAATACACGCACTTGCTGAATTAAAAGAAGACAATCAGGCTCTGTCGCAGCAGGTAATTAGACTGACACAACTTACCTCTGCTCAGTCCCCTGAACCCAAAATAAATCCTCCTTTGGTATTTACAGGCGATCGCAAAAAATTTCGCGAATTTAAAAACGCATGTGAGTTACTTTTCTTGTTAAGACCCCGTACCTACCTTACTGATCATATTAAGGTTTGTACTATTATTTCTTACCTAACAGGCAATCCTCGGGCCTGGGCAGACTCTCTTTTTGAGAAAAACGACCAGCTTCTCAGCTCCTATGCCTTGTTTCTAGCAGAACTTACTAGCCTATATGATGATCCCAATAGGCAGAGTACTGCCGATTTTCAATTAAGATCCTTGAACCAAGGTGGGAGACCTGTGGAAGACTTTGTCGCAGAATTCAAGAGATGGACCCTTGATTCAGAATGGAATGATGCATCTCTGAAAACCCAATTTAGGCTTGGCCTATCAGAGGCCGTTAAAGACGAGCTGGCCCGAGCGGATCTGCCAAAAACCCTGGATGCATTGATACAACTCAGTATCACCATAGATAGAAGACTACGAGAAAGGAAGTCTGAAAAAATGGGAATGCCATTATCAAGTTCTTCTCCGATTTCGGCCGTTGACCCCACTCCTAAACCTGCTCCAGGTAACCACAGACCCCGGCTACCTAGGGAAAATAGGAAACCAAATAAATATGGTGATCCTGCCTGGTCATGGTCCAAGCCTGCCTTAAACAGTCAGCCTTGTCACTCTGACACATCCCATTTGAACCCTGATCCTACAGAGATGGATGAAGAGCCTATGGAGATTGGTGCCGTACATACTAAGTTGTCCTTACAAGAAAAAAGAGATCACAGGAGAATCTGTGGCCTTTGTTTTTATTGTGGTGAAGGAGGACATTTCATTACATTCTGCCCAATCAGACCCCATAGGCCTAAGGCTCTCCCAATGGAGGCCAGGCGAATCCGAAGGGTCTTCCCTGAAAAACAGTCTGGAAATTACCAAGGCTGTTGCCAGCCCTGTCCCCGTTCTATATCAAAAAAGGACACCCAGAAATTGGCAGATGTTGGTATAGATACTCCTATTTTTGCAAGCACATTTTTAGCTTCCAATGAAAACATTGAGATTCCTGCACCTGACTGCGTACGCGCTTCTAATGGCACGGTGGTATGTAGGAAGGATCTGAGGATGTTTGAAGAAGCATTGGTTGCTAGGACTACTAGGATTACTTCGGATGGTTATGCGTCCGATTCTAGTGAGGGGTTCATGTAGCAGACACCCTAACAACAAGTGATCCGATTTTCATATCGGCAACAAGTGATCCGATTCTCAGATCGGTTACCAACCTGATCCGATTTTCATATCGGCAACAAGTGATCCGATTCTCAGATTGGTTACCAACCTGATCCGATTCTCGTATCGGCAACCAGTCTTATTCGATTCTCGTATCGGCAACCAGTCTTATCCGATTCTCGTATCGGCAACCAGTATTATCCGATTCTCATATCGGCAACCATTTTTTTTTTTCCGATTTTCATATCGGAAACCAGTCTCATCCGATTCTCGTATCGGCAACCAGTTTTATCCGATTCTCGTATCGGCAACCATTTTTTTTTTTCTCTTTCCGATTTTCATATCGGCAACCAGTCTTATCCGATTCTCGCATCGGCAACCAGTCTCATCCGATTCTCGCATCGGCAACCAGTCTCATCCGATTCTCGCATCGGCAACCAGTCTCATCCGATTCTCGCATCGGCAACCAGTCTCATCCGATTCTCGTATCGGCAACCAGTATTTTCCGATTCTCGCATCGGCAACCAGTCTCATCCGATTCTCGCATCGGCAACCAGTCTGATCCGATTCTCGTATCGGCAACCAGTATTATCCGATTCTCGTATCGGCAACCAGTCTTTTCCGATTCTTATATCGACAACCAGCCTTAGAGGCCTTCCGGAGCCGGCCTTAAGGGGGGGGGTACTGTAAGGTTCTGGCACTCTCAGTGCCTCCTATCACATTATTTCCGGGTGATTTCCATCTACCTAGATAGAAGAAACACATATAGGTGTGTTTCCCTTTAAGACTGATGCTGTCATCACTCAGCGCCGGACTAGATGGCTATTTAAATCGCCGGTTCTCACTCACATGTGTTCGTTTAAACACCCTTACCTGGATGCTAACTTGGCTTGAAGCTTTCGTGCTTGCAAGCATACCTCGCTGACGGAACCTCGCTGCGCTGATCCCTGCATCCCGCTTCCGGATCATCCGCTCCTCCTGAACCAACCTTCGGCTGTATTGCTATTAGTGCTAAGTACCCCGCAGGGGAACCCTCTATAAACTTATACTAAGCTTACACTATCTAGCTCTGCATAGTAAAGACTATTTATCACATCTGCATATCTAGATTGCTATCTCTTAAGACTACTGCTACTTATTCCTGCACTGGGTTGATCTCTCTTGTATGTCCACCTGCTACTCTGTCATCTGCTACCATACATGATTGCTAAACCTACCTGCATCCATCTGCTACTGTCTTACCTTCAAGTGTCTGTCACCTACCACCTCCACTCAACCTGTCTCTTAAATCTTCATCACTGTGTTACTACATACATAAAGTCACTCTAGGAACCAGCTTGTTGAGTGTGTGTATTTACTAGCTGAATTAAGACCTTCCACACATGATGAGTCATTGAGATTGGGAATGGTATCTCAGCATCTCTCTTACATGACTACTGAAGTGGAATATTTCTGCAGCTGAAAATCCACACCATACATGAAACGCAGGAGCGTTACACCAAGGCGCTAAAGTGGCCCTCTCTCCTCAAAAGGTTGGGCACCAATGCTGTAAGGGCATGAGTCCCAGGTGAGGAGGTGCACTGTAGCAGCCTTTCCCCTTAGTTTTGCTGTGGTGTATGGAGGAGGGAAGAAGCCCCAGATGGAGAGGTGCGCTGTACTGTAGTGCATCAGGAGACCCGTGGGAAAATCATAAAGATCTCCAGTGAAATTGATAAAAGTGTTAAGACAGACGCCACTGTCGTGGCTGGCCTTAACATTTTCATTACTACGGTTGTTCCTTCTGGCAAGTAAGGATTCTGCCACACTAAAATATAGTGAACAAAGGTGAACATCTAAAGCAATATACTCAACTAGAAAAAAAGTTTGTCGAGACAAACTTTAAGTTGGCTTGAGAAAGCCTGACCAGAAAGTTTGAAAAGTTTAGAAAGTTTAGAAAGTTTGAAAAGTTTGAAAATGTGAAAAGTTTAAAAAGTTTAAAAAGATTTAAAAGTTTAAGAAGTTTAAAACATATTGCTAGCATTACAAGCAAGTGACTACCATCATTAGTATGATTAGCAAAGTTGCTAGCATGTTGCTAGCATGATTAGCAAGTGACTAGCATGTACTTAGCATGATTAGCAAGGTATCTAGCATGTCACTAGCATAATTAGCAAGTGACTAGCCATGTCGCTAGCATGATTAGCAAGTTACTAGCATTTCTTTAGCATGTTTCTAACATGATTATCATGCGGCTAACATGTTGCTAGCATGATTAGCATGTGACTAGCATGCTTCTAGCATGATTAGCATGTTGCTAGCATGTCGCTAGCATAATTAGCAAGTGACTAGCCATGTCGCCAGCATGATTATCAAAGTTACTAGCATGTTGATTGAGTCTAATGGGATTTGGAGCTTGGGTCATCTGAACATCCTGTCAATGAAAGTCTATGGGCATTTTTATGATTTTTAATATTAATTTTTAAGAAAACCGTAACTCAAACCAGTCTGAAAAGATATAGCACACCGAGTCAGAACAGTATGAAGGTCTGACCCGAGTTTGGAGTATGTAGCTTGAACGGTCTAGGAGGAGTTAGTGTCCAAAAATTTTGCGGCCAGAAAAAGAAGAAGAAGAAGAAGAAGTTTAAATAGGATTTCAGTAAGTTGGCTTTCTCAAGCCAACTTAATAATAAGTTTAAATAAGATTTCAGTAAGTTGGCTTTCTCAAGCCAACTTAATAATAAGTTTAAATAGGATTTCAGTAAGTTGGCTTTCTCAAGCCAACTTAATTACAATGTTATTTATTAAATATTGCAGGAAGGATACTGTTAGTACTTGAGTTCAGTAACCCAGAGCAGCCTAAAATAATACACTCTGCTATAGTCAGCCTAGTAAGCAATGTACTGAATTGTTGCTGTGGGTTAATAAACTTAAGAATTAGCACTTTGCTAAGTATACTTGTTAAAAGAAAAACTGAAAGTGTTTCTATCTAAATTAATTCAAACAGAATTAAAGCAAACTGTCCAATCTGGGTACATTTATATAAGAGAATGGAATCACTCATTAGCACCAGTCACCAACTTTACAAGAAAGTTTCTTGCTAAAGGTATAACTATGGAGGCAGCTGCCTCTCTGACAACTGGAATGCACATGGACCGCACTAAAAAGGTTAGAGAACTAGCCCTGTCACCTACCTTTTTTGCAGCACAATACACTGTTTTAAGACCTCTTATGCTTGTCATGCTCAAAAAACTGTAGTCTCCCTGGACATCTCACCACTCAAAACTCTTTCAACATACTCCTCCTTCATTGGTGGTCAGGACCAAATCAGTTAAAATCCTAAAGAGAAATTAAAGGGTTTCTTTAGAGAAAGCAAAAAATAAAAAGATGTCATAATCCCATGCTCTGTGTAGTGGTTTTGCACAGAGCAGCCCCGTTCCTCCGCTTCTCGAGTCCCTCACCAGCACTCTTAGCCCCTCCCTCTTGCCAAGTGTCCCCAGAGCAAGCAACTTGCAATGGAAGCACCAAAGCAGGCTCTTTCCTGAGCTGCAGCTCTGTGTGTCCATTTACACATAGAGCTGTGGCTCAGCCCAGCCCCCTCTCTCTTCTCTTTGGCTCACTAGCCAATTGATCCCACTGCTGCCTCAGCCAATGAGGAGGGAGAGTCCTTGGAGAGTCCTTGGAGGGCTCTTGTGATTATCACTGGATCAAGATGGGGCATGAAGATAAAAAATCTTGAACCTTTAGAACCACTTTGATTGGAACATAAAGCATAGAGCATGGGTGAAACTAAAGTTGCAAGTTAGTGAATCCCTTTTAAAGTTAATATGAAGTGTCAGCTGGCAATAGGGTAAAACAAGGGCACATGCACCATATGAAAGCTCTTATTTAACACAGTCAGAACTTAAACAGGCATCCCTCCATATCCAAAAATGCAGCTGGGCAACTTAGTCACCCATTGTAATGTAAAAAAAAAAGTTTTGTAGGACTGAATTTTCAACTGTTAGGTACAAATCAAATCCCAGTAGGACACCGATACAGAAAAATATCAATGGAGTTTAATTGCATTTGGTAATAATGCTATACCTTTCAAACTTACTAAAATAATTATTGTCGCTTTATGTTTTATTCTCTTATCTTAAACAAAATGTTTCGTGCTCTTATTATTTCCAGATTGATGATAGTGTTTTGATATTGTTATTCTTCTGTGTTTATATATGCTGAAAAATCCACATAGCTTTTGTTCATTGATGCACCATTTAAGAATATTGATTTATTTATTTTCCTTCTTAAATTATAAAAGGGTTAAGTTTATTATATTATTTTACCCAAGGCCTGTGGCAATTAAAATTTGCTTATAGGTCCCAGTGGAATGAATGGACTTTAGATGTTAACACTTACAAATGAAGTATTATAATACTCACACCCATCATTTTCAAGTGGAAATGTGTTCTAAAGGTTGCTTCAAAAGACTCACTAGTCTATTAAAGATAATTAAAAGCAAAATATTATTACCTCAAGAAGATGTTTGTCTCTCAATGAGTCACTATGGGCTCTTTTGGCACAGATTTGCTTACAGTAAATAGATCATACCTTGCAGAATCCATGATGCCCTGGAGAACCCCACAGTTTGCACAGTCGCTCCCTTAATGGCTGTAATAGTTCATGCTTATATTCTGGCCTCGTTCATCAGATTCTAAGGGTAAGAAGGACAGAAAAGTTACACATTAGATAGTAAAATCCTACTTTTTGTAGAATTATTTTAGCTGTTTCCATTAGACTATTCTGATTCTGAAATTTGTGAAGTGTTGCCTTTTTGTCCTTTTTTTTAAATATAATGTTTTTTAAATACTTTTTTTGTATCAGAAATATGGGCTATAATAAAAAAAACATAACACTCTTGGGCATACTCAAAAAGCAGTAAATGTGACATTCACCAAACATCCACTTCAAGTAAATAAATCACTGCAAAAAAATAAAATAAATCACTTTGCAAGAAAAACATGCATAAGGATTTATCTACAGTGAATGTTTGGTGAATATCACAATGACTGCTTTATAAATATGCTTCTTTATACTTGCTTGTTATTTATATGCAGTAGAATCAGCACGTTTGTGATATAAACAAATGCTCATAAGCAGGTGTGAAAAAACAGTATCATGGGCGAATGTGAAATGGTTGAGCTGGGGCTCCCAACCACCCCAAGATTCTTTTTGGTCTTCTACCAAAAATGCTATGGGGCAACCTCAGGAATCTTGCAATGTTTAGTAAGAGCCGGTATGGGTACTTGCTCTTTTGTGGTGTGTGTTTGTTATAGTATTTTGACCTCTGCTGTAAAGAAATAGCTGTTACTGACAACAAATAGGACCTGGGACATTGTTTCTTTTGATCTTGATTAAGGTTCAGCTTCATAGGTCCTATTCGTTTCCAACTTGAAAATGTATAACATGAGAATTATAAACTTTAATATTAATATTGAATATTCAGTAATAATGAATATCTAACAATATCTATATCTATATAATATCTAACAGTAACAGACTAGAGACAATACAGTGGAACTAAATATAATACAATAACCCTCTGCGCCTCTGGAAACAAATGTGCAAAATAGACTGTTGTAATCTGCTTTACACCTCCTATTTCCAATTGGAAAATAGTAAAGCAGTACAAACATAGTTGGGTTGATGCAGCGCGCTCAACAAAAACTCATACTAAACTCAAATATACAAAAAAAAAAACTTGCTACAGGTGGTTGCCAGCTATTACCTTGTAACAATGTGGACTGTTTACTTCAGTGCGATGTGTGAAACAAACCTAAAAAATAGTAGAAACCTTAGTGATGCTGTTTGCATACAATTGGTGATCTGCTGTTGGTGCTATTTGTATGCAATTAGTAATTTGCTGTTGTCAACTATTACCTTGTAAAACTCAAATTCCAACATAAACCATAAATGTTTATTAGCTTTAAATGACAATATGTATGACAACTATAAATCCACTTCTACCAGTCCTTATTATAAAGTGCTCATGCTGTATAGAATTTCTCAACATCCAATATATACTAGGTTCAAATAAAGTGCTTCCATTAATAGTGCTCTCCCACCAAGCCAAAAGTGGTCTCCCCATCTCCCACTTGAAAAGCCACTCACCAGATCCTTATGCTCTTTATTAGCACCCTTTTTCCCTCCAGTTTGGCTCCATATGGGACCTTCTCCAGCTTTTCCCCACTCTGCCTTCAGATACATGCAAAGGAATTACCAGGATAGAGACCACAAATAGTGTATTATATTTTATTTAAAAAATCCCCACATAATAAAAATTCACTTACAGACTAACAAATTTGGTTAGCATTAAGAATTAATAGCACCCCTATGTCCCAGGCAAAGTGGCCCTGTGCACCAGCGGCCATAAATACCATAACTGGATGTGACATCAGTGTGGCTTTGTCTACAGTAACTCGTTTCGTAGGTTTGATGTCGTCAGGGTACACCAGGCGACATTATTTCTTTTAAACAGGATTGATGGATCAGCTTCATAGGTCCTATTCATTTCCAGCTTGAAAATGTATAACATTAGAACATTAAACTAATTCAGACATAATGTATTATAGGTAATATTCAATACTTAATATCTGGCAGATATCAGGAGTCAGTAACAGACTTGTGATAACACAGTTCCATTTGCAAAGGTTTGCGATACAGCTCTATTGTTTGCTAAAGTATTCGATGAGTCCATTGAGCTATTGAGTTGTACGTACACTATAATGTCAAAAGTTTTGGGACGCATGCCATTACATGCACTTAGGTTGTAGGGTTCATTTCTGAGATGGCCCACTCTTTCTAGTTAAAACAGCTTCAACTGTTCTGGGAAGGTTGTCCACAAGGCCTAGCTTGCAGTTTCCACTTTTATTCATCCCAAAAGTGTTCTATTGGGTTGAGGTTAGGCCAGTCATGTTCCCCCTCCCCAAACTTGCTCATCTATGTCTTTATAAACCTTTCTTTGATTATGGTGTGGGGTGGTTTTTCAGGGGTTGGGCTTGGCCCCTTAGTTTCAGTGAAGGGAACTCTTATGGCATCAGCATACCAAGATATTTTTGACAATTTCATGCTCCCAACTTTGTGGGAACAGTTTGGGAAAGGCCCCATCCTGTTCCAACATGACTGCGCACCAGTGCACAAAGCAAGGTCCATAAAGACATGGATGAGCGAAATTGGGGTGGAGAAATTTGACTGGCCTGCACAGAGTCCTGACCTCCACCCGTTAGGATGAATTAGAGTGGAGACTGTGAGCCAGGCCTTCTCTCCAAAATCAGTGCCTGACCTCACAAATGCGCTTCTGGAAGAATGGACAAACATTCCCATAGACACACTCCTAAACCTTGGGGACTGCCTTCCCAGAAGAGTTGAAGCTTTTATAGCTGCAAAGGGTGGGCCAATATTGAACCCTAAGACTGGGATGCCATTAAAGTTCATGTGCATGTAAAGGTAGACATCCCAATACTTTGACAATATAGCGTATATGAATATGAGCAGATCCTACATACAGTAGATGGCACATTTGACATTTGGACATATTATTGAGCATTTTGGTCAAGTGTATCAGTAATAATTGATTTATGGTTTGAGTTTAGGTTTTGGATAGTTTTTTGTCTGTATCCTTATTTCAGAGAAAGGACATGAAGAAAGTTAATGCCTCAAACCATATGCCAAAATATTAGGTTAGGGGTACCAATATTTATGCCCACATAATTTTAATTTGTTTTCTTATTTAAAGAATATTTTAAAGCAGAACATCACTCTCTCAATTACCATTGACTTCTTTTAATCCTTGTGCTGCTAGTGTTAGAAAGTTGTTTACTTGTTCAAACCTTTTTTTTTTTTACATTTCTTTAGTTACTATCTGGTTTCCAGGCCAAGTCTTTAGTAGGGGAGAAAGGTTTTCCTTTTGCCTGCATGCCTGAGCCTAAGGGAAATTTGATTCCAGGAAGTAAATGCTACACAAACCATATGCCCTTACTCAAGATGGCCACAGCCAGCAACGCTAGTGGGTGTTTTTCAAAGTGATTTCTCAGCAAAATAAAGCATGGAAACATGGATAGATGGGCGAGTTTGCTTTGAAAATTAAAAATGAATTGAAACATTGAAAATAATGGAAGTGTTTTTATAGGCTGATGGCCTCTTAGATTCTACTTTATATTTGTTTGCAGTTTTTTTCCAAAAGGTTCTGCAGCATCTTACCAAAGTTTTTAGAACCCATTATAAAGGATATGCATTATATAGATTATCTACACTTAGTAAAAACGTATGCAGCTCCATGTCCTTATGAAAGCTTACAATTTGCCCCAGCACAAGATAATTAAATTCCCCACATACTGTAGCTATAAAAAAGTTGCCCAGACAAAAAAAAAGAAAAAAAAAAAAAAAAAACAAAACAAAATGCTTTGCGTCTTCAGCTTTTCAAGGAGAGCTGAGCAACTTCCACTTTGCTTTTTATTATTCTTCATTTAAGTATTATTTTTTAATTGCAGTGTATTAAACATAAAATCTGGTACAATCTTTAAAAATAAATAGGACCTAACTATAAATGGGCCCTGTTGTGTTTTTATCTTTGACAAGCAAGTAATTGCTTCTCAAATTTATCAGTTTGTTTATGCAAAAGCCATTTGCCAAGCCTAGCTCAAAAAAGCATCAATTTCATCATTATCATCTTATTAATTTAGTCTAGCTATAACACAGCTGATTATTTCTGAGTAATATGCTCTGCAACACATCATGTGTAGCAGAACCATCTGTACAGTACCTATTTAATAAATAAACCCTCGGCTAAATGTCTCTGTTTATTGAGAACTAATGTTTATAGAAAATATAATGGTTTCCCATAAATAACTCGGCTTCATCAACCTGCATATGAATCAGTGCAGGGAATGCTGACATCATCACCTTTTCACAAGCAGAGGAAACGATATTACCCCAAAGAGCCATTGAGTCAATATTAAGGCATTAAAACTGCAATGAAGGCATATTAATGCTTAAAACTTCAATGTTGGCAGTAGAATTGCCACAATGGACACATTTTATAACTCCTAGCATACTTAAAGTTTATGGTTGTTTTTTCAATTTTTTTTTTGTTTTTTTTTTTTGAGAGCTTCGCATTTAATGTTATTCCTCCTCTTTAAACATATATATGACAAAAAGAAAATTGCTGATTGTCAGCGTTTGTTAAAAAAAAAAAAAAAAAAAAAAACAATAATCAAATTGCTTATTCTAATTGCTCACTGTTTTATACAAAGCAAACTTGCTGTCAGCATAAGGATAGAGCCAGGGTCTGCTTATACTGCAGTAATGCAGCTTTGTTTGTGTATGCAAGGCGACATATACATATGCTTTACAGACTAGAACATACACTGACATGATGATGGAGTGAAGTATAGAAATGGGTCTCTGTATAGTGTGAAATTAAGAAACATTAGAGAGAAAAAAAAAAAAAAATGATGTTAGTTATATACATAATTATTCTGTATACATAATTAAAAATCTTTTGTTTACATTGAAACCATTTCACACACTGGTACACTGATGTATATGAGTGTATTTTTTGCATCATCAACCCAAAAAACTTTCATAATAACACTTTGCAGATTTGAAAGGTGACTCCACTTTTATAGGGAAAAAAATAGCAAAAAAAAACAAAAAAAAACGAAGATAGTATATACAATTATGAAACAAGTGATATTGTAATTGAATGTTATTAAAATTGCCTTTACTTTTCAATTCATTTTATGTAAAATGCAATGCAATATGGCTACCTGTAGGCATTCTGTACAGAACGCACCCCAGGTATGTCATTTCCTGCTTGTCTGATTGGCTTACTGATTTTTCCAAGAAACCTGCACTAAGATAAAAATCAGATTTTGAGCATTCCCTGCAACAAAAATATAATTTTCTGTGAGATACTTCCAAAGGGATATCTTCTGTAAAGGATGCAGACCCTGCCACTTTCCTCTTTAAAGCCCTGCAGGTGCAGCAGCTGACTCATGATTATAAAACCACTCCCATACAGGTTTACTCAACACATGGACACAGACAAACAAACAGCTATATCTTCAGAATAACACAAGATAGGAATCTGCAATAAAGTTTGTTAAAATTCCTGTAACGTACATTAATTACCCATAGGGGAATGTTTTATTCTTAACAAAAGTGCAGTTATTCATTAACCACTTCAGCTTCGGAAGGTTTACCCCCCTTCATGACCAGGCCAATTTTTGTGATACAACAATGCATTACTTTAACTGACAATTGCGTGGGTGTGTGACACTGTACCCAAAAAAAATTGATGTCCTTTTTTCCCCACAAATAGAGCTTTCTTTTGGTGGTATTTGATCATTCTGCGTTTTTTTTTTTTTTGCGCTATAAACAAAAAAAGACAGACAATTTTGAAAAAAAAAAAAAACAAAATTTTTTACTTTCTGCTATAAAACATACCCAATAAAAAAATGGAAAAAAATCTAATTTGTTCATCAGTTTAGGCCAATATGTATTCTGCTACATGTTTTTGTTAAAAGAAAATCCAAATAAGTGTATAATGATTGGTTTGCTATAGTGTTTACAAACTATAGATAGATTTAGGGAACTTTTATTTTTTTACATTTTTTTTACCTAGTAATGGCAGGGATCAGAAATTTTTAGCGGGACTGCGACATTGCGGCGGACCATTCTGACACTAAGTGACACTTTTTGGGGACCAGTGACACCAGTACAGTAAAATGCACTGTCACTATACTAATGACACTGGCAGTGAAGGAGTTAACATCAGAGGCGATCAATGGGTTAAATGTGTTCCCTGGGAGTGCTTGCTAACTGTGTGGGGGATGCTTTGACAGGGGGAGGACAGAGATCCGTGTTTCTGCTTAGCAGTAACAGAAGATCTCTATCTTTCCCTCTGACAGAAAGGCGATCTGCCTTGTTTACATAGGCAGACGGCTGTTCTGTCTGTCTCGGGAAGGATTGTCAGGTGCCATCGAACATCGGGTCAGCGGGACCCACTGATTGGCTCCAGCTGTGTCCAATCACAGCAGATGCAGGTCCCCGGCGGCGTGCATGCTCTCCCCCGAGACCAGAAGCAAAGAATGACTTACAGGTACGTGATTCTTCCCTGAAGGGCCACCCTGCCGCAGTATATATGCATAGGGCGGTCCGAAAGAGGTTAAAGTCCAATGATGCAGTGAAGTTGTAGGGATCTCTGAAGAGGGCTACCATTTGTCCTACTTTGTCAGGAAATGTCTGTAAGCCAGGACATTTGTTCTCAGAAAGTTGCTGTTACATGGTACTCTTGCCACTAGTGTGCAAAAAAGTTTTTAACGTAGCATGGTGTTATGCCACCCTCCCCCCGTGCTATACTCAGATGTCACTTTAAGATCATATAACTATGCATCGCACGGTAAATTAAGCATTGTGATGTATGCTTATAAAAACACTACATCTCCCCATTTTGCATTCAGTGAGCATGCAATTAAATCTCTGTTGAAAAGTCTAAAGGTATTTTCATTCCATGTTCCAATGTTGTTTCAACATTAACTTATGCATGGTCAGTGTACCCTTGCCACGCTGCCCCTTGCATCATGTTAATTTTGAGTGCAGGACAGGCAGAGTGATATAGACTATACTGTCAAAAGTATTGGGACACCTGCCTATACACGCACATTAACTTTACAGGCATTCTAGTCTTAGTCCTTAGGGTTCAATGTGGAGTTGACCCACCCTTTGCAGCTATACCAGCTTCAAATCTTCTGAGAAGGCTGTCCACAAGGTTTAGGAGTGTGTCTATGGGAATGTTTGACCATTATACCAGAAGCGCATTTGTGAGGTCAGGCACTGATGTTGAACAAGAGTGATTGGCTCACAGTCTCTGCTCTACTTCATCCCAAAGGTGTTCTATCAGGGTAACGGCAGGACTCCGTGAAGGCCAGTCAAGTTCCTACACCCCAAACTCCCTTATCCAGGACCTTGCTTTGTGCACTGGTGCGCAGTCATGTTTTAACGGGAAGGGGCCATCCTCAAACTGTTCCCACAAAGTTAGGAGCATAAAATTGTCCAAAATGTTTTGGTATGCTGACACCTTAAGAGTTCCCTTTACTGGAACCAAGGGGCCAAGTCCAACCCCTGAAAAACAACCCCACACCATAATCCACCCTCCACCAAATGATTTGGACTTGATTTTTGAATGTTGGGTTCTCATACCATTCCCAGTGATAACCCATTCTGTAACAATAGTACACCGACACATCAATAGCAGATAACTGGGATTTTTAAATGCAGTAACGACCCCTACAAATGATTAATAGCAAAGCAATGGTGGAAAGCAATACAATTATCAAAGTGCAATACTACCAAATTATACAATACAACCATGAACTGATGGGAGCTTGATGTAAATTCATTCTCTTGGCCACATATGAGATGCTTTGCATCAAACACACTAGCCAAGTAGAGACACTACACTGTAAGCAGCAATAAAACAGTATTAATACACAGGTATACCTGGGTGTATTGTAAGATGGATGCAGTACCAACCCTAACTAACCAACAGCCAATTTTTTAAACTATAACAGAGTCCACCCTATAACAAAGAACAATTTAATTTCAAATGTGAAGCACTTGATCTGGAGGTGAAGGTGTTATCCACAAGTGTAAAATTTATATTTTTGTAAAGTGTCCTAATCCAGCACATAGCAACAGCGATGACGTCCTCTTTAAATAAGGATCCACTATGTAGCTGTCTCTCAAAAAGGTATACACAATGTTTAACACAGGAAGGCAATGGGGTCTCTCACCTGTATGTACCCATGATGGAGGTAGATGATGGTTAGGCTGTGAAGCCTTTCTCTCTCTGGGTCTCCTCAAGAGCAGTTATTTTACAGGAGGGGGTGATTGAGACTAAAAGACCACGATCTTTGGATTTCTCTGGTGTCAAGTGAGTCTTTTCAGCCCTCAGCAGCCTACAAACATTCTGCTCCTTACTTGCTGAATAGAGTCCTACTATTGCAGGAGGGCAGGCTCAAGGTCCCCTGCAAGGAGGTAGACACGATTGCCTTCTAAGTGCAGCATGGGAGAAACTTTAATCAAGCACAATAAATAGCTACTCACAAAGGTAGGTGTACAATGGGCATGTATCGCTAATGAGTGGTTATCAAGATCACTGTCCTGGGGGTCCCTGATGGCGGTGATAGCGTTGTTCCTGTGGTCAGGGGGTGCCTCGGTGGCTTCTGCTGCTCCCCGCACCCTGGAATGCAAAGTCCCGTCGTCGGGCTTACCGTGACGTCACTTCTGGGTTGCTACAGTGATCATTCTAATGTATGGACTTCCTCCATGGACTTTTAAACTTCCATTTGTTCAGTTCCCTATGATCATGGACTTTTGGGTGTACACAGTGAACCCTTATTTGCACCAATATTATTGTTTTGTTTGTCAAGGTCCCCTGCAATGTCCATTTCAATTTTTCTCCCACCTTATCAGCTGTCATCACCAGTGGGAAGAAAGGACAGGCCCAGGCCATTAAGCTGTCACAGTCAGAGATTAGGCTCAGGGGCCAGTAGCTATAGCAGTAGAGAGGTTCACACCAACTGGCAAAATATGCACATCAGCAGGTCACCCCACCTGAAAGTAGAGATGGGTTTTGCTGCATGCTAATGCCAGGTCACTGTCCTCAGAATCACTCCACCAGGAGGTGAGCAAGCCAGGGTCCAGTGATAAAAAAAGTCTTCGTACAACAAGGTTACTTGGGCACCTGAATGAAGGAGAGTCCTCGTATAGATGCCTTCTACTTGAATGGGCACCACAGGAGAGGGATCTATCAGCTTATTCACAAATGTTCGGGAAGCAGTGGAGGTTGCAGCCTTGGCTAGCTGGGTTTGTATTTGTCTCTTCTTTCCGTAACATCTAAACATTTGGTTCAAACAACAAACTGAAGGTTGCATTTCTTTCCCGCCACATGGAACCCAATGTTTTTGAGCCGTTTCTAATTTCTTCTTGGGACATTGAGCAAGGCTCTACTGAAACTTCTAGGCCTCGCCTTCTTTTTGTTTACATGTCTTCAGTTGGCATTAGCTATTGTGGTCAGGCATCAAACTGGTTCCTTTGCTGGGGCTATCTGAGTTTCCTGACTGCTTAACAAGTAACATATTTTCCTGCTTTTTGAATGTCTTCTGTCAGGTTCCTGGAGCGTCTGGGTTCTCGACATTAAGACCGACTCCCCACAGATGTAGCACTCCTCCTTGGCTAGAAATAGTTTATATTTAAAGCTCAGCTCAATCCAATGTTGAAGCCATCCCTTCCAGTGTTGGGTGCATCACTGCCCTCAGTATATTACTGATAGCCTGATGCATCCCTGCTTGAGTTACCCCATTTTTACCACCAGCTTCTAAATCTCAGTATTTGTCTACTGCATATGTAATAGGGCCAGAGATGTATAGTAACTAAGTAGAACTACTTCACTACTGTACTTAAGTACCGAAAGGCGGTATCTGTACTTTCCTAGAGTATAATTTTTTTCTCCTACTTCCACTTTTACTTCACTACATTTTTTCGATGATTACAATACTTCTACTCCGATATTTTTTTTTTTGTGCTGCATAGTTACTCGGTACAATTATAAAAATTACCACTGCCAGAACAGTAGATGACAGGTCTCATGAAGGTCAAAACATGTGTATTATCAGCGCATACGAAAATAAATGCTACTGTATGCATAAATAAAAGCTACATTTGAAATAATAAAAAACAATATGATGTTCAAACTTTTGACTTCTTTCTTTAATAACTACATAACACAGTACTTGTACTTTTACTTTCAGTACTTGAGTAGCAATTTTTTTTTCAAAACTACTGGTACTTTTACTTTTAGTACTTGAGTAGCAAAATTTAAAAAAAAAACTACTTGCAATACTTAAGTACAAAAAATGTTGAATACTTTAGTACTTCTACTCAAGTCTCTTTTTGATCAAGCACTTCCACTTCTACTCAAGTCACTTTTTGATCGAGGACTTGTAATTTTGCTCAAGTATGGGTTTCGAGTGCTTTATACAACTCTGAATAGGGCTATGAGGACTGGAGACATTTCACACCCCCATCTCTGCTGGTGCACCTGTATTGATCAATGCCATCTACAAAGAAGCACAATCAAGGCGCTGCCTAGAAGCTGAGTCCACAAGGTGTGGTTCACAGTGTCCAGCATTCTACCCTTGAGGATAACTTGGTGGAGGATCTTTTCTATATGTGCAGTAAAATAATCTCTTCTCTTCTTCCTAGTTGCAGTATTCGAACAGCACAGCTCAGCGCAGTACCTCCAAAGGAGCTTCCAGAGATGTTGGCTTTTCCTACTGTTTCCAGTGATAATCAGCTTTCACCCTAAACTTCTCTGCTAAGTGAGCATTGGGGCAGCTCTATGTGAAATCCCCTAGCTTGCTACAGTTTCCCCTCCCTCCTGGCAGCAGAGGACCTGAACCAAGCAGGGGGAAGGAGGATTTACTATGCAGATGCCAAGAATTTTGGGAACTGTAGTCCTTGAAAGGGCATTGCACAAAACAGGTCAACAAAGGCTAATAGAGCTGCAGACTTTAACCACCTCCTGCCTGGCTTATTATATTAATATGGCTGGGTGGGAGCACCATTAATTTGGCAGGACATCATTTGACATTCTCCCACTTAGGTGGCTCATGCACGCCAGAGGGGCTGAGCAGCAGCACAATCTGTGATCCAGTGTGCCCGGTGCACAGATCATTGTACTGGGCTGGCCCTGGTACCAATCACAGCAATCCCCATGTCAGATGTACTCAATGGTTTTCATTCATAGCCATACATTGTGTACTATTGTGATATCTGTGATTGATCATGGTGCTCACATGATACAAGGCCCATCACAGTGGGCCAGTACCATGTGATAGCTGTGGCCAATCACATCTATCACAATAGTACTCTATGGCACATAAATGGATGCCATTCATAAAAATGATTGCTTATAACAGTGATCATCACTGCAATAAGCAATCATAGTACAAAATAAATTCTGATCACCTCCCTAGCACAATACAGTATCAGTATGGTGACACTGTACTGCTCCGGTCACAATATGTAAAACAATTTAAAAAAAAAAGAAAACAAAATTGTAAAAAAAAAAAAAATGTTAAAAAAGTGAAAAAAAATTATATAAATTTATAAAATATACAACTTCCCAAAAATCATCATGCATCTTACTTAATACCTTGGACTGTCTACTATCTAAAAAGGGGTTATTTGCACTGTCCTGACATCTGGCATTTTGACACTTCAAGAAATGATATAGGCTGTCAGTACATTAGGACTGACCAATTTTCAAATATATACAGTATCTCACAAAAGTGAGTACACCCCTCACATTTGTGTAAATATTTTACTCTATCTTTTCATGTGACAACACTGAAGAAACTACACTTTGCTACAATGTAAAGTAGTAAGTGTACAGCTTGTATAACAGTGTAAATTTGCTGTTCCCTCAAAATAACTCAACACACAGCCATTAATGTCTAAAACGCTGGAAACAAAAAGTGAGTACACCCCTATGTGAAAATGTCCAAATTGGGCCCAATCAGCCATTTTCCCTCCCCAGTGTCATGTGACTCATTAATGTTACAAGGTCTCAGGTGTGAATGGGGAGCAGGTGTGTTAAATTCAGTGTTATCGTTCTCACTCTCTCATACTGGTCACTGGAAGTTCAACATGGCAAAGAACTCTCTGAGGATCGGAAAAAAAGAATTGTTGCTCTTCATAAAGAAGGCCTAGGCTATAAGAAGATTGCCAAGACCCTGAAACTGAGCTGCAGTACGGTGGCCAAGACCATACAGTGGTTTAACAGGAAAGGTTCCACTCAGAACATGCCTTGCCGTGGTTGACCAAAGAAGTTGAGTGCACCTGCTAAGCTTCATATCCAGAGGTTGTCTTTGGGAAATAGACATATGAGTGCTAAAAACTCTGAAGACGTCACCGGAAGTGACGAAACGCGTCAGTTTGGACCGCATAACGTCATCACGCTACCCTAGTTGGAACGCAAGCCGGAAGTTAGCCCGTGATTCCGCAAGGAGGATGCGCAGCCCGCACCGCTGACCACCAGGGATAGTGTTTATTTGATTTTTATATATCCTGAACCCAATGTAAGGGTAATAAAACTTTTAATAGACTATATTACACTATTTGGAGCCTTCTTTTTCTCCTTTCCCACTACATTTGACCATCATACCCCGGAGTCCAGAGGAGCCATCACTAGCCCATAGGACCACCTAAAAGGGGAAGCCATTTGGCCCAGGGGACCATTAAAGCTTGAATGGTCTTAATGTCATATGACATATAAGACCCACGTCATCTGGTAAGTGACCCATCTTATTCATTTTCACTCGGGACAAGGAATCGATACCCTGAACAATCAAGCCAGAGCACTTGCACCTTTTGTGGATAATCACTTGCATTGAGGACTAATTTTTTGAGCACAAAGTCACTATTTATTGTTGGACTCTCTGTTATATATATTTTTATATATATATTTTTTCCAAGATATATATATTCTTTCCAATAAATATTGTTGATTGATATTCATTTATAGTAATTTAAGTCACAGTCACCTATGCACATCAGATTATGATTTAGCACAGCACTATTGTCACTTTTTATGGCTTTTCTATTATGAATCTACATCCATTTATATGCTATTTATTGCGATTTTACTATTCATGTGGTATTTATTGAGTCACATTGGCACTTTACAAGCACAGGTTTAATTTATATTGGGAACTGTATATTTATAGATTCTCTGATATTATTTAACTAGCAAGCGCTGTTTTTGGCCTTTTTTTATACAAAAAGAGCATTTTACTCATTACTTACAGCAGTTGCTAATTTTTACACTTATATACAATTTTTACACTCATATATTGTTCCAAAATGTTTTTTTCCTTAGACATTGTCATATATACACTTATTGAATACCTTACTTTGGCGCAGGGAATATACTTTGTATATTTTTCTACATATGAGTGCTGCCAGCATTGCTGCAGAGGTTGAAGGGGTGGGGGGTCAGCCTGTCAGTGCTCAGACCATACGCAGCACACTGCATCAAATTGGTCTGCATGGCTGTCATCCCAGAGAAGAAGCTGAGGGTAAAGGTCATGTACTGGCTAAGCATGTCTCCAGACCTAAACCCTATTGAGCATCTGTGGGGCATCTTCAAATGGAAGGTGGAGGAGCACAAGGTATCTAACCAGCTAAACGATGTCCTCAGGGAGAAGTAGAAGAGAACTCTAGTGGCAACCTTTGATGCTCTGGTGAACTCCATGCCCAAGAGGGTTAAAGCAGTGTTGGACACTTTGGGCCCAATTTGTACAAAAATGTAAGGGGTGTAATCACTTTTGGGAGATACTATATATATATATATATATATATATATATATATATATATATATATATATAGTATATATAGCCCCCTAGGGAGCTGCTGAGAATTGCACCTTCTGGATTCCTCTGGGTTACCCTTAGTAACTGGTAGCAGACAAATAGCATTTTAAGTCCTTGGATCAGTCAATAAACAGTCCAGGGGATGTTGGTTTTTGTGTTTTATTTTAGAACTGGGATGGGATAAGGGATGAGTGGGATACTCCAACTTGAACTATGCACAATCCTGAGGACAACTATCTGCAGTGTGTGCGGCAAGGCCACTGCTTCACCTTGCCACTGAAGTGAAGATAAAGAATATGAACTCTTGTTTAGATTACTCTTCAGGGTCTAACTTGGCACCCCCATTCTCACTTGCTATGTTTCCTGACCTTCTGTCCACTGACACTCTACGGGAGTGGTCCCTTTCCTGGACAGCCCCCCCGACAAGCTTCCCGGTACTCACGGACACTGTTTTTACCTGGGTCGCTCTGCCTCCAACTCCCTTGTCAGCATCCACTGGACCTCCTGGCTCAGCACCACACTTCTGGTCCACAAGGCCGACTGCCTGTGGCCACCTTCCTCAGCAACAGGAGGAGAGACAGCCGTCACTCTCCTCCTGGGACCTGGCTTCCCACCCAACGACCCCCTGTCACATGCATCCAAGGGAGGGAGGGGGAGAGGAGAAGTAGGAGTGGTTGCCTGTCAAAACTAGGTACCTGCTCCCCCCCCCCCAAAAAATGACATGCCATATGTGGCATGTCAGGGGATCAGGAGTCCTTAAAAACTTCTGGACTGGAAGATTTTCCCTCTTAATGACCAGGCCATTTTTTGCGATTTAGCACTGCGTTAATACTAACGGACAATTGCATGATGTCCTTTTTTCCCACAAATAGAGCTTTCTTTTGGTGTTATTTGATGAAAAATAGACCAGGTCTGAAAAAAAAAAAACATTTCACTTTCTGCTATATAACATTCCCAATAAAAATCAAAATTTAAAAATCAAAATTTTTCATAATTTTAGGCCAATTTGTATTTTGCTACATATTTTTAGTTAAAAAAAAAATCCCAGTAAGCGTATTTTGATTAGTTTGCGCAAAAGTTATCACGTCTACAAACTAGCTAGGGGAAAGATTTATGTCAATTTTATTCATTTATTTTTATTTTACTAGTAATGGCGGAGATCAGCAATTTTTAGCAGGACTGCGACATTGCGGCAGACAGATCGGACCCCTAACTGAATTTTTTACACTTTTGGGGGGACCAGTGACATAACTACAGTAATCAGTGCTAAAAATATGCTCTGCTACTGTAATAATGACACTGACAGGGAAGGGATTAACCCAGGGGTGATCAAAGGGTAAATGTGTCCATAGGGGGTGCTTTTTAACTGTGGGGGGGCGTGGCTTGTGAAATCAACACAGAGACCTGTGCTCCTAAATTGGAGGAACACAGGAGCTCTGTGTTGATAGCTGAGAGAACAACAGTCTGCTGTGTTTACAAAAGTAGACCACTGTTTTCTCTTCACGGGGAGTGATCGCGGGTGCCCGGAGGCAATCACGGCCGCTGTCTCCGTGGATAGGCTTCCCCGCGAACTGCGGTACCAGTAAGGAGATTCGTGGGAACCTGCCAACTTGCCGCCATATAATTGCGGTGGCTGGTCGGCAAGTGGTTAAACAGACTTCTGGGAAAATTGGTGAGCCAATCACACAAGCAGGAAATTATGTTTCTAGGGTGTGGTCAGTACACATTGTGTGTACAGAAGAGCTCCAGGTAGCCATATTGCATTGCAATTTCAGAAAATACAACAGCTGCAGATTGAAAAGGAAAGGTAATTTTTATTAACAATTAATTGCAATATAAATTGTGTCGCAATTGTATACGCTATATTGTTTTCTCTTTACTTTTAACACTTTTTGTGGCTGCTGTCTTTTAATAAACACACACTCACCTGTCTCACGATCCAGTGAGGCGGTTGCCCAAACCCTCAGTTCTCTTCCTCGGCTCTCCCCGGCGCTGACATCACTAGTGTGGTCACAGCCAGGTGCGCACTGTGCATGCACGAGTCGCGCTGCATGTCCTGAATGGCCAGGCAATCTTCTGGGGCCTATGACGTGTCCCAGAAGATTGCAGGGAGGGAGGGGGAGAGGAGAACTTCCACTCGAGCTGCCTAGGTGGCCCGAGCAGGAGTGGAAGCTGGATACCTGTCAAAACTAGGTACTCGCCCCCCCCCCCAAAAAAAAATAAAATGTCATATGTGGCATGTCAGGGGATCAGGAGTCCTTAAAGCAGAAGTTCCACTTTTGGGTGGAACCCCGTTTTAAGTTTCATCTCATATTAAATGATATTGGTAACTCTAAAGGAAAATTGTACAAGAAAATTGTATAATGTATGACCAGTGTAACAGGAAGTCAGCTAAATCTGGGAATGTAGTCACAGGAAGGAGATACATTTCCAGCTGACTTAGAAAGTCCATTAATTAATTTAGGGTGTTGGCTACAGAGCTAGCCAGCAGGAAGTTGAAAGGCCTTCAGCTGTTCAGAATGAGGAGATCAAGGCCTCTATAATTTGTCCAGAGAAAATCTATTGAGTGCTGCCTCCTGTCGCCGTGTAGGCTGGGAGAGGAGGACAGACATACGTGTACCTCCCGAAGCTGGTGGGCATGGGAGAAGGACTGCTGCCGCCTGTCGCCGTGTAGGCTGGGAGAGGGGGACAGTCGGATGTGTGCCTCCCGACAAGCTGGTGAGCATGGGAGAAGACCCCCTACAGCGATGTGAAGCTAAGGAGGGTAACCACGAGTGAAGACGTCTCAAAGGTGAGAAGACAAAGTGTTCCATGTGAAGAGTGTGAAGAGTAAAGGATCCTGTTATAAATGGACATGTGCTGTGTGAAAGAAAACAAAGGGACATGTTCAATGGACAATGTTTGTGCTGTGTGAAAAGCAAACAAATGGACATTTGAGTGTCTGCTGTAGGATCAGCAGTGTCGGCCCAACAGTAGGTTGGAAAGACTTCTTAGGTAGGTTCCAGTTGTGAGAAGGTAGCCGCCCACAGAGGCAAGGATTTATTTTGTTTTATTTTATTTTGGATGTTTTGCTGCATGCACTTGTTTGAAGAATAAACCTGTTGTTTGCAAGCACTTTTGGGCTATCTCTCTGTGAAAACGCACCCCCAAAGGGGTCATCCACGCCTACCACCGAGCTAATCCCTCACATATGGTGGAGGATGCGGGCATAAGCAGAGATCCCTGCAAGGAAGTGCAAATGTTTGATGAACTTTGTCTGGTGCATGAGATTGCACAATCTATGTGTGCAGGAGAGAAGATCCTGACAGAAAAAAAAAAAAAAAAAAAAAGTGTTTTAAAGAGACAGGGGTCTCAAAATTTTTTGATGAACTTTGTTGTGTCTGGTGCAAGTGACTGCACAAACTGTGTGCGCAGGAAAAGAGATCCTGCAAGAGAGAGAAAAACTACATGTGTTAAAGAGACAGTGGTCTGAAAATTGTTTGCTGGACTGTGAAAAATTTGTTTGTGGAGTTATTGAAGATGGGGCGGTCCAAACGCCTGAAAAATGCAAAGATAGATGAAATGAGAGACCGGATTCTATGGATGGAGGGGATGTTGCCGTCTGAACCAGCCCCATCCATGCCTAAAGAGAGTCTACTAAAGAGGAAGGTTGTTGTCCCTAGCAACACTGATGAAACTGCTATGGAGACGCAGTGTGCTCAGATGAAAAGTAAACTCAAAATGGAGGAGATGTTGAAACATCTGATTATATCAAATGCAGCTCAACAGCAGGCAAATGCGGATTTTCAGCAGAGCTTTGCAGCTCAACAAAAGGCTCATCAAGAGAGCATGGCAGGCTGGAAACAGAGACGCCAGCAGCCAATGGAGGCCATCGGTTTGGAGGAAACCGAGTATGTGTGCAGGGCTGAGTTGGATGCCTTGCAACGGAAAATGGAAGAAAAGGAACAAGCCTTGGAATTGCTTAAAATGGAGCATAGAAACTTGCAGGAAATGAATGAACTACTCAAGTCTCATGTGTTACAGTGGGAAGAATCCACTGCTCTTCTTTTGGTCGAGTTGCAAAAACGCAGAGAGACTATAATGGAGAAAGATACCATCCTCATGGAAAAGGAAAGTGAAATTCAGACTTTGCAGAAGCAAAGTATGTGTGAAATGTTGGAGTTGCGTAATCAGCTGGAAAAAAGTCTTCAGTGTTTGGAAGTTACAAAAATAGACCTGCAGGAGTCGCAGGAACAGAATGTTGCTCTGAAAGCGACATTGTCTCTCAGCGACAAAGAGAAAAGTGAAAGAGAGGCTAAATTACTGAGTACTGTGTATGAGCTCACTACTTTGAGCAATGTGGTAGATGAATTACGTGCAGACTGTGAAAGTTGGAAAGGTGAAGCCCAACGTTTCCAGCAGCAGTTAAAGGAGAAAGAAGCCTGTGTGGCAGAATTACATTCTTATTCCCAGATGCTAGCCAATGAGGTGAAGGCTCTTATGCAGGGAAAAGGAGATTGTGAACATAAGAGGGAAAAAGTAGAGGCACAGCTTCTGGAATCGCAAGTCAAGGTGTCAGAAGGTGACCGATTGTGTGCTAAGCTGTCAGAGAAGGCAAACCGACTGCAGGTTGAGTTGGACAATGTTACAAATCAGCTTTCTCAAGCAGACAGCAAATCTAGAGAAATTGCGGAAGATTTTTCTATCTTGGAATCGCAGCTGCAAGACACGCAGGAACTCTTACAGGAAGAGAGGTGTCAAAGGCTGAGTTTTAGCACAAAGCTCAAACAAATGGAAGATGAGAAAAATGGCTTCCTGGAACAATTAAAAGAGGAGGCGGAAGCAAAGAAAAACCTATCAGAGCAAGTCGCAACATTGCAAGCTCAGATAGCGGATATGAAAAAACGCATGGAAGAAAGCGTTGGTTCATTACAGTGTGTTGAAGATGTGAAAAAGAAGTTTGATCAGATGCTTGGTGAAGAGAAGACTGTGTCTGCAAAATATGCAGAAGAACGCGACCGTGCAAAAACGGAGGCGCGTGATAACGAGAGCAAAGCCCTGTTCTTGGCTCGCTCTTTGGAGGAAGTTCTAGAGTGTAAGGCTGAACTAGAAAGTGTTAACAAACAGCTGCGTACAGAAATGGAAGAATTGGTCAGCTCCAAGGATGATGTTGTGAAAAGCGTTCAGGAGCTAGAAAAGTCTAAACGAGCCTTAGAACAGCAAGTAGAAGAGATGAAGATTCCGTTGCAGGAACTGGAAGAGGAATTCCAGGCAACAGAGGATCTGTCCCAAAGAGGGGATAGTGTGCCTGATGCAGTTTTTAAAAGGATCAGTGTTTTGGGGTCTGTCCTGAGTGAGCCTCAGAAATGTGATGACACGTGGCTTGAATCACCCCTTTGGAATAAACCGTTCCTTCAAAAACTTCAAGCATTGGAAAATGTATCATTAGAACTTCAGCAAATAAAGGAGTTGTGTAAGAAATGTGATGATTTCTCAGTTCAGGCTGAAAACCTAGTGGAGAAAACTAAAGCGGAGAAAACTAAAGCAAGTGATATAAATCTGGGAGGAAAAAGCAAACGCCACCTAGTGGAGAAAACTAAGGCTGTTGGTGAAAACGTGAAGCAAATGAATTTCAAGTGCCTTTCAGAGAATATTTCTAAAATGAAACTGGTAAAAGACGGGTGGCAGAAGTTTGATCGTGATCTTGAGATGCATTCCATGTGGAATTCAGATAGAGAAAAAGAACTAGGTGACCTTGAGCGGTCAAATAGTTCAGCAGAAAGTGCATTGAAGAAACCTGTAAAAGAATGTGTTGCAGTTCCATGCTTCTTCACTGATGCAGAGAGGAGGTCTATAATGGATACCACCCAGATCGCTGGGTTCAACTGTGTTGTTGCCTTTGACCCCTATGTTGGTGGAAGGAAAGTTGATGATGTTCTGGTTGGCTTCTTCTGTGAAGAGTTTGGCAAGAAATATAAACTGAATATCAAATCAAATAGTAGGCCTTTACTGCGACTCGCTCAGGAGGGCGAAAAGTTTAAGAAGTTGATGAGTGCAAATGCTTCAGATCTGCCTATGAATATGAAATGTTTGGTGAATGATATTGATATCTCTGGGAAAAGGAACAGGGGTCACTTTGAAGAAATGTGTGACAGCCTGTTGTCTCAATTGGAAAATCCTCTGCACAGCATCTTAGAGCAAGCAAAGCTCAAGAAGGAAGATCATTCCCTTTTACAACAAAAAGTCAATGATTGTGTACAGATGTATGGAGAGGCAACTCAAGTCACAGAGGGATGTCAAGAGTCCCTACTTGGAAAAAAGCTTAGTGAAGCAAAGGTTCTCAAAGTTTTGTGGAAAACATTTATGGATTGCAGAGAGAGGCGTCTTAAGAATGTTGAAGACATTAAGACTAGCCCAATTGAGTTGCCTATGGATCACGGTCCTCCATGGTGGATTGGACAGACGGTTATGAGGGACAAGCTGTCTGACATTTATGAGAAAGCTGTCAATGAAGATGACAGAAACGAGAAGGAGCAAAATGATGCCAAAAATGCAGTTGAAGAATGTGTATATGAGATGAGAGACAAACTGTGTGGCATTTATGAGAAATCCGTCAATGAAGATGACAAAACAGTTTCATCCGGAAGCTTGAGGATAATAGGAGGCTTATCAGTGAGTAAGCAGTGCTTGACACATGCGTGCCTGGAAATCTGTGTCCCAACCCTAGGGTTGAAACAAGAGGGGGGGGTATGTAACAGGAAGTCAGCTAAATCTGGGAATGTAGTCACAGGAAGGAGATACATTTCCAGCTGACTTAGAAAGTCCATTAATTAATTTAGGGTGTTGGCTACAGAGCTAGCCAGCAGGAAGTTGAAAGGCCTTCAGCTGTTCAGAATGAGGAGATCAAGGCCTCTATAATTTGTCCAGAGAAAATCTATTGAGTGCTGCCTCCTGTCGCCGTGTAGGCTGGGAGAGGAGGACAGACATACGTGTACCTCCCGAAGCTGGTGGGCATGGGAGAAGGACTGCTGCCGCCTGTCGCCGTGTAGGCTGGGAGAGGGGGACAGTCGGATGTGTGCCTCCCGACAAGCTGGTGAGCATGGGAGAAGACCCCCTACAGCGATGTGAAGCTAAGGAGGGTAACCACGAGTGAAGACGTCTCAAAGGTGAGAAGACAAAGTGTTCCATGTGAAGAGTGTGAAGAGTAAAGGATCCTGTTATAAATGGACATGTGCTGTGTGAAAGAAAACAAAGGGACATGTTCAATGGACAATGTTTGTGCTGTGTGAAAAGCAAACAAATGGACATTTGAGTGTCTGCTGTAGGATCAGCAGTGTCGGCCCAACAGTAGGTTGGAAAGACTTCTTAGGTAGGTTCCAGTTGTGAGAAGGTAGCCGCCCACAGAGGCAAGGATTTATTTTGTTTTATTTTATTTTGGATGTTTTGCTGCATGCACTTGTTTGAAGAATAAACCTGTTGTTTGCAAGCACTTTTGGGCTATCTCTCTGTGAAAACGCACCCCCAAAGGGGTCATCCACGCCTACCACCGAGCTAATCCCTCACACCAGCCTAAATCAGAGCTTCCCAACCCTTTTTTTCAGTTACATCACCCTTTAAAAATATTTTCACTCTCAAGCCCCCCAGTCTAAAAAAGAAGTCCCACTACCTTAGAAAAGCAGTTCTGATCATAGAGTGTAGAGGTCAGGAGTAAGGGCTCATGCACACGGCCTAAAAAATGCCTCTTTTGGTTTGATGTTTTTTTCAGCCTTCAAAAGCCACTTTTTGTTAGCCTAGGTGTCCATGCACACATAAACATTAACAGGCATATTAGAAGTGTTTTACAGGTTTTAAAAAAAATATTAACAGCAGAAGAACTTTTGAACAGAAAAAACGCTTGATGTGCGTAAACACGTCTATATATTCCTAAACTCTAGATGCTTGAACTTTCATTCATTCCAATGGCCAGAATAAATATCTGGCCAATGGAATATATAAATGTTTAAATGCTTAACAATGCTTAGGTTGAAAGCAAATTACAAAATACAATAGCTGCTAGCATGTCTATGCTGCAATAAGAACATAAGAAACAACAAGAATTACAAACAAGGTGCGCTTAAAAATGTTTAAAATCAGATTATCAGTACAATTCAAATAATCATAGTTGGTTCATATAAGAATGCTGAATAGTGGTGATTGATAAGGCAAAAGAGGAAAGGAGTATCCAAAGAGGAAACGTCACCATCACCTGTTCACACTGCCTCTTAACCCTCAATGTGAACCTCTGCCAGGAAAGGACATTCAAGCCTGTTCAAAGTAATCCTGGGATGGTGTCGTTGGATTGTGCCCCCGACTTCTCCTTAATAAGATATTCCTCCACTGCCCATAGTATCTATGCCACTCCCACCATGTAGAAGGATAAAATGGGCATATCATAGTGTAGTATAATAAAAAAAAATGATTTTGTATAATTTAAAAGAGTAACATTTACTTGGTAAAAATCTATACAAACATCATTACATGGAAACCGATTATTTCCAACCAACAAGATGGCCACCACGTCCCAATACGCAATGACGTCACGCTGTTTTATGCATGTTTTTAACCTGCTTTTTCCTGTCAGGAAAAAAAGGTGTTCAAGGGAGAAGAGCAAACTTCCAGTATGCATGAGGCCTAATGTCTAAGTCACATGGATGTACTTCTCCTTGCAGGCAGTCCTATTAATGTCTCTTGAGACACAGCAGCTGCACGGACACAGATTCTACTCCCAATTTGACATCCATGTGGGTACGGGTCCCCAAAGGCATACCGTCTGTCTTTGGGGACACGCACCTACATGGATGTCACATTGGGAGCAGCAGCTGTGTCCGTGCAGCTTATGCTTCCCAAATGACTTGAATGGGAATGCCTGTTTGAGGATGCATTGAACACCAGTGCATGCCCTCCCCTTGCGGGCAAACATTCCACTTGATAAGTATATGGCTCCAGTCAGCTAATTGGTGGGGCCCAGTCTTTAAGGTGGTGCACATATGTATAGTCCTTTTAAAGCTCTGCATGCAGTGACTGAGGGCTAATTTACACATAGTTCAGTGACAGTTAATTATTTCCTGTGTGTCCATTTCACACTGCAACACAGCCGGAGCAGTGCAGCAGTATGCTGCAATAAAATGCAGTCATGCTGCATTTTATCACAGCGTGCCATACTGAATTACATAGCACTGTACAGCAGTGCAGTACTTCATTTTGCTGTACAGTGACATGAGGGAAATGTACTTTTATACACTTCAAATAAAGTTTGTACAAATACAAAAAAGGGGAACTGTGTGTTCCTACCATAGTCACTCTGCATTCCCCTCAAACAAAAGGAAATTCTCTCCTCTGTAGCCCAGGGAAAACTGCTCCTTTCCCCTTCTGTTAAGAATCTATATCTGGGAGTCCATTACTTTATTTACTCTTATGCAAGACCCTTTTCCCAGACTACATTTCCCTCAGTTCAGTGCGACCTGCATCAAAGTCTCTCAAGTCCTTCATGCCCACCGGCTCCCTCTGCTGGATGTATTCTGAACACCATTAAAAGCCAGCATAAGAGTCTTGTATAAGCAAACAAAGCAGCTGCAGCACAGTGTCTTTATAGTTGCTCCCTGTGGCAAACTTAGCACCTGGCTACACATACATTACTTGTAAGGATAAGAAAATATATGTGAAGTTATGTAAAAACACTGCTTTGCCCATTAAAAGCAACTTCCAACCCACTGATACTTAGCTTGTCTGCACTCTTGTGTGTTAGATAACAACTCTGTGTTGGATTGGGTCAATGTGACAAGGCCCTCATGTGAGAGTGGTTGGGCCTGGTGACAAGCTGCTTAAACTTTGATGGAGCAATAAAGCAACAAAGGTGACCATCACTGCATTAATAAGGAGGGGAGCAGAGGTCTTCTGCAAAGAATCCTCACTTGGTGTTGTGTGCAAGAGCACATATTGCACCCATTGAGGATATCACTACTGAGTGAAGCCCAGTGTTGGAACTTGTTCCTGTACTAGGCTCCGGGACTCCAGCCCAGATCTGCGGGACCCCGGGACTTACTTGAACTCTCAGAATGGTCCAGCGGAATCCGGGACGGTTGGGAGGTATGCATCAGCGATCAGGGGTTATTATTACAAGATAACATGTGGCCTGAAATAGACAAAGTGACAGATTCTCTTTAATTACAGTAGTAGGATATGGTTCTCAGAATTGATTTCATGTTAGAAAAAAATATTAACACGCAAGATTAAAAGACATTAACAATAAACACACGAACACCATAAGGAACAAGTCCTCTGTTTGAAATAACTTAAAATTGGTAAAAGGAAAGCAGATGTGAATCAGACAAAGAAGATCTAGCAAACAAATGTTGCACTAGCAGAGCTATTGATAACTCATGAAATAAAGAGTACCTGTTTTGACTTGTGCAGCTAATAAAAGGTTAACAAGGTCACTGAATATTTGTGTACAAATGCACTAGGGAAGTGGAAGAGCAGCTGGTGGAATTTAGTAGCATTCTGCTCCAGCGCCCTTGTGTTCTAGGGCTTGAAATTGATTTTCTTCTTCTGGCACATGGAGAACTAGACTGAGCTCCCTCTACCAGAATCAAGCATTAAAGCATTGGCACTAAGTGTGCAAACCCCTTATACTGTCCACAATCCACAGCCATTACTGTAACAAGACATGCTGCCCAATTGTGAGGTGGTAAATGTAAAATAAGCAAAAGTAAATAAACAGTTATTAGCACGTCAAAGCAAATTAGGAACACCTTTTCCAAATAAATATTGTTAAAATGGACTTTCCCTACTGTCTGTTTAGAAGGTTTATTAAGCTTTTTATGACAAAAGCATGTTGCCCAGACCCAATTTAGCAGTATCAGTAGGCATCAATTAACTTGACTATGGCTTATATGTCACTTTGACTGAAAATCGGAGAACTAGGAAAGTGCACAGATGCGCATTTGTCTGCTGCAAAATGTATTAACATGACACAGGTATTGTCTGGAAGGAATAATAAATGCATATTGTAGACACAAAGAGGTTTAATGGGGTTTCTATCTTAAATTTATAGTGGATATTCAGTTTAAATCTCTCCTCTTTTAGACCCATTGGGTTGCCATGGATAGGGGAGGTTGTTTCACATCTCAACTGCAATGGTATACAATTGTCTTGAAAAAGTATTATAGATTATAGTATAGATAGATAGTAGATATTTTCCACATTTTGTCATGTTACAACCAAAAATGTGAATGTATTTTAATGGGATTTTGTGTGATGGACCAACACAAAGTGGCACATAACTGTGAAGTGGAAGGAAAATGAAAAATGGTTTTCGACATTTTTTACAAATAAATGTCTGAAAAGTGTGGCATGCATTTTGTATCCAGCACTAGGGATGGGTCGAACACCCCCCCTGTTTGGTTAGCACCAGAACATCTGGAACAGGGAAAAAGTTCTAGTGTACATGCAAACTCTATTAACCTCCCTAGCGATATTCCCGAGTGTGGCTCGGGGTTAATAAGCGGTAACCCCGAGCAACACTCAGGATTACCCCAGAATGAAACTCATCTTCCCCTGCGATCCCCCGCTGTCCTCTCCAGCCATCCTCCAGGCATTCTCTTTCTCCCAATGCCAAAAACTGTCTTCCGATTCCCTTCCCTGCGAGCGTTGAGACGTCGGGGGGGGGGGGGGAGGGGTGGTACCGGTGACAAATTCAAAAAGTAAATAAAATGAATGGCATGATACAAAGTTGGTATCCTAATGGATTACACTGTGTCAAGTCATTTACATCAGAATTTCACCTGCTGACTTTTCCAGTGCCCTGCCTGTGCTTTTCTAGTTCTTTGTGCCTTGAAAATTGAGAACGACCATGGTGTCCAAAAAGCGTTCTTTTTGCGCAAAAGCGCTTTTAGACAAACTGGAAAACAGCGACAGCGAAACTGAGTTACTTGAAGCACTGAGGGATAGCAATTCATGGGAAAATTTACGACAGCAACGATTCTGCGACTGAGCTCAGCAATGTGCGAACTTGGTGCTCTATTGACTGCGGTACAAATCAGGCAGCGCCCCCAAGATTCCCATTTAAAGGATCACCTGGTATGAAAGTTGATGTTGACCATGACAACCCCTTGGCATACCTCCAATTATTTTTGACCGATGAGGTTATTGCAAAAATTGTTACTGAGACTAACCGGTACAAAGACCAACAATGCGCTATGCATTGGAGGTTTGCAAGATGCAGAAAGTGGGAACCAGTGACCAAAGATGACCTTTGGAAATTTCTGGGCCTAATAATTCTTCAGGGAGTGGTGGGGAAACCCCTGCAGAAGTAGTATTGCACAACCATTATATCACTTGCCACTCCATTCTTTGGCACAGTCATGCCAGAATACCGATTTTCCCTCATAATGAAATATCTGCACTTTGAAAATAATGAAGAATTTGATGAAACTACTCATCCTGCACCAAAACTAAAAAAAATGTGGGAAGTATATCAAATGATCCTTCAGCTATGTGCCACAAAGAGACATCAGCATAGATGAAAGTCTAATGGCCTACAAGGGAAGGCTCAGCTGGGTGCAATACATTGCATCAAAGAGGGCACGATTTGGTGTAAAATCCTACATGCTGTGCGAATCATCAACTGGCTACATTTGGAATTCAGTGATATACACTGGAAAAGGAACAACATTTGATGAAAAATACAGCAATTATGGAGTGGCAACATCTTCTGTTCTTTCACTAATTGAGCCATTGCTAAATCAGGACTATTGTGTAACACTGGACAACTTTGATACATCTCCTGAACTTTATGAGGTTCTACTGCACAACAAAACTGATGCCTATGAAACCGTAAGGGCTAACCGGCGGGACATGCCGCCAACGTTTGGCAAAAAGAAGCTGAAGACAGGAGTAATGGTTGCCTGGCAGGAAGGCAAAATGATGGCACTGCGATGGAAGGACAAGAAAGATGTGTGCCTAATGAGTACAGTGCATAACACCTCCACTGTTATGGTACGCATGAAAGGTGGGAAAGAAGTCATGAAGCCACAAGTAGTGATAGACTACAACAACACCATGGGAGGTGTCAACAGAGCCGACCAAGGAATGACATTCTACCCAGCAATGAGGAAACAGCAAAAAAAAATACTATAAAAAGATCTTCAGACATCTTCTTGAGCAATGCTTGTGGAATGCCTACATTCTGCTAAAAAAAAAAAAGAGTGACAAGCCTTTGATTCATGCGGACTTTATTTGGAAAGTTGCCGAACAAATCTTTCGGAGTCACCAAACACCATAAATGGCTGTGAACAGATCTGGACGTTGTGCTGTTGGCGTTGTCAACCCAGAATGCCTGACTGGTCGTCACTTCATGGACTAAATCCCACCAACTGAGAAAAAGTCGGCACCTACAAGGATGTGCGTGGTTTGTGGCTCGAAAAGAGATGACAGTGGAAGGAAAATAAGAAAAGAAAACAGATTCTATTGTCCCGATTGTGACGTCTGACAGTCCCCATGTTTCAAAATATTTAATACCTGAGATGTTTACTGAACCTTTATTACAGTGACTAGTAATATTGCACCTCTTGTTTGTACATATTACAGTGTTTTTGGTTTGATTATATTATTGAATAAAATCTATTATAATTATTATATTATAATTTATGATTTCATGTTTCAAATTTTATCATACCCGGGATGTCTACTAGACTCTTGTTTGGACAGATTTAGGTGGGTTATTCCTAAGAATTATATATATATATATATATATATAGATATATAATGAAATATAAAACAACATATTTCTATGCAAAACAATGTACCGCTTTTAGCACAAAAATTCTGACATAATGAGACCACCAGAGAGTTTAAAATATCTATAGGACATGAAAAATCAAAAGTCAAAATCAAAAGTCCTCATTTATATGCAAGTTATTGCCATAAAAAGTGTATGAGGACTTGGGTACTGCCCATGAACATTTTTTTTTAAACTATAATTTATAATTTTTAAAGGAGCATTTTAATGATGCATAAAGTAAAACATGAAAAATTCCTTTAAATATCGTACCTGGGGGGGTCACCTTAATGTGCCTGTAAAGTGGTGCATCTGTACGATGTTTGGAGCCTGCTGCAGCAATACTGACTTTTCTAAAGGAAAAAATGTAATTTAAACTTGCTTGTGGCTGTAATGTATTGCCGACTCCCGGCAATACAGATAAAAAAAAAGAAAAAAAAACCCCCCCCAAAATTGAAAAAATAAAAACCCAGCATGGGGTCCCCCCAAAATCCATACCAGACCCTCATCCGAGCATGCAGCCTGGCAGGTCAGGAATGGGGGGGGGGTGAGCGAGAGCCCCCCTCTTGAACCATACCAGGCCACATTCCCTCAACATGGGGGGGTGGGTGCTTTGGGGCAGGGGAGGGGCTCTGCCCCCCATCCCAAAGCACATTGTCAAAATGAAATGGGGGACTATGGGCAATGCATCTAAAAAATGTACCAATGTAATAAAAAAAATAATACAGTTTTGCAGGGAACAGTGATTTATTAATCTCTAAAGTGGACCAACCAGCGCAGCGCCTCGGTGTGGGACTCCCAGGGAGCGGAGGACGAGAGGGAGTTGGAAAGAACAATATGTCACTACGTTGGTTGCTAGGACAATGCATTTTGGGGGCGTGGCGCATTATCCTAGCAGCCAACACTCTGGATTTAAAGGAGAGCTGCAACGCTTCAGCGAAAGAAGCTTTTTTTCATGATAAAGACTATCAGCCTGCCTTGATGGAACTTTGATCAGCGCATGAACTGATGATTTTTTGTTGTTTTTGATTTTATTTAAACAAGAAGAGGAAATCCCTCACCAGGGTCACCAGATGTAGTGTCTCCATTTGAAGATTTCCCCTTTATTCCTGTTCTGGTGACAACCCCAACATCCCCAACATTGATATTTTCTTTCACTTTCACTCAAACAGTGGCAAAGGCAACAATAAATACCTGACGAGTGTTGTAATCCCTCTCTACTATTTCCAAAACTAAAAAAAAAATGCCTTTACTTTAACCACTTGCTGACCTAATAATAGCTGAATGATGGCTACAGCACTGTCGTCCAGTTCGGGCAAAGGTGTCTACTGGTTTTCTCCCAAAACCGCAACCCCCCTCCCCCCCGCGTCACACATCCGGCGCACTCTGTGACTGCTATTTCCTTCGCACACAACTGAACACAGATCGGGGTAAAGAGCCTATCACAGCAGCACATGTCCAATCACAGCTGATGACAATGTAAACACACTTGCCGGTTATCGGCATTCCTTTCCTCACGCTGGAGAGGAAAGCCGGTAACCAACTAGTGTGAATGGGGACATCTACACTTATCATCAGTGTCCTGATTATCAGTGCAGCCCCAACAGTGCCCATCAGTGCTGCCAATCAGTGCACACCAGCAGGGGAGGACTGGGCCAGGGGGCAGGGAGGCAATTGCCCCCTGGGCCACTCTGATGCCCTGTAAAAAGGCTGCACTGCTTATGCCACTGACTTGCCTAAAGGATTCTTGGTGAAGAGAAGTAAAAAGTCTCTGCCACTGACCTACTGAGTGCGAGATGAAGACAAGGACAGAGCAGAGGCCTCTCCCCCCCCCCCCCCCCCGCATGGATGGTGTAAACTGTGTTTGAGCAGAGGCCGCTTCCATGCCCCACTTGAGACTCTCCTCCCCTGGCCAGCCCCAACCGAGCTGTCCCAGCCCCCTGTTGGTCAGGTTGGGAACCCTGATTCTACCGGTGAGTAGAGAATACCTGGAGCAGGGCTTCAGCTTGGAATGCAGAAAGAGGACAGGAAGAGGGAGAGTGGGAGGGCAGCCGAGTCGCTGCACCATGGGCCTCTGATTTGTACCTGCCCCCTGGGCTTAAAGTTGCCAGTTTGCCCCTGCACACCAGTGTGCCTATCAGTGCTCTTCAGTGCTGCCTATTAGTGCCAATCAGTGCCCATCAATGCTATCAATCTGTGCCTCTTCATCAGTGCTGCCTATCAGGTCTCTTCAGTGCTGCCTCATAGTGCCCATCAGTGCCGCCTATCAGTGCCTGTCACTGCCGCATATCAGTGCAGCCTCATTAGTACCACCTCATCAGTGCCCACCATGACCACTTCATCAGTGCTGCCACATTCAAAGTGTGACAGCGCTAAAATTGGCCTGGCCAGGAAGGGGGTGAAAGTGTCCAGTAGGCAAGTGGTAAGATGTAACAAGAGGAAGTCATGTGATCGTGACGATACGTGTTGGAGGAGTCGGGTGACAGAGGACTGTGTTTGTGGAACATACGAGAGCATACGGGAGCTGCTGCCCTGTCGGATGATTTTTGAAAGCGCACTGTCTCAAGTTTTAATGTAAATGGATATTTTGCAATAAATGTAAAACCTTTATATACTAAACAATGGGAGTATATATTTTATACTGAGGGGACATGGGGGAAAGGAAGTCCAGACAAAGCCAGATCAGTGAGGAGAGTAGAAGGAGATTGAACAACTGAAGAGCCTGAATTAACCCCAGCGGAGGAAGGCAATTTTAGACCTGGAAAAGGGTCTAAACTGGAGGTGATCGCAGTGGTGAAAGGTGGTGGGAGTCACTGCAGAATTGCATTAACTGAAATCCACAAGAGTGAAGGTGCAAAAACCATGTGAAATCCACATTTAACCACTTGCTGACCAGTCGTTATACGATGGCAGGTTGGCAGGTCCCCGCAAATCGCCGTGACTGTATGGTGGTTTGTGGAAGCCTGAGGCGTGCACCCATGCTCACTAGCCAGAGGGGAAGCCGATGTGCGGGGCCGGTGGCCGCGATTTCTGCCGGGTACCCGCGATCGCTCCCTGTGAAGAAAGAACAGCGGTCTGCTGTTGTAAACACAGCAGACTGTTATTCTCTCTTGTATCACACAGAGACCTGTGTTCCTGCTATTTAGGAACACAGGTCTCTGTGTTGATATTGCAAACCCCCCCCCACAGTTAGAAAACACTCTTCTAGGCTCACACTTAACCCTTTGATCGCCCCTTGGTTAACCCCTTCCCTGTCAGTGTCATTATTTCAGTAACAGTGCATATTTTTAGCACTGATTACTGTAGTAATGTCACTGGTCCCCCCAAAAGTGTCAAAAATGTCAGTTAGGTGTCCGATCTGTCCGCCGCAATGTCGCAGTCCCACTAAAAATCGATGATCGCCGCCATTACTAGTAAAAAAAAAAAAGAAAGAAATAAAAATTACATAAATCTTTCCCCTAGTTTGTAGATGCGATAACTTTTGTGCAAACCAAGAAAAAAAAGGCTTATTGGTATTTTTATTTTACCAAAAATATGTAGCAGAATACAAAGTGGCCTACAATAATGCAAAAATTTGATTTTTAAATTTTTCTTTTGGCAATGTTATATAGCAGAAAGTGAAAAATATTGTTTGTGTTATTATATATTATTATATTGCCTATATACAGCGGCAGGTTCCCGCGAATCGCTGTACCTGTACGGTGGTTCGTGGGAGCGATCCTGGGGGTGCGCGCGATTGCTGCCAGGCACCCGGGATTGCCCCCCGTGTTGTAAACACAGCATACCGTTGTTCTCTCAGGAATTAATACAGAGCTCTTGCGTTCCTCCTATTTAGGAATACAGGTCTCTGTGTTGATTTCACAAGCCCATCCCCCCCACAGTTAGAAAGCACCCCCTAGGGACACATTTGTCCCTTTGATCACCCCTGGGTTAACCCCTTCCCTGCCAGTGTCATTATTACAGTAACAGTGCATATTTTTAGCACTATATACTGTAGTAATGTCACTGGTCCCGCCAAAAGTGTCAAAAATGTCAGTTAGGGGTCCAACCTGTCCACCGCAATGTCGCAGTCCTGCTAAAAATCGCTGATCGCTGCCATTACCAGTAATAAATAAATAATTAAAAATTACATAAATCTTTCCCCTAGTTTGTAGAGGCGATAACTTTTGCGCAAACCAATCAAAATACGCTTTTTGAGATTTTCTTTTTACCAAAAATATGTAGCAGAATACAAACTGGCCTAAAATTATGAAAAAAATTGATTTTTAAATTTTTTTTGAGAATGTTATATAGCAGAAAGTGAAAAATATATATATATTTTTTCAGAATTGTCGCTATTTTTTTGTTTATAGCGCAAAAAATAAAAATCGCACAAGTGATCAAATACCACCAAAAGAAAGCTCTATTTGTGGGACAAAAAGGACATGATTTTTATTTGGGTACAGCATCGCACGACCGCACAATTGTCAGTTAAATTAATTCAGTGCAGAATCATAAAAAATGGCCTGATCATAAAGGGGGAAAATCTTCTGGTCCAGAAGTGGTTAAAGGGAAAAACATCTAAAAGAAGAAAAGCACTACTAATTAAATTATGGTCATTTGGGACTGTCACGTTTGTTTTATTTTATTGTACACGAGAAAGTTTGTCAATGAATATTGATAGCAGTTTTGTGGTTTTAAAGTAAGGTTTTGGTTTAAAAACAATAATTGGATTGCACACAGATAGGCGCAGCCAACATTTTTTTATTTTATTTCGTTTGCAGTTGTGGGAACACAAAAATTGGGTTGTAGCCATCAGACACAAGTAAGAAGTAAGGGACACATTAGGTTAGGGAGCGCGGGATAATACACACCTGTTTTAAGATGTAACAAATAATGGAAAAAATATATATTTTCCTCTCCCACCCCAAATTTATACACAGCCTTTTGCTATCTGTGTGCCAGTGAGTAAACTTGTACATCTACTTTAATAGACTTTCCTGAGCCTACAATCCTTACACTATGGCCGGCCATCGGCCATAGATGGTTCAAATCTTTTGAACCATTAATGGGCAGACTGAATGTACCAAGTTGATTGACCGATCAACTTGGGTACAACCAGCCTGCTGGATTTGCTTGCGATTATCTCAGATGGCTGCTATAATCGCTAGTGATAATCACTGCCTATTTCCAGCGGGGGGGGGGGTGGCTTCCCCTACCCGACCCCTACTGGAAAAGACAATTGCTTGGCAGGAGGGATTCCCCTATTAACACTCTCTTAACCTGTTGTTGCGGAAAATAAATTCACAACGTCTATGGCCAGCCTATGAACTTTATCAGCAGCACTCCCTAAGATTTCCCTACAACAGATAAAGCACATTCTCAATATGGTTGCTGGGAACCCAGCCTTTAGAGTGAGGGGACTGGCTTATTCAAAGGTCCCTTTAATTGCCCTTTAAGCCAACTGACCTACAGTATCTCACAAAAGTGAGTACACCCCTAACATTTTTGTAAATGTTTTATTATATCTTTTCATGTGACAACACTGAAGAAATTACACTTTGCTACAATGTAAAGTAGTGTACAGCTTGTATAACAGTGTATTTTCTGTCCTCTCAAAATAACTCAACACACAGACAACAAAAGTGAGTACACCCCTACGTGAAAATCCCCAAATTGGCCCCAAAGTGTCAATATTTTGTGTGCCCTCCATTATTTTCCAGCACTGCCTCAACTGGGTATGGAGTTCACCGGAGATTTACAGGTCGCCACTGGAGTCCTCGTCCACTCCTCCATGATGACATCACAGAGCTGGTGGATGTTAGAGACCTTGCGCTCCTCCACCTTCTGTTTGAGGATGCCCAACAGATGCTCAATAGGTTTTAGATCTGGAGACATGCATGGCCAGCCCATCACCTTTACCCTCAGCTTCTTTAGTGAGGCCATGGTCATCTTGGAGGTGTGTTTGGGGTTGTTATCATGCTGGAATACTGTCCTGCAGCCCAGTCTCTGAAGGGAGGGGATCATGCTCTGCTTCAGTATGTCACAGTGCATGTTGGCTTTCATAAACTGTAGCTCTCTAGTGCCGGCAGCACCCATGAAGCCCCAGACCATGACACTCCCACCACCATGCTTGACTGTAGGCAAGACACACTTGTCTTTGTACTCCTCACCTGGTTGCCGCCACACACGCTTGACATCACCTGAACCAAATAAGTTTATCTTGGTCTCATCAGACCACAGGGCATGGTTCCAGTAATCCATGTCCTTAGTTTGCTTGTTTGCAGCAAACTGTTTGCAGGCTTTCTTGTGCACCATCTATAGAAGAGGCTTCCTTCTGTGACAACAGCCATGCAGACCAATTTGATGCAGAGTGAGCCGTATGGTCTGAGCACTGACAGGCTGACCCCCACCCCTTCAACCTCTGCAGCAATGCTGGCAGCACTCATACATCTATTTCCCAAAGACAACCTCTGGATATGACGCTAAGCACATGCAGGGCCGGCGCTACTGCTAGGTGAACAAGGCAGCCGCCTAGGACGAACTGCCACCTAGGGAGCAGCCATACCTCCCGCTCCCAAGCATCCCTGATTCGCCAGGATTGTCCCCGGTGAATCAGGGCTGAATCCTGGAATGCTTGCGGCAGTGCGGGCGGCTTGGTTCCCGCACACACACGGCAGCCAGTCTCTCTCCCCAGCTGCCTGTGTCAGTACAGAGAACACTGAACCTGCCCCCCTTCCTGTGTGTTTCCTGTACACAGAGGAGAGAGGCGGGCAGCAGCTCTCCACTCTCTGCAACAGCGCCGATCTGATCTGAGGTCTGTGATGTTTATAACTATAACTAACTTGCTTGGGGGGAGTGTATGGAGCTTGGGGGTGTATGGCGCTAGGGGGATGGAGATGGGTGGGTGTATGGAGATGGGGAGTGTATGAAGCTGGGGAGGGTGTATGGGGATGGAGGGGTGTGTGAAGCTGGGGGGGGGGTTGTATGGAGATGGAGGGGTGTGTGAAGCTGGGGGGGTGTATGGAGATGGAGGGGTGTGTGAAGCTGGGGGGGGTGTATGGAGATGGAAGGGTGTGTGAAGCTGGGGGGGTGTATGCAGATGGAGGGGTGTGTGAAACTGGGGGTGGGGGAGTGTATGGAGATGGAGGGGTGTATGAAGCTGGGGGGTGTATGGAGATGGAGGGGTGTGTGAAGCTGGGGGGGTGTATGGAGATGGAGGGGTGTATGAAGCTGGGGGGGTGTATGGAGTGGAGGGGTGTATGACTCTGGGGTGGTGTATGGAGATGGAGGGGTGTATGAAGCTGGGGGGGGTGTATGGAGATGGAGGGATGTATGAAGCTGGGGGGGTGTATGGAGACGGAGGGGTGTATGAAGCTGGGGGGGTGTATGGAGTGGAGGGGTGTATGAAGCCGGGGGGTGTATGGAGATGGAGGGGTGTATGAAGCTGCGGGGGGGTGTATGGAGATGGAGGGGTGTGTGAAGCTGGGGGGGTGTATGGAAATGGAGGGGTGTATGAAGCTGGGGGGGGGGTGTATGGAGATAGAGGGGTGTGTGAAGCTGCGGGGGGGTGTATGGAGATGGAGGGGTGTGTGAAGCTGGGGGGGCGGTGTATGGAGATGGAGGGGTGTATGAAGCTGGGGGGTGTATGGAGATGGAGGGGTGTATTAAGCTGGGGGGGAGGTGTATGGAGATGCAGAAGTGTGTGAAGCTGGGGGGGGGGGCGGTGTATGGAGATGGAGGGGTGTATGAAGCTGGGGGGTGTATGGAGATGGAGGGGTGTATTAAGCTAGGGGGGAGGTGTATGGAGATGCAGAAGTGTGTGAAGCTGGGGGGGGGGTGTGTGGAGATGGAGGGGTGTATGAAGCTGGGGGGTGTATGGAGATGGAGGGGTGTATGAAGCTGGGGGGGTGTGTGGAGATGGAGGGGTGTGTGAAGCTGGGGGGGTGTATGGAGATGGAGGGGTGTATGAAGCTGGGGGGGGGTGTATGGAGATGGAGGGGTGTGTGAAGCTGGGGGGGTGTATGAAGATGGAGGGGTGTGTGTAGCTGGGGGGGTGTATGGAGATGGAGGGGTGTATGAAGCTGGGGGGTGTATGAAGCTGGGGGGTGTATGGAGATGGGGGGGATGTATGTCATCTTCCTACCACCCCACCCCACCACCTAACATCTTCATCCCCCATCAGCTTCCCCCATCCCACCCCCTGTCATCTTCATCCCCCATCAGCTTCCCCCCATCCCACCCCCCTGTCATCTTCATCCCCCTGTCATCTTCCTACCATCCCACCCCTGTCATCTTCATCCGTGTCAGCATCCTACCATCCCACCCCCTGTCATCTTCATCCCCACCTATCATCTTCCTATCATTCCTACCCCCTGTCATCTTCACCCCCTGTCATCTTTCTACTATCCCACCCCATGTCATCTTCATGCACCCTGTCATCTTCCTACCATACCACCCCCTGTCATCTTCATCCCCCCTGTCATCTTCCTACCATCCCACCCCCTGTCATCTTCATCCCCCCTGTCATCTTCATCCCCCATCAGCTTCCCTCCATCCCACCCCCTGTCATCTTCACCCCCCTGTCATCTTCCTACCATCCCACCCCCTGTCATCTTCATCCCCACCTGTCATCTTCCTATCATCCCACCCCCTGTCATCTTCATCCCCCCTTTCAGCTTCCTATCATCCTACCCCCTGTCATCTTCCTACCATCCCACCCCCTGTCATCTTCATCCCCCATGTCATCTTCATCCCCCCTGTCATCTTCATCCCCCTGCCATCTTCCTACCATCCCACCCCCTGTCATCTTTACCCCCTGTCATCTTTCTAACATCCCACCCCCCTGTCATCTTCACCCCCCCTGTCAGCTTCATCCCTACTGTCAGCTTCCTCCCATCCCACCCCCTGTCATCTTCATCCCCCCTGTACCCCACTACCAACTTTCTACAACCCAAGCCCCTTAAATTTACTGGTGCACATCACATATGATGGATGCAGGGACAATTTTTTTCTTCCAGTGAGAATACGGACACAAGGACATTTGTCCTTCCAGTGAAACCACCAATGCAGGGAATTTTTTATTTCAGTGACACCAAGAATGCATTTCTACCCAAAACCCTGCTCACCCATAGTGCAGTGAACCTGTTTTTAAAATGTTTTAAAATGTTTTTCCTTTTTGAGGTCTTGCCTAGGGCGCAAAATAGTCTGGCACCGGCCCTGAGCATGTTTACTCAACTTGGTTGATCGACCATGGCAAGGCCTGTTCTGAGTGGAACCTGTCCTGTTAAACCGCTGTATGGTCTTGGCCAACATGCTGCAGCTCAGTTTCAGGGTCTTGGCAATCTTCTTATAGCCTAGGCCATCTTTAGGTAGAGCAACAATTCTTTTTTTCAGATCCTTCGAGAGTCCGTTGCCATGAGGTATCTGAGAAGAAAATGGTTGCACACCACCACAGAATCCAATGAAGAGAAGTTCCTTTATTCAGTGAACAAGCACGTAGCAGTCATGTGAAACATGTCTGCTGTCCTACCCTGCTGTACCTTGTACCTGTACGACTTATGTGAATAAAGTAACTTCTCTTCATTAGATTCTGTGGTGGTGACGAGCCGAGGTTCAGCCCCTACCATGGATTGTGGATTTTAATTTGCCTAAGCGGTCTCATCTCTTTTTATTGCTTTGCCACGAGGGGCCATGTTGAACTTCCAGTGAACAGTATGAGAGAGTGAGAGCGATAACACCAAATGTAACACACCTGCTCCCCATTCACACCTGAGACCTTGTAACACTAACGAGTCACATAACACCGGGGAGGGAAAATGGCTAATCGGGCCCAATATGGATATTTTCTTTTAGGGGTGTACTCACTTTTGTTGCCAGCGGTTTAGACATTATTGGCTGTGTGTTGAGTTATTTTGAGGGGACAGCAAATTTACACTATTATACAAGCTGTACACTCACTACTTTACACAAAGTGTCATTTCTTCAGTGTTGTCACAAAAATAAAATATTTGCAAAAATGTGAGGTGGAGATACTGTAAGTTCAAATGGCAAAGCCGTGTGGTATGGTTACTATGGTGAATTTTCCTGGGTCTACAAATCTTGAACCCACAGAATTCCCTGCATCCGATGGTAGCAGTGAACTCAAACCCGAACCTCATCTCTATTTAAGAGCCACTTTTTATGTCCAACTACTTATTGCTAGGAGGAGGTCACATTCATTATGTTGTGTTTTTTTTTTTATTTTTTATTGTACAGAAAAGAAGATGCAGCATGAGAAGTGAGACTCATTCATTCATTCTGTATTTTTATCAAATGCTGTTTGCCCAAATGGTTTGTATTGCACCTTTAATCAGCCATATGGTTTCCCACCCATATACTTACTGTATTTAGGTGGCATACAGCAATTTCGCTTATACCATGACTCAGAACAGCAGAAAAAAAACACACTGTCATGAATCACACATTAACAAGTATACAAATTAGCCTCTTGGTAACATTTTCCATAGCTGGTAATCTCCGAGTACTTTTCTCACAGATACCCTTGAATACAAAAACTTCACGCTGCTCACAAATCTTTATTATTTTCGATTTTTCCACTTGTATAATAAGGAACGACGGGTTTCCTGCTGTTTTAGTTGCATTACTCAGTTATATTTCCATTAGACAGGCTGTATTAAATTTGCCTAATGCGGGAAGAAGTAAAGGCGAGATGTAATGAAAACCCACACAGCATTGCAATGTTTTCCAATAAAACTTTCCTAGGGCCGGGCTCAGGGGCAATATTAGCCTGTAAAGGACTCTTGGGTGAATTTACTAAAAGACTCAAGGCTGTTTACTGAAAGATTAGAGGAAATGTTCACTTTGCAAAATGTATGTTCACTTTGCAAACTGAGCATTAGTAAATAAGGTGATGCAGTGTTCACTCAGTATTAGAAATTAAAGTGGTTATAAAGCCTAAACTTGTTTTTACCTTAACCCCTTCACACCGATGTAACACAAATATGTGGCCCCACTAGACTTGGCTTTTTTCTGTGGGGCCAAAGATTTGCAAATCGTACTTTGTGTTGGGAGCGTGCCGCTTGGCCAGGCCTGCAGATAGAAATCATAGGGCCCCATACAGACTACCTGACAGGCCACCCCCCCCCCCCTCAAGAAAATATTAAGGCTCCATTCACATATAGGTATCTCGGATCATGGGAAAATTGCTGCGATCGTGCCCGCTATCCGGAAGCATTGCTAGTCGCAGGACGCCCGTGCGATTCCCGTGACTTGCAATGGCACCCCAAACGTGGGTCGATTTTGCCGCGATTGTCGCCCATGCAAACGAAATTGCGGGACGTCTGTCCCCCATAAAAAGAACGAGAGCTTCTTTTGGGCGACAGGCGTCCTGCGATTCTGTTTGCGTGATTTTACCGCAATTCATGAGGCAACAACCGCAGCAAGATATCGCCGCTTTTGGGGTGCCATTGCAAGTCACGGGAATCGCTTGCGCGTCCCACGACTTGCGATGGTTTGGGATCGGGGGCAGAATCGTGGCAATTCTTCCCACGATCTGAGACGCCTATATGTGAATGGAGCCTAAAGATATATTTAACTAAAATTACAATAAAATCATTATTAGCAGACACAAATACAACATAACTCACATAATTCCTGCTAAATCTAAATGAGTTAATAAATAAAAATGAAGATGAGATGAAAAAAATATACAGGCTGCACAGTTGGAGCTTCAGAATCAGAGGGAAAGAAACAAATGGCGCTTTTCCACTGCATGGAACCGAACGGTTCAGCTCGCTTTTGTGCTTTTCCACTGCTGGTACCGCATGGTATGGTGTAGGAACGGTTCAGTATGGTACGGTATGGCGGCGCTTTTCCACTGCATGGAACCGAATGGTACGGCTCTCTAAAACAGTACCACCTCGATTGTGGTTCCAAGAGGTACCATAACCGGTACCATATCCCACAATCCTTTGCATGCAGTCACTACTAGCCACTGATTGGTCAGAGAATCCCACCCACCCCGTTGTTATCCCACCCACTTAACTTTAGTACTACTTGCGTGGAAACGCAAACCATACCATACCGTACCGAACCGTTCCAACACGGTACCATGCGATACCAGCAGTGGAAAAGCAAGTAGGGCCAAGCAGGGCCAAGCAGGGCCAAGCAGGGCCAAGTAGAGCTGAGCCGGTACTTGCAGTGGAAAAGTGCCAAAAGTTAGAGATAACAAACTCAGAAGCAGAGCTAACATTAAAGCTAGGGCTTGGAGGGGTGGCCCACACAGGGAGGGGGATTAGTGAGGGACAACTGTACCTTTCTCAGCAGATAAAAGCTGGCAGCAGGGGGAGGGAGAGAGATCAGCTTTCAGCTGCTGGAGGAAGAGTTCTGTATTTGTTGTCCATCACTAATCCCCCTTCCTGTGTGGGCCTCCCTGTGTGCTCAGGCATCCTACAAGAGGACCGGTGGTCCCCCCTTTTTAGCGGCCCTGTGTACGGCACACTCCCAGCACAGAGACACGGGTCTCACCGCCAGCCCCAGGCCCTGTACTAACGATCGGGACCCGAAACTCACGATTCTGGGTCACCAGATCTCTGTGATTGCCTCTGATTGGCTATCACAGTGATCTGTCACTGTGAAGCCTGCCCCTGTGTTTCTTTTTCTGTGAATAGAGGAGAGTGATACATTGTATCTCCCTCTCTCCTTGCAGAGAAAAAAAAAGTGTGTTTAAAAAAAAAACAGAACTGGTTCTGGACCGCCCAACTGTAATGAGATATTTTCTTTACCTGTCAGTGGTCATAATGTTATGGCTGATTGATGTTTGTTAAAGTATCTATGTTATGTTGTGTATGAGATCTAAATATTCTCTTTCATTTTTTTTTGCTTGTTTTTTGAATGTTGCCTTGCTTTTTATTGTATTTTATGGTCTTTGTAACCTTTTTCTAAAATGAATAAAAATAGGTTATACACAAATAAGAAAAAAACTAAATGAAACTCATTCTGGAATGATAAGATAAAAGCTGCTGTACACTGGTAAAACAAAAGAACCAACATATTTTGTAATTTTCTATTTCCGTTCCCTTTTATTTGTTTACACTTTTTAGGCTTTCCACATCACAGGGTTGTTTTTTTTTTTTTGCAAAATTGGCACCATGCAACACGTCTTTCTTTTATGTGTTCTATAGCACACATGCAGTACACAGAACACATACCCTTTAGATATCACAACACATGCCCTTTGGATAACACACAAAGAAGTTAATTTACTAAAGGCAAATAGGTTTTTCACTTTGAATGAAAAGTTGCACTTTGCAAGGAAATTTCCCCCAGAGCTTAGTAAATGTGGTGAAAGTTCACTTTGTAAAGAATACCCAATCATGTGCAAGGAAAATTTAAAAAAGTACATTTTACTTGGACATGATTGGATGATGGAAATCAGCAGAGCTTCACCACATTCACTAAGCTCTGGGGAACATCCCCTTGCAAAGTGCAACCTCCCTTGCAAACTAAACAGTCTATTTACCTTTAGTAGATTACGGCAGAAGAATCACAAGTGTTATTTTATAATAATTTGCGATGAATTTCATGTGATGGAAGAAAGGCAACAACCTGTGTGCTATTACCTGCGTGGCAGGACATTCTTTGGGATATTAAGATTGCAGGCCATTTTGTTACATGGTAGGATTGTTTTGCTGAAAAAGGAACACTTGACAATTACAGGTATGTGTGACCATGGGCGTCCGCAGAACTTTTTTCAGGGGGGGCATCATTTTAAGGTCATCCGTGCTACGCCCCTCTTCAACAATGTGATGAAGAGGAGGGGCTTAGTCATTATACTTATTTCTAGTATTTATTTTTAAAGGGCGAATGGCAGCATTTATTTTTAAAGCATTTGTTAACCTAAAAAAAAAAAAAATGATTCTGTTTGCTTAAAGCATGTTATACAGCACAGTGCTTGTGCTGTGTAATTTGGCCCCTTCTATCACCTAAAATACCTGGCTGATCCTGCCTGGCTATGTCCTTCCTTCTGTAAACTGACCACGGTATATCATGGCTGCTAAGCCCTGAAACTGTGGTCAGTTTACGTGCCTCCGTCACCCCCAACCCTCCTGTCCTCCTCTTTCCTCTCTCCCCCCTCCCCTCCCTGCCTGTCTGCTCCTGTGTCAGTGCCCACCCCCTCCCCTCCTGCTGCTGTAGTTTCATTTAAAGTTTCATATTCTGTCTACAGTCTGTTTAATAATCCTGTGCACCCCTGTATCTGTGTTTTATAAAAATAAAGCCGTTCTTTACAAGTTTTCAGAGCGCCCCTCACGTGACCCACCACCTCTCTCCTCCTCCTCCCCTCCCGACTGACATCAGTGAGGAATCCTCGGCCCCGCCCACTGCAGGCAGCTGTCAGACAGGGAGAGAAGAGAGATGATGGGTCACAAGAGTGGTGCTCGGCCCTCTGAAAACTGGTAAAGAACGGCTTATTTTTTTTTAAACACATACACAGGGTCACGCAGGATTAATAAACAGACCAGACAGGATGGTATAAAGTGGCTTAACAACCACTTGAAAGGGGAAGTTGAGATTCCAGGGGGGGCATTTGCCCCCCCTTGCCCCTACCTGCGGACGCCCATGTGTGTGACACTAGATAATGTCTCTTTCATGTAAGTGTCCCTACTTTTCTTAAAGGAATGATTTTGGAGTGCTTTGTATGCAGGGGTCATCAAACACTATATCCAAGTGGCGTGTACAGTAGTTGATGATTCATGTCTCGGTAATTGGATCATAAAGATTTCCAGCACCAATTTCAGTAGTCAGTAGTGAGCTTAGATGGTTAGAGGGATTGGGCTAGCTTTCAACCCAGGATACTGTATGATAAATCTCACACAAACCTTAACATGTTAATATAATTTCAAAAAGTATATTTTTTTTTATATTTACAGTTATTAAAATAATACTTGGAGATCCTGTATAAAATATGAAACCCAAATTTTTGCTACACAAGAGGCACTTGTTTATGATACACAGTGCTTTAGCAAAATAAATGTAATTCAGTTTATGCAATCCTATCACCACCTATGTAGATTTCTTGTGTCCCCTGTAGCTCTGAATGGTTTCTCCTGCTGACCCCCACATCACTAAAGGATACAATAATGATGTAAAGGTCAGCAGTCGGAAGCAGTGAAAGCTCCAAAAAAACAATAAGGTGAAACCACCCTTCTCCTGCGCTTGGTATCCAAGCCCCTCAACCACACTCCTCACGGGACTGACAAATGGCTTCTTAGATGGCTACTGTCTTGCTGCCCTTAACGGACTGGGGTCGTCCACCGGTACTACAAGCAAAAAGAACAAAGAAAGGGCGCACCGACCTAGCGCATTATCCTCAATAAAAGGCTTTATTTAAATAACATTAAAAAATGGCTACTCACAGACGTAGATAAACATAAGGCGTGTCAAGCTGATTTGCTCAATTGTCCGTGTTTAGTCCATATAATCGTCCATGACCGATGAGATGACTGACGCGTTTCGAGGCATAGCCTCTTCCTCAGAGCCACTGTGTCATGACTGTCTCTTTGATTTAAGTAGTGAGGTAGTGACCCAGCCACCACCTCCAAATGGGAGTGTCCCTCCCCCGGGGGGAGTGACTGGAGCACCACCCCACCCACTTCTGTGGCATCATTAGTAATATACAGTGGCATACATTGATCATGCAAGTGCAATACAAATGCTAGAATATATACGTGAAATTAAAATATATATGCATAGAAACAGTGCAACAAGGAAAACGGTGCAACAATAAAATAATCTGGATAAAAACCACCATAAACAAATACTACCATAAACAAATACTAAAAATGGATAAAAACGGATAAAAATGCTTGCTGGGTGCACTTAAAATCATTGTAAACATTCCATAGAATGACAGCAAAGGTTTAGCTAATATAATCTATCTATAATCGATAGTTCCCCCACAATATTTCCCATTACCTTCGCTGTCTATTGTGTCTAGTCCAGGCTAGATTTTTGTTTATACATGATGATGTTCTGCTCTCTGTTCACCCAGGCGATTCCATCATACTGGGGGAAGGGATGGAAATAGGGGGATGGATGGAAGGATGGGGGGATCCCCACTGAATAGGAGAGATCAGAGAGGGGGGGGGTTTAGGAGGCCGATCGGCCACTCCCCAACTTCATGGGACGAGTGGGGCATGGATTATAATGTAGCTTGGAGCCGATCGGTCATACTGTACCGATCACCGGCTCCGTGGAACGCACGCCGCTACCCGACTTCCGGGTTGTTGCGTCATGCGTTCCACCTGTCGTCACTACCGCCGACGTCATTTCCTGTATCTCGGGAGTCGAGGTACTGTGTGCAGCGGGGCGGTCTGTCTCTCGGGCCACTCCCTCTATCTCTGCATTGGCCCAACAGACGCCATCAGCGCCCCTAATGCATGACATCACATCCCACTCTGTTAACCCTCTAGGCGCTTCTGTAGCTTCCTGAATTCGGAACTCCATTGTGCCAATATCTCTATTTAAAAAGCCTCCACCCTTCTATATACTTAATTAAAAACTATATTTAGGCCACTATGTATTTTTGGTGGAATCAAGAAGATTGCATTTATCCATGTGTATATTTTTGCTACATACAATTACTAATAATGATGTGGTCCTATTGTATACCCGTGTGGGCACACATGCACAACCCCGTGCAAAACCCACAAGGGGCATGCAGGCTCATGTACATACGCAGCCACACATGCACGCAGCAACTCCTCTATATAAAATGCATATGGGTTTGATGGGTATGGGAATTGAATCAGACGGGGGTCCCATCAAACCCATATGCATTTTATATAGAGGAGTTGCTGCGTGCATGTGTGGCTGCGTATGTACATGAGCCTGCATGCCCCTTGTGGGTTTTGCACGGGGTTGTGCATGTGTGCCCACACGGGTATACAATAGGACCACATCATTATTAGTAATTGTATGTAGCAAAAATATACACATGGATAAATGCAATCTTCTTGATTCCACCAAAAATACATAGTGGCCTAAATATAGTTTTTAATTAAGTATATAGAAGGGTGGAGGCTTTTTAAATAGAGATATTGGCACAATGGAGTTCCGAATTCAGGAAGCTACAGAAGCGCCTAGAGGGTTAACAGAGTGGGATGTGATGTCATGCATTAGGGGCGCTGATGGCGTCTGTTGGGCCAATGCAGAGATAGAGGGAGTGGCCCGAGAGACAGACCGCCCCGCTGCACACAGTACCTCGACTCCCGAGATACAGGAAATGACGTCGGCGGTAGTGACGACAGGTGGAACGCATGACGCAACAACCCGGAAGTCGGGTAGCGGCGTGCGTTCCACGGAGCCGGTGATCGGTACAGTATGACCGATCGGCTCCAAGCTACATTATAATCCATGCCCCACTCGTCCCATGAAGTTGGGGAGTGGCCGATCGGCCTCCTAAACCCCCCCCCTCTCTGATCTCTCCTATTCAGTGGGGATCCCCCCATCCTTCCATCCATCCCCCTATTTCCATCCCTTCCCCCAGTATGATGGAATCGCCTGGGTGAACAGAGAGCAGAACATCATCATGTATAAACAAAAATCTAGCCTGGACTAGACACAATAGACAGCGAAGGTAATGGGAAATATTGTGGGGGAACTATCGATTATAGATAGATTATATTAGCTAAACCTTTGCTGTCATTCTATGGAATGTTTACAATGATTTTAAGTGCACCCAGCAAGCATTTTTATCCGTTTTTATCCATTTTTAGTATTTGTTTATGGTAGTATTTGTTTATGGTGGTTTTTATCCAGATTATTTTATTGTTGCACCGTTTTCCTTGTTGCACTGTTTCTATGCATATATATTTTAATTTCACGTATATATTCTAGCATTTGTATTGCACTTGCATGATCAATGTATGCCACTGTATATTACTAATGATGCCACAGAAGTGGGTGGGGTGGTGCTCCAGTCACTCCCCCCGGGGGAGGGACACTCCCATTTGGAGGTGGTGGCTGGGTCACTACCTCACTACTTAAATCAAAGAGACAGTCATGACACAGTGGCTCTGAGGAAGAGGCTATGCCTCGAAACGCGTCAGTCATCTCATCGGTCATGGACGATTATATGGACTAAACACGGACAATTGAGCAAATCAGCTTGACACGCCTTATGTTTATCTACGTCTGTGAGTAGCCATTTTTTAATGTTATTTAAATAAAGCCTTTTATTGAGGATAATGCGCTAGGTCGGTGCGCCCTTTCTTTGTTCTTTTTGCTTGTCGGAAGCAGTGAAAGCTGTAGAGAACCAAGGATATTCACTCAACTGGAAGTGTTTTTTCTCCTTTAGGCTAAAAGGGACAATTTCCCATCAAAAAGAGAAGTATGCCACCACTCTGTGCTCAGCCCCTCCAGTGCTTACTGGAGCGCCAGACTGTGGATGGGGCTGGAGCAGCTTGTAAGAGGGGCTCTGTAATTGGCTGCCTAGTAGGTGCCAAGAGCACACGTCCCTACCCCCACTCATATCCTGCTAGAACACTCCTCCTGCTGACTCTGATTCCTCTTTTACCTTCATTCGCTCCACTCCATGCCAGAGGCTTCCACACGACATTACCGGCTGTTGGCCTTTATATCTCAAGGAAGGACTGTCCACACATGAAAGTAATTTGCTGAACTTTACTGATGGTTATCTGAAATGGTATAACAGTCACATCAACACACATTCCAGAGTCATTTGACATTACATAGTCAATCACATTTCGTGGACAGTCAACCATAGTCACAAGTGAAAGTATATGCAGCACCTTTTGAAGACATCTCCCTCTGACAGTCTCTCCTCCAGTCAGGACTGGACTTTCTGTAGTTACTTCCTCCTTAGGTACACCTCTCCTGAAACCCTCTAGAGATGCAGTCTCATGCAGGGAACTCTTGGCCTGGCCTGAAAGGCCTTTTGCAATCCACCCTAGCCCCCACCTCCTTAAGAGACAGAAAGCCTACAACCAGCTCTTCCTGGGTGCAGGTCTTTTCCTTCCCGACCCCCTGCCCTAACCATGCTGGTTACATCAGTGCTGGTGTGGGGTGTTTGGCTGTCATTCCCCAAGAGCAACATGGCTCCCACCCTGGCTTATAACTGAGCACTGATTCACCCATGACAACACTACAGGAGGGCTCTAACTAAAAGGGGCCTTGATGACACTGACTGTTGTAACCAGAATCTATTCTGGCACAGAGCCATCTAGTGGCAGATTAGCTAGCTGAACCTACCTACATGCTTTCTCAGATTCTGCTGGTCAGGCATCTGGGCGAATCCCAACATTGTTGTTTGGATACCTGCAGCTTTAGCCTGCTGGCGGCTGAATCTGGGTCTCAAGAGTGCAAAACTAAGTGAACTCTTGTGATCAAAAGAGCAAAAGAGCTCTGACCATACTTTTCCTTTAATGGGAGAGTGTGGGGTGGCACGGGCAGTACATTGTGGGATTCTCTGCTAAGATTTTCACATCTAATCAGAGTGCGGGTGCATTTTATTTAAACTTTGTGTTTTTTTAATGCAACACTAAAAAAATTAATAAACAAATGGAATAAAAATACAAAAAGATTAAATATTCATGACTAAAAAAAACAGGAATAACAAATAAGAAATTTATTAGGGTAAACTAAGGTTTAACCGCTTCCCGACTGCCTCACGACTATTTACGGCGGCGGTCAGCCCCTCACAGGCAAAGCGACGTAGGGCTATGTCGCTAGCCTGTGAGGCTCTAGGGAGCGAGTGCCGGTCACTCACGATCGTCCGTTACACCGGGAGAAAGGCAGACGGCTAATGTAAACAAAGCTGCCTGTCATTCTCCCCTGTGTAAGAATGGTGATCACACGGTTCTACTATGTAGGACTGTTGATCACTGTTCTTACACATCAAGCCACAGCCAATCACAGTTAGAAACACGCCCTAGGGACACACTTAACCCCTCCCTCTCAAAAAAGTTAACCCCTTCACTGCCAGTATCTTTTTTACAGTAACAGTGCATATGTATAGCACTGATTACTCTAGTAATGTCACTGGTAACCCCAAAAGTGTCAAAAATGTCAGTCAAGGGTCCAATCTGACCGCCCCAAAACGCAGATCGCCGCCATTACGCGTTAAAAAAAACAACAACAAAAATGACATAAATCTTTCCCTTTGTTAGTAAACGCAATAACTTTTGCGCAAACCAATCAAAATACGCTTTTTGCAATTTTTTTTATATCAAACATATGGTAAAAAAAAAAATGGCCTAAAATGTTCAAAAATTTTACATTTTTTTGGGGGGGGAATTTCATATAAAAAAATTGAAAAATATTGTTTTTTTGTAAAATTGACGCTGTTGTTTTGTTTATAGCGCATGATCAAAAAATCACACAGGTGATCAAATACGACCAAAAGAAAGCTCTGTTGTGGCAAAAAAAGGACATCAAATTCGTTTAGGTACAGCGTCGCACGACTGCGCAATTGTCCGTTAAAGTCACGCAGTGCCGAATCGCAAAATAGGCCCTGGTCAGGAAGGGGGTAAAATCTTCCGGGGCTTAAGTGGTTAATAAAGGGTTATATAGTAATATTTTTTTACTTTTCAGGTTGCTGTAACTGACATCATATGCCAATGGAAGTTCTTCCCTTTGAGCTGCAGACGAGTGGCATGGAGTAAATACAAAAGTAACAATGTTACTTGGTATCTTTTTAACTCACATGTGAACACTGTATATAAAACTTTAGTCAGAAGGTCCATTTGACAGTGCATTTACACAGTAACTTTTGGCTGTCTTTTCCACAGCTGGGAATTGTGGGCAAATGTGTGGAGGGGAGCAGCTGAGAGGGAGGACAGGTCATACTACACATCCCCTGTGTGACAGGCTGTGTCCTTTTATCAATGTCCACAGCTTGTTAAAGTGGAACTTTACTAGTAATAAAGTTTCTAGCAGGAAGGGTTTTTTTTTTTTATTACATTTTTACATGTGACAGACAATATTTTGTGATAAGAATCTCTTCATCATGCAGTATCCTGATGAGAGAATGCTCTCTGAATAGGACAAATCATTTTTTAAACTGATTGGGGAATAAAATGTATCCTGTTTGAACATGATGAGGGAATCCTCTGCAAATGACTGGTGAATCTTCTTTGAAAATAGTAAGGAAATAGGACAAATATTTTTTGAAAATTATAGTAAAATAAGGCAAATCCTCTTTGAAAATGTTAGCCAAATGCTGTAAGGCTCCGTTCACATATTGGTATGCTGCAGCGATTTTGCCAGCGATCCCAAAATCCTGACAAATCGCAGGACGCCCATGCGATTCCCATCTCTTCCAATGGCACCCCAAATGTGCAGACAGTTTGCGGGTACTTCTTTTGGGTGACAGGCGTCCCGCAATTCTGTTTGCGTAATTTTACTGCGATCCTTTGAGTGACAATCGCAGCAAAATCGTTTAGGGTGCCATTGGAAGTGGCGATAATCGCATGGGTGTCCTGCGATTTGCCGTGATTTGGGATCGTGGGTAGAATAACGCTAATATGTGAACGTGTCCTTAAATACATACAAATGTCCAGCAAATATTTGTGAATCATTTAAAAATAATCCTTAAGTCTCTTATGCACTAAACACTTTTTCTGTACCTGCTAGCAAAGTTGTTTGGATTGTATACTAGGGATGAATGAATCTACCAGGGTTTGGTATGTGAACAGTTATGTGAATCCTGCTCAAAGTTTGTGACAAACCTCATTGAAGTCTCTAGGAAGAATCTTGTTATTAAAATTCTGACCATTTCTAGGGCTAAAAAACAATCTATTGTCAAACAAAAGGGACTGGAATAAGCTGCGTTCTTCCATTGGGGGAATGTAATAATGTCATGTTGGAACAGGAAGATGCCCCCCCAAACTGTTCCCACAAAGTTGGGAGCATGAAATTGTTCAAAATGTCTTGGTATGTTGGCGCCTTAAGAGTTTCCATTATTGGAAGTAAGGGGCCAAACCCAACCCTTGAAAAACAACCCCACACCATAATCCCCCCTCCACCAAATGATTTTGAGCAGTGCACAAAGCAAGACCTATAAAGAAACGGAGGAGCGAGTTTGGTGTGGAGGAACTTGACTACCCTACACATAGTCCTGATCTCAACCCAATAGAACACCATTGGGATGAATTAGAGCAGAGACTGTGAGCCAGGCCTTCTTATCTACATCAGTGCATGATCTCCCAAATGCGCTTCTGGAAAAATGGTCAGACATTTGCTGTTATAGTTGCAAAGGGTGGGCCAACCCAATATTGAACCCTACAGACTAAGACTGGGATGTCATTAAAATTAACTTGTGTGTAAAGGCAGGCATCCTAATACTTTTGGTAAAATAGTGCATGTGTATGTATATATATATATATTAGGGCTGCTGAATATAATCGAAAGATCGATGCATCGCGATTCGACCCTTCGCGATTCTGCATCGATGCGGGTTGCCGGCATAATCGATTAGGAAATGACGTCATCAGCCGCGGCCACGCCCTATCGCGCAAGGGAGAAAAAGTCACAAGATCGGCAGCGGATTGGTGGGTTAGTGGCGGGAGCTTAATAAAAAGGCTCCGCCCCTCCCCTTCCGTCTCTTTGACCCGGGCCGAGGCGCAGCAAGACATCCCCCGCGTGTATCGGCGTCCCACCTGCCAGCCAGCCAGCCAAGCCACAAGCCAGAAGCCAGTCCACACTTCACAGCACAGGAGCGAGGAGCCCCAAGTGCGTCCCCATCGCAGCCAGCCAGCGCCGCCAGCCTCACCGTAGCTGACCATCCCAGGCCCAGCCGCCGCCACACCGCCACTGCCAGTGACGCCAGCCGCCCGCCACAGAGCAGCACAGTACCTGTCCTCCTCTGCAATGCAGTGCACAACAACCCACACAGTCACACAGCAGCAGGTATGTACTAGTCCGAACAAATAATTGTATAATCATGACATTCATGGGGGTCTCGTCTGTATCTCTGGGGGATGTCTGATGGGGGGGCTGGGACAGGGGACGGTCGGTCGGGGCCCGGGGGTACTGTTCTGCTGTGGCAGTCTGGCAGCCAGGGGGGCTCTCTCTGAGTGTCAGTGGGGGCCTGGGGGTCTCTGTCAGTGTCAGCTGTGGGGGTCTGGGCAAGGGGGGGACTCACTCAGTGTTTGTCATTGCTGTGGGGGATTGGGGAAGGTGTGGGACAGTGGGACATCCAGGTCTCTGTCAGTGTCACTGTCAGCTGTGGGGGTCTGGGCAAGGGGGGGACTCACTCTCAGTGTTTGTCAGTGCTGTGGGGGATTGGGGAAGGTGTGGGACAGTGGGACATCCAGGTCTCTGTCAGTGTGTCCGGCTGTCGGCTCAGCTGTGGGGGGAGGGGAGTCTCTGTCAGTGTCACTGTCACTGTCACAGGCAGCTGTGGGGTAAGGGGGGGCCCCGGGGGTTTTGGCTCAGTGCATGCATAAGAGGGAGTCTGACAGACAGACAGACAGTCATATTTTATGAAAGATGTTGCTTGGTTGACTTGTTGCGGCTTAGTTTACAAGTGGTATTTTTTTATTTTTTTTTTAAACACTGACAGAGTTTGGCAACTTACGTCATCCGTCTCCGTCACATACGTGGTAGTATGGTGGTAATGGCAGAAGGAGAAAAAGATTGAGAGATAAAAAATGCACCTAGCGTTTTAAGAGCAAACATCTGGGCACATTTCGGATTTTACGAACACACAGGGAAGCGTGAGTTGGACAAGACACACGCCGTATGTAAAGCCTGTCACACAAAAATTAAATACCTAGGGAATACTACGAACTTGAGAAACCATGTTAGCCGTTTTCACTCTGAGTTAGTAACACCTGTCGCCACCAGCAGTGCCACCACTGCCAAGGAAAGACTGCTAGACCCAGATCAGCCAAGAATTGATGCCATACTGTCAACTTATCCGCCCAACTCAGAAAAAGGGAAGAAACTAACCAAAGCTGTGGCAGCTTTCATCGCCAAGGACCTGCGGCCTTACTCAGTTGTGGACAACGCCGGGTTTCGCTACCTTGTGAAGACGCTAGAGCCATGTTATAAGATCCCATCACGCAGTCACTTTACAGAAAACGTTATACCTGCACTCTACCACGACACCAAAGCTCAGGTACTTGCGTCAATGAACCAAGCCAGTCGAGTCGCAATAACGTGTGATTCATGGACTTCAGTCACAACGGAGTCCTATGTTACAATAACAGCACATTACGTTACTAAGGACTGGCAGGTCTTGTCACATGTGTTGCAAACAAGAGCCATTTATGAGTCTCACACAGGTGCTCATCTGGCAGAGCTACTGTCTCATGTCGTGGAAGAATGGCAGCTGTCTGATAAATCTGTAGTGCTTGTGACGGACAACGCGGCAAACATGATAGTTGCAGCTCAAGTTGGTAAATTTCCTCATGTTAAATGTTTTGCCCATACACTCAATCTTGCATGTCAGCGGGCACTGAAAGGGGCCACGCTCTCCAGGCTTCTCGCCAGAGTGCGACGAATATCCACATTCTTCCATCGCAGCACTAGAGCAAGCCACTGTCTAAAAGAGAAACAGAAATGTCTGGGCCTGAAGAATCATAAGCTAATAACTGATGTGCCAACAAGATGGAACAGCGCATATGACATGGTCGAGAGGTTCTTAGAACAACAACCTGCAGTTTTCGCCACCTTGCTGTCTCCAGAAGTCAGAAAAGGAGAGTCTGATCTCTGCACTCTCAATGAAACAGATGTGTCAAATGCAGAGGACGCTGTGAGTGCATTAAAGCCAATGAAGGATGCAACCTTGCTGATGTCAGAAGAGCGCAACCCAACAGTGTCTCTCATTGCCCCTCTAAATTTACAACTGCTCCAGAGCATGACAGACACCATGGGAGACACACCCATGACCCATGTGTCATGGTCTTACCTTCTTGCTGTTCTCCTTCGTTTGACATGTGCTGGCGGCCATCTTGGTTTCTGGGTTTCTTGTAGCCTCCCACCCTGCGGCTCCTCCTTCCCACTGGGAGGAGCTGGATGCCTAGCTCATATATATAGGAGGTCTGTGGCTTCAGTTCCCTGCTTGGTCCTCCTGTGTTCACATGCTACTAAGACTGCTGCTACTTCTGGTTCCTGTTCCTGGCTTCGTCTGACTACCCTGTTGGTTCCTGATCCTGGCTTCGTCTGACTACCCTGTTGGTTCCTGATCCTGGCTTCGTCTGACTACCCTGCTGGTTCCTGACCCCTGGCTTCGCAAAGACTCTGCATCGGTTTCGCCATCCGTTTGGACTTTTGCTTTATAGCTTGTTTTTCAATAAAGCTGTCTTATTTTCACTTATCTGTTGTTGTACGTCTGGTTCATGGTTCCGTGACATTAGGACCAAGCCATGAATTCTGATGGTACAGGGCCATCCTCGCTACCCACGCTGGTTGCCAGACTTGATCAGCAGGATCACCTGTTGGGTCGGTTCGCCGTGGTGTTGCAAACCCTGCTTGAACGCACGGTACCACAGGCCACGAATTCTGACGGTACAGGGCCATCCTCACTACCCACGCTGGTTGCCAGACTTGATCAGCAGGATCACCTGTTGGGTCAGTTCGCCGTGGCGTTGCAAACCCTGCTTGAACGCACGGTTCATTTCGCTCCCGTTGCCGATGGGTCGGTTGTCGCTCCTGGGTCCGCTCCTACTGCCGCTCCGGTTGTTGCGCCAGAGTCTACCCCGACACCTGTTGTTGCGCCCGCGGTGTTTCGGGGTATGACCGGTTCTGCCCCCCTTCCACAGCGCTTTGGGGGAGAGCCAACTCAGTGCCGAGGTTTCCTTAACCAGGTGGGCATTTATTTCGAGTTGCTGCCACATGCCTTTCCTACTGAGAGATCAAAGGTGGGCTTCTTAATCTCACTGCTCTCGGACAAGGCCTTGGCCTGGGCCAGCCCTTTATGGGAGAACAACAATCCGGTGGTTGCCGAGTTTTCCGGTTTTGTTGCTTCTCTTCGGAAGGTATTCGATGTGCCGGCTCGTGCTGCCTCTGCTGCGAAGCTCCTTATGTCCATCAGACAGGGTTCACGATCCGTAGCTGAATACGCCATTGAGTTTCGTACCCTGGCAGCAGAGGTGGGCTGGAATAATGAGGCTCTGGTCGCTGCTTTCTCTCATGGTCTCTCGGATGCCTTGAAGGATGAGGTTGCAGCTAAGGACCTACCAGTGGAGCTCGAGTCTCTTATTTCTTTCCTGATTTTGATTGACACCAGACTCAGGGAGAGACCTTCCTTTAAGGAGAGTCTGCGGAGACCTCCTAACAGATTGGCGCCTACCTTTGTTGTCCCACCCGTGCCTCCCTCTCCTCCCACGCCTCCTGGGGATGACTTGTCTGGGGGTGAACCCATGCAGCTGGGGTTTGCTCGCCTGTCCGAGGGGGAGAGGGTACTCCGGAGACGCGAGGGCCTATGCATGTACTGTGGTCTCGGTGGGCATTTTCGGTTGGCATGTCCGAACCGTCCAGGGAAACGCTCGCACCTGAGATCCTGTCGGGGGCAGATCTTGGGTGGAGTCTCCTCGTCCCCGGTTTCCCGTGTTGACAAACCACTGATCACTGTTGTCCTTTCCTGGGTCGGGGGCTCGGTGACGACCCAGGCGTTGGTGGACTCTGGTGCTGGTGGTTTGTTCATTGATAGTGTGTTCGCTGCCGCCAATTCCATTCCTCTGCAGGCTCGAGGTTCTCCTCTGGCTCTTGAGGCGATAGACGGCAGACCCCTTCTGCCGCCACACGTGACTCATGAGACCCTTCCAGTGGGGTTAGCCATTGGTGCCGTCCACAGAGAGTCGGTCTGCTTCCAGGTTATTTCGTCTCCACACTACTCGGTGGTCTTGGGGTACCCCTGGCTCCAGAAGCATAATCCGATTTTCGATTGGAGATCGGCCGAGATCCTCTCGTGGTCACCGCAGTGTGGGACTAGTTGCATCCATGGGCCTGTCAAGTTGCTGTGTACTTCCTCGGACTCTCTGTTGCCCCCTGAATACGAGGAGTACCGGGATGTATTCGATAAGGTGCGCGCGGTTGCCCTACCTCCGCACCGCCCATACGATTGTGCCATCGAGTTACAATCTGGTGCCGTTCCTCCTCGTGGCAAAGTCTATCCACTGTTGGTAGCGGAGAATGAGGCCATGGAGGAGTACGTGAGGGAGGCGCTTTCACGTGGACACATTCGCAAATCCTCGTCCCCGGCAGGGGCTGGATTTTTCTTTGTGAAAAAGAAGGGCGGTGAGTTGAGGCCTTGCATCGATTACAGGGGTCTCAATCGCATCACGATCAAGAACGCTTACCCGATACCCTTGATTTCCGAGCTGTTCGATCGCCTTAAAGGGGCCACGGTCTTTACCAAACTCGACCTGAGGGCGGCATATAACCTTGTAAGGATCAAGGCGGGCGATGAGTGGAAGACCGCGTTTAACACCAGGACCGGTCATTATGAATCCTTGGTTATGCCCTTTGGGCTGTGCAATGCGCCCGCAGTCTTTCAGGAATTCATCAACGATGTTTTCCGTGACCTGTTGCAGCAGTGTGTGGTGGTCTACCTGGATGACATCTTGGTATATTCTGAGTCCATGGAGACCCACATTCTGGATGTCAAACGAGTGTTGCAACGGTTACGAGAGAACAAGCTGTTCGGTAAGCTTGAGAAATGCGAATTTCACCGATCCCAGGTAACCTTCTTAGGTTACATCATTTCCGCTGAGGGGTTCTCCATGGATCCTGAGAAGGTTTCGGCTGTCTTACAGTGGCCCCAGCCCAGTGGTCTTCGCTCCCTGCAGCGCTTTTTGGGCTTCGCCAATTATTATCGGAAGTTCATCAGGGACTTTTCCATGCTAGCCAAGCCTCTCACGGATCTGACCAGGAAGGGCAGTAATTCCCAGGTCTGGCCGCCCGAGGCCATCCGAGCTTTTGAGGCTCTAAAGTCCGCCTTTGTGTCGGCTCCGATTCTGTCGCATCCCAACCCTGGGTTGCCCTTTGTCCTCGAGGTGGACGCGTCTGAGACGGGAGTAGGCGCCCTTCTGTCTCAGCGTAGAACACCAGAGGGTCCTCTGCTTCCTTGTGGGTTTTACTCCCGGAAACTGTCTTCCGCGGAGTGCAACTACCAGATTGGTGACAGGGAGTTATTGGCCATCGTGCAGGCTCTTAAAGAATGGAGGCACTTGCTCGAGGGTTCGGTGGTTCCGGTCCTCATCCTGACGGACCACAAGAATCTGACCTACCTCTCTGAGGCCAAGAGATTGACACCACGTCAGGCCAGATGGGCTCTGTTCTTGTCACGTTTTAATTACGTGGTCTCCTACCTACCCGGTTCCAAGAACATCAGGGCTGATGCCTTATCACGGCAGTACTCCGACCTGTCCAGGGAGGAGTCGATTCCGACTTCGGTCATACCTCCGAATCAGATCCTGGCTGCCATTCGCACCAGCCTGACCTCTCCCCTGGGTGAGCAGATTTTGGCGGCTCAGTCTGGTGCTCCCTCTGGGAGACCCAACGGCAGATGTTTTGTGCCTGAGGAGTTGCGCACTCGGTTGTTGCGAACCTACCATAACTCCAAGACCGCGGGGCATCCTGGAAAGAATCAGCTGTCCTGGGCTGTTTCACGTCTGTTCTGGTGGCCTTCCCTACGTTCCGACATCGCCGCATATGTAGCGGCATGCTCCGTTTGTGCCCAGAGTAAGTCCCCTCGGCACCTTCCGTTGGGCCTTCTGCAACCCTTAGCCACCGGGGAGCGCCCATGGTCACACCTGGGGATGGATTTCATTGTGGACCTCCCTGCATCCCGAGGCCATACGGTCATTCTCATGATTGTGGATCGGTTTTCCAAAATGTGTCACTGTGTTCCTCTCAAGAAGTTACCCTCTGCACAGGAGTTGGCCACGATTTTTGCCAGGGAGGTCTTCCGGTTGCACGGTTTGCCCAAGGAGATTGTGTCGGATCGGGGGAGTCAGTTTGTGTCCAGGTTCTGGCGCGCCTTTTGCTCCCAGTTGGGGATTCATCTCTCCTTCTCCTCGGCCTACCACCCTCAGTCCAATGGGGCCGCAGAACGATCCAATCAGGCCTTGGAGCAATTCCTTCGTTGCTATGTCTCCGATCACCAAGACAATTGGGTTGACCTCCTGCCTTGGGCTGAGTTTGCCAGGAACACGGCGGTGAACTCTTCCTCTGGGACGTCTCCCTTCATGGCCAACTATGGGTTCCAACCTGCCGTGTTACCGGAGGTATTCTCTCCCCAGGATATTCCGGCTGTGGAGGATCACCTTTCCGTCCTACGTGCTTCTTGGGTACAGATCCAGAAGTCCCTTGAGGTCTCTGCGCAGCGCCAGAGACTCCAGGCTGATCGCAGACGAGCGCCTGCTCCTTCCTACCAGGCCGGAGACCGTGTATGGTTGTCCACCCGCAACCTCAACCTTCGAGTGCCCACTCCCAAGCTGGCGCCTCGCTTTGTTGGTCCCTTCCGAGTTCTTCGCAGGGTAAACCCGGTAGCCTATGCCCTTGCGCTTCCTCCTGGCATGCGGATCTCCAACGTGTTTCATGTCTCCCTGTTGAAGCCTCTGGTGTGTAATCGTTTCACTTCCTCGGTTCCTCGGCCTCGTCTGGTCCGAGTGGGCAATCGTGAGGAGTATGAGGTGAGCAATATCCTGGACTCACGCCTGGTCCGCGGTCGGGTGCAGTTTTTGGTTCATTGGCGTGGTTATGGTCCAGAGGAGCGTTCCTGGGTTCCCTCCGCAGATGTCCATGCTCCTGCCTTGCTCCGAGCCTTCCACGCACGCTTCCCTCAGAAACCGTTCTTTACTCCGCGGAGGAGGGGCCCTTGAGGGGGAGGTACTGTCATGGTCTTACCTTCTTGCTGTTCTCCTTCGTTTGACATGTGCTGGCGGCCATTTTGGTTTCTGGGTTTCTTGTAGCCTCCCACCCTGCGGCTCCTCCTTCCCACTGGGAGGAGCTGGATGCCTAGCTCATATATATAGGAGGTCTGTGGCTTCAGTTCCCTGCTTGGTCCTCCTGTGTTCACATGCTACTAAGACTGCTGCTACTTCTGGTTCCTGTTCCTGGCTTCGTCTGACTACCCTGTTGGTTCCTGATCCTGGCTTCGTCTGACTACCCTGCTGGTTCCTGACCCCTGGCTTCGCAAAGACTCTGCATCGGTTTCGCCATCCGTTTGGACTTTTGCTTTATAGCTTGTTTTTCAATAAAGCTGTCTTATTTTCACTTATCTGTTGTTGTACGTCTGGTTCATGGTTCCGTGACACCATGTGATCAAGAATGCCATCAAAACAGATCTCCTGAAGAGGTACAGCAGTGAGTCAGAGAAGAAGATCCTTCATACAGCCTCTGCACTGGATCCTCGCTTTAAAGGACTGCCTTTTATTCTCACAGAGGTGGAGAGATCGGAGATATACAGAGGAGTGACTGAGGAGGCTGCATCTTTGGAGGTAATTAGAATTTCATCATGTTTCCTCCCAGACAGCTAGAAGCTCAGCTACATTGTGTTGTGTGTAATAACATGCCCTGATTCACTGATGCGGTGTGGGAAGTGGAACTGTATGGTATGGATTACCGTGCAGTTTCCCACACCTCATCAATGAATCACACTCTTAGTCAGTTCAGCTCTTTTTATACTATTATCTTTTGTTCAAACACACAGATTACATCTAATAGAAGGACAAATGTGGATGAAGTGCCTAGGGAAAAAGCAACTGTGGAAGAAGAAACAACACCCATTGAGGACAGCCATTCCCCTCCCAAAAAAAAGGCCACAACATCGCTGCTCATGACTTTGCTGGGGCAGTCTTTCACTGATGGTGCAATAGAACCTAAGACCCCCTATGCCAAGGCAGAAGACGAAATGGAAAAATATTGTAAAGCCCCACCTCTGCCTCTCACTGAGGACCCTTTGAAATGGTGGCGTGAGCATAAGGTCATATTCCCCCTCCTCTCTCAGCTGTCAAAGCAATACTTGTGTATCCCAGGTACAAGTGTATCTGCAGAGCGGGTTTTCTCTACTGCAGGAGATGTTATAACAGCGAAAAGAAGCAGTCTGAAACCTGAGCATGTGGATCATCTAGTGTTCTTACAGAAAAACCTACATCTTCCCAAATGCTAAGCCCTGAAATAATTACTAATTCATGTTTTTAATGAATTAGTAATTACTAATTCAGTCTGCCGCCAGTCACCAGTCAGTCACATCACCAGTCTTGTTTTATAGCTTTATAGCACTGATGGTTTGTTTTTGAAGATTGTCCTGTCCAATGTGTCCATTTCCAATCCATAATCCGTTCCGTTGCTTCACACTAAAAGTGTCTAGGCAAGTAGGCAGGGGTTCATTTAACCCTCAACCAAATAAATAATATTAAAGTGTATTTTCTTCTAGACAACTGACTGACACCAAGCCAGCCACGGTGCAGCATTATAGGAAGGAAAATCATTGAGAGAAATAACTTGTACATTTGAAGCTTAACCTCGAGTAAATCTTATCTTATTGGATGACAAATAAATACACCAATTGTGGATTCTTGTGTAATATACTATATTTGTGAGTTTGTGAATGTGACCCCCATAGGATTTCCTCAAGGTTAAGCTTCAGTTTACAATTTATTCTCTCAAGGATTTTCCTTCCTCTAATGGTGGCTTGTTGGCTAGCTAACAGTTACAGATGTAATCGACATGGTAGAGTGCTGCTCAGTGCAGTGCAGGTAAAGTTTTCTTTCTGTAACGTGACTGACTGACTGACTGTCGTGACAACTCAAGAGCTTATAACGCAGCTCTAGCATTAACTCAACACACACACACATAGTGTGTGTGTGTTGAGTTGATGCTGAGGCTGCGTATAAGCTTTTGAGTTGTCACGAGTCACGACACACTGTGTTTAGTTGACTGGCAATGGCAGGGGCAAACACAATCGCAGTGAACCTGGAACATTTTATATTTTTTACAGCTTTTCTGGCACTGGAGAGATGGAGAATGGCTTGTTTTAAAAAATGGTCCATTCACATAAGTGAATTGATAATTATTTAAGCTTAAGCTTATATTTGTATAACTCCCCTCTAGCAGCCATCAACTCACTTCACTTGAGTTGACTGGCAGTTGCAGGGGGAAACAAACATCACGGTGAACATGGAAGTTATGCAGCAGTTCACTATTGCCAGGTTCACCTTTGATATTTGCTACTAGTCAGGAAGTGCTCTGTTTTGTAGAGGACAGGTTATGGCATGGAATTTATTGCAACGCATGTCTGTCTGCTGGTCTGTTGTACTCTGTAGCAATAGCAAGTGTAGGGGGTTCCCTCAACCAAACAAATACTAAAGGTAAAAGTGTATCTAGACAACTGAAGGCAAGCCAGGCAGCCACGGTACAGGAAAGGACATCCTTGAAAGATTAAATCAATCATACATTGAAGTGTAAAACCTTGACTAAATCTTTACTGGATCACAAATACACACAAACCTGACTTAACCTATATGCCTTGAGTTGTACCAGTGTGCCAATGCCAAACCTTTCTTCAGTTCTCATGATTCTGATGCAGACAATCGTGTTGTGTGTTTTTTTGTGATCCCATGAAGATTTACTCAAGGTTTAAGCTTCAGTTGATGATTTACTCTGTCAAGGGTTTTCCTTCCTCTAATGGTGGCTTTGGCTTGGCTTCAGTTTGGTTTAATCGTGGTAGAGACAGAGACTGTCTGCAGGACAGGTAACGTTTTCTGTAAAGTAAGTGACATAAAAGTGACATAAGTGAATTGATAAGCTTAAAGCTTATATTTGTAACTCCCCTCTAGCAGCCAATCCATCAACTCACTTGAGTTGACTGGCAGTTGCAGAGGGAAACAAACATCACGGTGAACATGGAAGTTATGCAGCAGTGCACTATTGCCAGGTTCACCCTTGATGTTTGCTACTAGTCAGGAAGTGCTCTGTTTTGTAGAGGACAGGTTATGGCACACCTGGAATTTATTGCAATGCATATTCACATAAAAGGATTTATATATAATGTTTTGTGGGAATTTATGATGACCATTTTCACAAGAATATTAGCTTGGCTGGCTGGCTTCTTCTATCTTGGCTTGCCTTTAAAGTACAACTATAGGCCAAACTTTATCCAAAATCCAAAAAGTTTTGCCTTTAGTTGTACTTTAAATGGTGGTAGGCCTGGCTTATATTAATATTTTCTTTTATGAAGCAGTAAACTGCACTACTACAGTTTTTTACTAATTTTACTGTTACTTCTAGTAAAATACTAGTGTTGTTGTCTGTCTCTGCTATGCTGTTTGCATTTTAAGACCTTCCTATATGTTTGCAGTGCAAGTGCACTAAAGTAGGCAGGGCTTGCAGGCCATGACAGGGTCCAGGAAAGTGTCCTTTGAAGCAAATGAAAATAAAAAGGATTCTTTTATTTGTGACTGCTTGATTGTTTGTTTTTTTTTATAAAGTTTTGAAAACCATTGGGCAGTGGGCTGGGCATGGGCATTGGGCAGTAATCGTGATGCATCATGATGCATCGCGGAATCAAATCGTATCGAATCGCGACCCTAATAATCGTAATCGCATCGAATCGTGAGGTAAGTGAAGATGCGCAGCCCTAATATATATATATATATACAGTATCTCACAAAAGTGAGTACACCCCGTTACATTTTTGTAAATATTTTATTATATCTTTTCATGTGACAACACTGAAAAAATTACACTTTGCTACAATGTACAGTAGTGAGTGTACAGCTTGTATAACAGTGTAAATTTGATATCCCTTCAAAATAACTTAACACACAGCTATTAATTAACCTCTGGATATGAGGCTGAGCACGTGCACTCAACTTCTTTGGTGCACCATGGCGAGGCCTGTTCTGAGTGGAACCTGTTCTGTTAAACCACTATATGGTCTGGACCACCGTGCTGCAGCTCAGTTTCAGGGTCTTGGCAATCTTCTTATAGCCTAGGCCATCTTTATGTAGAGCAACAATTCTTTTTTTCAGATCCTCAGAGAGTTGTTTGCCATGAGGTGCCATGTTGATCTTCCAGTGACCACTATCAGAGAGTGAGAGCGATAACACAAAATTTAACACACCTGCTCCCCATTCACACCTGAGACATTGTAACACTAACGAGTCACATGACACCAGGGAGGGAAAATAGCTAATTGGGCCCAATTTGGACATTTTCACTTAGGGGTGTACTCACTTTTGTTGCCAGCGGTTTAGACATTAATGGATGCGTGTTGAGTTATTTTGAGGGGACAGCAAATTTACACTGTTATACAAGCTGTACACTCACTACTTTACATTCTAGCAAAGTGTAATTTCTTCAGTGTTGTCACATAGAAAAGATATAATAAAATATTTACAAAAATGTGAGGGGTGTACTCACTTATGTGAGATACTGTGTATATATATATATATATATATATATATATATATATATATATATTGTGAGGGGATTAGCTCGGTGGCGGGTGTGGATGACCCCTTTGGGGGGTTTGTTACACAGGGAGATAGCCGAGAAGTGGCTTCAGGAGGCATTCCTTCTCCCATGCTCACACAGCGTCGGGAGGCACACATCTGACTGTCCTCCTCTACTCACACAGCGTCAGGAGGCAGCAATCAATAGGACTTCCTCTGGACAAATTATAGAGGCCTTAATTTCCTCATTCTGAATAGCTGAATGGTTTTCAACTTCTTTACATCTTCCTGCTGCCTTTGCAGCCGACACCCTATAGTAATTGGTGAATTGTCTAAACCAAGCAGAAGTGTATCTCCCATCTGTGACACCCCACTCACAGATTTACCTGACTTCCTGTCACATACCCCCCCCCCCCTCTTGTTTCAACCCTAGGGTTGGGACACAGTTTTCCAGGCACGCATGTGTCAGGCACTGCTCTTGACTCTCACTGATAAGCCTCTTAGTATCTTCCCAAGTAATGTTCAGTCCATTCGATTCTTTGTCTGCTTCAGCTGCCAGAGATACATCCTTCTGAGCAATCTGCTTTGCTTTTTCATTCAGCCACTGTCTTTCATGCTGATATGATTTTATTTCCCTCCCCGGCTCATTAACAACTGCTAACCTCTGTTGAAATGCTTGTCGGGTTGGCTCTTTCTTTAAGTCCGTCTTCATATAGCCAATTCTCTGTATCTTCAAGCTTCAGGATGAAACTGTTTCTGTCATCTTCATTGACACATTTCTCATAAATGCCACACAGTTTGTCTCTTATCTCATATACATCTTCTTCAACTGCATTTTTGCCATTTCGCTCCTTCTCAAGTTTGTCCTGCATAACCGTCTGTCCTATCCGCCATGGAGGACCGTGATCCATAGGCAACTCAATTGTGCTAGTCTTAATGTCTTCAACATTCTTGAGCCGCCTCTCTCTGCAATCCATAAATGATTTCCACAAAACTTTGAGAACCTCTGCTTCACTTGGCTTTGTTCCAAGAAATGTCTGTACTTTATCAACTTTCCTTCCACCATCATATGGGTCAAAGGCAGTAGCTTCATTAATTAGCCGTAGACAGTTGAACCCAGCGATCTGGGTGAAATCCATTACAGACCTCCTCTCTGCATCAGTGAAGAAGCATGGAACTGCAACACAGTCTATTACAGATTTCTTTAATGCACTTTCTGCTATTGCCTTACTTTTCCCTTTTAGCTCCTTTTCTTTATCTGAACTCCACATGGAATGTATCTCAAGATCACGATCAAACTTCTGCCACCTGTCTTTCACCAGTTCCATTTTGGAAATATTCCCTGAAAGGCACTTATTCATTTGCTTAGCGTTTTCACCAACAGCCTTAGTTTTCTCCACTAGGTGGTGTTTGCTTTTTTCTCCAAACTTTATATCACTTGCCTTAGTTTTCTCCACTAGGTTTTCAGCCTGAACTGAGAAATCATCACATTTCTCACACAGCTCCTTTGTTTGCTGAAGTTCTAATCATACATTTTGCAGTGCTTGAAGTTTTTGAAGGAACTGTTTATTCCAGAGGGGTGATTCAAACAACATGTCATCAAATTTCTGATGCTCAGTCAGGACAGACCCCAAAACACTGATCCTTTTATAAACTGCATCAGGCACACTATCCCCTCTTTGGGACAGATCCTCTGTTGCCTGTAATTCCTCTTCAAGTTCTTCCAACTGAATCTTCATCTCTTCTACTTGCTGTTCTAAAGCTCGCTTAGACTTTTCTAGCTCCTGAACGCTTTTCACAACATCATCCTTGGAGCTGACTAAATCTTCCATCTCTGTACACAGCTGTTTGTTAACTCTTTCTAGTTCAAGCTTACACTCTAGAGCTTCCTCCAAGGAGCGAGCCAAGAACAGGGCTTTGCTCTCTTTATCACGTTTTTGTCGCGTTCTTCTGCATATTTTTCAGACACAGTCTTCTCCTCACCAAGCATCTGATCAAACTTCTTTTTCACATCTTCAACATTTTCTAATGAACCAACGCTTTCTTCCATGCGTTTTTTCATATCCGCTATCTGAGCTTGCAATGTTGCGACTTGCTCTGATAGGTTTTTCTTTGCTTCCTCCTCCTCTTTTAATTGTTCCAGGACACCATTTTTCTCATCTTCCATTTGTTTGAGTTTTGTGCTAAAACTCAGCCTTTGACACCTCTCTTCCTGTAAGAGTTCCTGAGTGTCTTGCAGCTGCGATTCCAAGATAGAGACATTTTTGGCAATTTCTCTAGATTTTCTGTCTGCTTGAGAAAGCTGATTTGTGACATTATCCAACTCAACTATGCAGTTGGTTTGCCTTCTCTGACAGCTTAACACACACTCGGTCACCTTCTGACACTTTGACGTGCAATTCCTGCAGCTGTGCCTCTACTTTTTTCCTCTTGTGTTCAGAATCTCCTTTTCCCTGCATAAGAGCCTTCACCTCATTGGCTAGTTTCTGTGAATGAGACTGTAATTCTGCCACACAGGCTTCTTTCTTCTTTAACTGCTGCTGGACACGTTGGGCTTCATTTTTCCAACTTTCACAGTCCGTACGCAATTCATCTACCACATTGCTCAAAGTGGTGAGCTCATACACAGTACTCAGTAATTTAGCCTCTCTCTCATTTTTCTCCTTGTAGCTGAGAGACAATGTCGTTTTCAGAGCGACATTCTGTTCCTGCACATCCTGCAGGTCTATTTTTGTAGCTTCCAAAGACTGAAGACTTTTTTTCCAGCTGATTACGCAACTCCAACATATCACCCTTACTTTGCTTCTGCAAAGTCTGAATTTTAAGTTCCTTTTCCATGAGGATGGCATCTTTCTCCATTATAGTCTCTCTACGTTTTTGTAACTCGGAAAAAAGAAGAGCAGTGGATTCTTCCCACTGTAACACCTGAGCCTGCAAGTTTCTATGCTCCATCCTAAGCAACTCCAGGGCTTGTTCCTTTTCTTCAATTTTCCGTTGCAAGGCATCCAGCTCAGCCCTGCACACATACTCGGTTTCCTCAAAACCGATGGCCTCCATTTGCTGCTGGCGTCTCTGTTACCAGCCTGCCATGCTCTCTTGGTGAGCCTTTTGTTGAGCTGCAAAGCTCCACTGAAAATCCGCATTTGCCTGCTGTTGAGCTGCATTTGCCTCAGTGTTGCTAGGGACAACAACCTTTCTCTTTAGCAGATTCTGTTCAGGCATGGATGGGGCTCGTTCAGGGGGTAACATTCCCTCCATCCATAGAATTCGGTCTCTCATTTCAGCTATCTTTGCATCTTTTAGGCATTTTGACCGCCCCATCTTCAATTACTCCACAATAAATTTTTCACAGTCCAGCAAACATTTTGAGACCACTGTCTCTTTAAAGCAAGTAGCTTTTCTCTTTTGCAGAATCTCCTTTCCTGCACACGCAGTTTGTGCAGTCTCATGCACCAGACAAAACAAAGTCCATCAAAAATTTTGAGACCACTGTCTCTTTAAAACAAGTAGTTTTTCTCTCTTTCAGGATCTTCTCTCCTGCACACACAGATTGTGCAATCTCATGCACCAGACAAAGTTCATAGAACAGTTGAACTTCTTTGCAGGGATCTCTGCTTCTGCCCACTGCATACCTCCACCATATGTGAGGGGATTAGCTCGGTGGCGGGTATGGATGACCCCTTTGGGGGGTTCGTTACACAGGGAGATAGCCGAGAAGTGGTTGCAAACAACAGTTTGGTTTATTCATGCAATTTTCTTCACACAAGTGCAAGCGTCAAAAACATCCAAAATAAAACACAAAATAAATCCTTGCCACTGTGGGCGGCTACCTTCTCACACACAGGAACCTACCTAAGGAAGTCTGTCCCCAACCTACTGTTGGGCAGACTTTGCTGATCCTACAGCAGACACTCCATGTAGTCCATGTTTTTTCTCTTCACACAACAAATGTCCATTGAACATGTCCCTTTTCTCTTCACATTGAACATGTCCCTTTTCTCTTCACATAGAACATGTCCCTTTTCTCTTCACATAGAAATAGTTCATTTATTTATTTTCACATAGAAAAAATCCCAGACCTCACCTTGAGTAGTCTTCACACTTTTTACCCTCCTCAGCGCACATCGCTTCAGGAGGCATTCCTTCTCCCATGCTCACACAGCGTCGGGAGGCACACATCTGACTGTCCTCCTCTACTCACACAGCGTCAGGAGGCAGCAATCAATAGGACTTCCTCTGGACAAATTATAGAGGCCTTAATTTCCTCATTCTGAATAGCTGAATGGTTTTCAACTTCTTTACACCTTCCTGCTGCCTTTGCAGCCGACACCCTATAGTAATTGGTGAATTGTCTAAACCAAGCAGAAGTGTATCTCCCATCTGTGACACCACTCACAGATTTACCTGACTTCCTGTCACAATATATATATATATATATATACACACACACACACACCGCACACACTGACAATAGCCCACCCTACAGAAAAGGCTGGGTTGTCAATTCTTTCTAATTATTGGCTCTTGTTACTTCTTAGCTGACCAGAGAAAATGCTACATGCACTGCATTATAGGTTTTTCATTTTTTCTTTTGGCAAACCTGTAAATGTTTTTGGCTAAAACCTGGCAATTTGCGAACTCTGTGGAACCATTTCCCTGAAAACTGGTGGTGGCGTTGAACATGAACCTCATCCCTATTGTACACCAAGGTGCAGCTAAGTATATTATCTTGGCTTGCCTTTGAGCCAATATGAGTTAACTCCCAAGAGCATGACTGGAAGTTGCAATATTATTGACCAACCAATCAAGATGGGTGAAGGCACCAAAACCAGAAGATGACTAGAAAAAGATTTCAGCACTGGTAAGGGAGCTCACGGACGTTGCATTGCCAAAGAGGAGGTAAGCGCTGCTCTGTTTAATTCTGTGGTCGTAACATCCTGATAGAAAAAAGTTTGCTAACAAATTATCTTCAATTTATGCTGAAAAAAAACAAGTACACAGTTGTTAGAATTGTAAGTAAGTACTATACTAGTACTATACTAAAATGCAAAATCACGAACACAAAAATGCCACCAGGTAAGAAAGGCCAGGCATGTTATGCGATTTTAATAGCAGTTTGAGCACAATGTTGTTGTAACTACAGTATGTCAGAAAAGGAATAAATCTTAACACAGAGTTTCATGTAGATATAAATAATGTGATGGGTGGGGTTGTATAGTGTCTGAATAAGAATAAGTGGGGGGTAAGTGTAAAAGAAATGTGTTTGTTTCTTGTTTACCAAAAAAAATAGGTAATTATATGATTCCCTTAATCATGCTGTTACCACAAGTATGGTATAAATTAAAAGTCACAAATCTTAAGTGTTTGGAAACCAAAATACTGTGTAACTTAATCTGCATTTGAGGAAAGAAAAAACTCAAGCTGGTTTGAAATGGTCTATTTAAACAAGTGCCAATTATCAAATAATGCTCAGACCTAAACAGAAAGATTTTTGTATATGAAAAGAGGGCCATGGCTCTAAGTATTCAACTCCAGATGCCTTTAGCTAGTAATTGTTTTGAATTCTCTCTGGGCTGTTGATAACCAAACCCAACAGTAAAGGTAATGGAGAGGAAGCACAGCTTAACTGCCCAGGGCTGCATAGGAGGCATTGCCATAGGGATCTGTTCTGTATGAATCACTGAGTAGAGGCAATGTGACATTCAATAGAACAAACCCAATTTATTAAACAAGACGTCTAATATAAACAGTCATTTATTTTCTGGTACTGACAGGCTGGGTCTGGAATATGTGAGCATCTTGACTGTTTGAAGACTTGACTCTACTCCAGATGCAATATCTTCGTTTTACGTGATGTTTAAAACACAATAGTGAAAAGCTTTGGAATCTATATTTTGTAAAATGTTTTTAGAGTCAAAATGTAATTACATATTGTTACAAATGATAACTCTCTGTTTATGGAAATGATGAATATATAATGATATAAAAAGTTCTAAAGATGTTTTCCCACTTTGGACCTGGGTGAAGGAAAACCAAGTAGTGCTGAATGTTACAATTGGGAGGTCTGCTGCTGAGAATGTACTTGACTTCTCCAAATAAGCCTGACCTTTCTACAAAAAACATGTGCTAGAAACAGTGCTGCACACTTTCATTTATCCTGGCACTGAGCTGTACCAAAAATGCACACTGAACTGTGCATCCATTCTAAAGCAGCATGTCAGGAGGAAGGTAAGAAGACATTATTGCAGAAGAGACATACTAAATTATATACTGTATATAGTCCTTTCTGCTCACAAGTTTTTTTAAATTAGAGATAAGTGCCACTTTAAGCCTCAAGTGCCCGGACAGTGGGGCTTAATTCTTACATGCAAAGATATTGAGGTACAATTACTGCCTGGCAGAGTTGTATAAAGTACTCAAAACCCATACTTGAGTAAAAGTACAAGTGCTCGATCAAAAAGTGACTTGAGTAGAAATGGAAGTGCTCGATCAAAAAGTGACTTGAGTAGAAGTACTAAAGTGTACTTGGATTTCGCTAAGGCGTTTGATACAGTTCCCCACAAGCGCTTAATTTATAAAATAAGGTCTGCAGGTATCGACAGCAGGGTTTGCTCTTGGATACAGAACTGGCTAAAAGGCCGTGTCCAAAGGGTGGTAATAAACAGCGCATACTCAGACTGGTCTGAGGTGGTAAGCGGGGTCCCCCAAGGCTCAGTCTTGGGACCAACCTTGTTCAATTTATTCATAAACAGCATTGAGGACGGGATCAGTAGTTCGTTATCAGTTTTTGCAGATGACACAAAATTGGCCAGGGCAATAACTACACAGCATGAAGCAGATATCCTACAGAATGACCTGGACAAAATTACGGAGTGGGCAACGACATGGCAAATGAGGTTTAACGTGGAGAAGTGTACAAGTACTGTGTTATGTAGTTATTAAAGAAAGAAGTCAAAAGTTTGAACATCATATTGTTTTTTATTATTTCAAATGCAGCTTTTATTTATACATACAGTAGCTTTTATTTTCGTATGCACTGATAATACACATGTTTTGAGCTTCATGAAACCTGCCATCTACTGTTCCGGCAGTGGTAATTTTTATAATTGTAAAGAGTAACTATGCAGCACAAAAAAAAAATATCGGAGTAGAAGTATTGAAATCATTGAAAAAATGTAGTGAAGTAAAAGTGGAAGTAGGAGAAAAAAATTCTACTCTAGGAAAGTACAGATACCGCCTTTCGGTACTTAAGTACAGTAGTGAAGTAGTTCTACTTAGTTACTATACATCTCTGCAGAAGAGACATACTAAATTATATATAGTCCTTTCTGCTCACAAGTTTTTTAAATTAGAGATAAGTGCCACTTTAAGCCTCTAGTGCCCGGGCAGTGGGGCTTAATTCTAACATGCAAAGATATTGAGGTACAATTACTGCCTGGGCCTAGGATCTAAGAAGCTCCCTAGGAACAAAGGGCTTAATTTGAAGACTACCAGAGGTACTTGCAGCCATCACATGGTGCCTGTACCTCAGCACTATTGTTACATTAGAAACACTTTAGACCTGAGCAACCTTATGTTAACTATATAAAATGCATTACAGTCAAACTGTAAAATACATATATGTTTATAAGCAAACTTTTTTTTCATCTGTAAAGCCAGCTAGGTAATTCTAGTTCCTGACTCTTCGTCAGGTTCTTTGAGTCCTGCATGTGATCCCTGCCGATTGGACAAAGGTGTTGATGCTGATTTATTCTCCAGTAAGCAGGCTCGGGATGGAGAAGTGGCATAGGACACTGAATTGTTAAAGCTGGAAATATTCCTGTCACCTACCTCACTGTTCAGTGTTGCAGAGGCATGTAAATAACATCCTTAGCTGTTATAACTTCTTCCCAAGTAAAAACAGCAAATATATGTATTTCAGTTCTTTTTTGCCCAAAGTTTGGCTTTTTTACTAAGTAAAACACAGTAATTAAAATGTTGTGAAAGCCCTGCAGGTTCTGGGTCAGATAGGTAGATTTGTTGATGTAAAGAGGAAAGCATAGCTCCCGACGGTCCCTGATTCTGAGCGACTGTCCCCGATTTGGAACAAAGTCCCTCTGTCCCTCTTTCCTGCTTATTTGTCCCTCATTTTGGTCTGTTCTATATAGTTGTATATAAAATGCACTAAAGTGTTTCCCAGTGCTAAACTTGTTATCCAGTGTCTAAATTGCTGCATTTGTAAATGTCAAAAAACGATATATAAGGAATGGTAGTGGTTAAAAAAAGTGCTTGTGGGTTTAACTAATATTTTATTTTTTTTATAATTCACCTTTAAGGGGGTGTGGCAGGGGTTATGTCCTATGCCAACATACTTTTGCTAATAGGTGTCCCCTTTTCCCATCTCAAAAAGACCAGCTCAGGTGCATAAACCATAAAAAGCAGCCTCAGCCTACATGTATCCAGCAAACCACACACCCTGATGCATTTTGCCCCACCGGGGCTTAGTCAGGGTGTGTGGTTTCGTTGAGACATATAGGCTGAGGCCGCTCCTTATCGTTGATTCACTTGGGCGGTTCTTTTCTCTTTACATTTACTAATCCCCTGGATTGATATTAGGAAAAGCCTGCACCCCATGTTCTGGAACAAAGAGATTTGTTTTTATGTCTCCTTTGAGTGGCACCAGAAGCAGTCAAAAATTTCTTCTATTCATATACTACTTGTGTACACTTGCAATCAGAAACTGCCTGGTCTCCATTTGTAAGACGCGATGCTAGGCATAGCCAGGCTGAAACATGAAACCAGTGGCAAATCCTCAATGTGTGCAATGTGTGTGGTGCACATGGGCCCCAAGGCTGAAGGGAGGTCCCCTGTGCCATCACACATTGCAAACCTTGGAGAAATGCCATTCCATTCTGTGTCCTTGATGCAGCTGTAATAACCACTCCTAGCTATAGCACATAGGGGAGGAGATTGATGCTGGTCTAAAGGGGGGGGCTAATAGAGGGGGGGGGGATTCCTGTTTCAAGTCGAGGAGGGCTGTGCCACTGTGAAGGCTAGCTACTCCTACTGGACCCGTGCAAAGGAGGAAGAGAGCTCTTGCTGAGCAAAGAAGGAACACAAAGTATAGTTGGTAAGCTTTTCAGGGGTCTTCTGAACGCTACATCGCTTGCTACTGACCTCTGAAAGTTGCATGACTTACTACTGACCTCTGAACTCTGCATCACTTACTAGTGACCCCTGATTTCTGCATCACCTACCCCTGAACCCTGAACTCTGAACTCTACCTCACTTTCTACTGACCTCTGAATACTGCGGCACTTACTACTGAACCTTTGTAGCACTTACTACTGAACATTGGGCGGCACAGTGGAGTAGTGGTTAGCACTTTCACCTAGCAGCAAGAGGGTCGCAGGTTCGAATCCCAACCACGACGCTACCTGCCTGGAGTTTGCATGTTCTCCCTGTGCCTGCGTGGGTTTCCTCCGGGTACTCTGGTTTCCTCCCACACTCCAAAGACATGCTGGTAGGTAAATTGGATCCTGTATAAAAATTGGCCCTACTATGTATGTATGAATGTGAGTTAGGGACCTTAGGTTATAAGCTCTTTGAGGGCAGGGACTGATGTGAATGTGCAATGTATATGTAAAGCGCTGCGTAAATTGACAGCGCTATATAAGAACCTGAAATGAAATAAAATAATAAATAAATAAACATTTGTATTCTGCATCTCTTTAGGCCACAGCCAATTTTCAGCACAATGAAAACCACACCCAATTTGGGCATGTGCTGCATTTTATTTATTTTTTTTCTGGCAGGAGGGCTCAATTATGATCTGGCACACAGGCTCACTGCTTTTAGAAAAATCCTCTGCCAAGCACAGTTTAAAGTATCTCAGGAGGGATATGCCCTATAGAGATTATTAGCACTGTACATGACTACAGCCAAGTGTAAATGTACATCCTGGTTCAATGACCCCTAAAAAACAAAAGGTCAGCAGGGTTTCTCCAGGTCCTGTTGAAGTTATGCTGAGTGCAGCAGCCATCTGTGGGCAGGGTTCAGTTGACCACTGATCACAAATTAAAATTTACCCAAGCCTTAAGAAAATGTGGTCACTTTGAGAGCACAAGTAGTTTGCAGCTGGAGGTACTTAAAATCAAGTAGTACACATTTTTCAGAATGTTTTTTTAATTACATTGTGGTGTTACACTCCAAAATGAATGGCATATACTGTACACCACCGATGTAAACAACAGTGATAAAAAAGGAATAGGGGTGATGGCGCTGCCTATATAATTTAGATATAATAAAAAGCTGTGATGCAAAGTGCCTTAAACTAAAAGCAATAATGTGTAATATTCAAACAATAATATATTACATAAAAACTTCAATTAAGTGCAAGTGCAAGGTATAAAAGTGCCTGCAAAAAGATTGGAAAGTGACTGGTGCAATAATGTATGAGCAATAAATAATATTTAACATGCAATATTAATGTGCTAAAAAATATGATACTATATAAAGTGAGCTGTTCCACTCATACCACGTGTTGGTATGGGGAATAAAAAAGTGCCAACAGAGAAAAAATAGAAAAAAGTTATTATTTTAAAAAATACAGCTTGCAATGTCCAATAAGAAAGATCCAGTAGAAAAGTCTATATCATGTGCGGTGACTTCAAAAGCAATAAAGGTGACAACACTCGGAACAAACCAACACTCAGGTGAAAAGGTGACCCCGTGGTGGGTGGTAAGGTGCTGGGATTCCTTTGATAAAATTGCACACTTACCAGAGACACCCACCCCACACAGGGGTATAGAGCGGGTGTATTTATGGGTCTGGCAACCTAGCGGTATCCTCCTATCCCTGGGTGGAGGGCGTGTGCCGAGGATCAGGCTGGTCCTGGTGTGGATGTACCCTAGGATGGTCCCCTGTGTGCCTTCCTGCCTAGGTATGTTCCGAGGGATCCACTCAGCTCCACTCCCGATATTTAAACCAGAAAATAAATGGTGGACATAGTGTAATTCCGCGATATGCTTTATTGAGCAAAAATTTGAAAAGGTACTCACATTGAACAGGAAAAAAAACGAGCGTGACTGTATTGTCCGAGCGCTTGCGATCCAAGCCTCGTTCCCATATAGGTTTACCGGAAATGACTTGACACGCTGTACGCGTTTCGTAGCTTGTACGTCATCAGCAGCGTCAAGTCACGTCCGGCAAGCTTCCCTTAAATATGTATGTGGTAACCAGGCAACCCTGATAGAGCTTCCTGATTTGTTGTGCGGTCCGAGCGGACTACGGAAACATGGCGCCTGCTAGAATGAAAAAAGCTATATATAAAGCAGAGATGACTCCGTCCGAATATATTAAAAAACTCTTAGCGAGGCGATATATATAAATATCAGTGTAAAATGGTTCCTGGTCATGCATATACATATTTACGGAAAAGTAGTATACATTCGGTATTCGAATACATAAAAAAGTTTATATATAAACATCAATACATGTCAATAAAAGTAACTGTCAGTAAAACTTTTTTATGTATTCGAATACCGAACCATTGACCAGGACCAGGAACCATTTTACACTGATATTTATATATATCGCCTCGCTAAGAGTTTTTTAATATATTCGGACGGAGTCATCTCTGCTTTATATATAGCTTTTTTCATTCTAGCAGGCGCCATGTTTCCGTAGTCCGCTCGGACCGCACAACAAATCAGGAAGCTCTATCAGGGTTGCCTGGTTACCACATACATATTTAAGGGAAGCTTGCCGGACGTGACTTGACGCTGCTGATGACGTACAAGCTACGAAACGCGTACAGCGTGTCAAGTCATTTCCGGTAAACCTATATGGGAACGAGGCTTGGATCGCAAGCGCTCGGGCAATAAAGTCACGCTCGTTTTTTTTCCTGTTCAATGTGAGTACCTTTTCAAATTTTTGCTCAATAAAGCATATCGCGGAATTACACTATGTCCACCATTTATTTTCTGGTTTAAATATCGGGAGTGGAGCTGAGTGGATCCCTCGGAACATACCTAGACAGGAAGGCACACAGGGGACCATCCTAGGGTACATCCACACCAGGACCAGCCTGATCCTCGGCACACGCCCTCCACCCAGGGATAGGAGGATACCGCTAGGTTGCCAGACCCATAAATACACCCGCTCTATACCCCTGTGTGGGGTGGGTGTCTCTGGTAAGTGTGCAATTTTATCAAAGGAATCCCAGCACCTTACCACCCACCACGGGGTCACCTTTTCACCTGAGTGTTGGTTTGTTCCGAGTGTTGTCACCTTTATTGCTTTTGAAGTCACCGCACATGATATAGACTTTTCTACTGGATCTTTCTTATTGGACATTGCAAGCTGTATTTTTTAAAATAATAACTTTTTTCTATTTTTTCTCTGTTGGCACTTTTTTATTCCCCATACCAACACGTGGTATGAGTGGAACAGCTCACTTTATATAGTATCATATTTTTTAGCACATTAATATTGCATGTTAAATATTATTTATTGCTCATACATTATTGCACCAGTCACTTTCCAATCTTTTTGCAGGCACTTTTATACCTTGCACTTGCACTTAATTGAAGTTTTTATGTAATATATTATTGTTTGAATATTACACATTATTGCTTTTAGTTTAAGGCACTTTGCATCACAGCTTTTTATTATATCTAAATTATATAGGCAGCGCCATCACCCCTATTCCTTTTATATCCAGTGCATAGTCTCCGGACTATCATCCAGGGAGGCTGCAGCCTATTTTTAGATATATCTATATATATATATATATATTTTATATTTCATACATTTACTACATATTTTTTATTTATTTATTTATACACATTTTTTTCCACTTAATTATTCACCTATCTATCCACTTAATCCATAGCGCGGAAGTTCTTATTTTTCTTATAACAGTGATAAAAGTCCACCATACGGCTTCAGCTCAATCTCCCACTCATCTGGAAGGGCACTAAGTAGAGCTCTAAGATTAAAGTGGGGTACACACTAGTAGAAAATCTGCCGAAAATTCCCGTCCGAGGTAAAATGGTACGATTTTCGGCAAGTGTGTACACAACTTTCAGCAGCCGATGCCGACATTTTCAACGAAAAAAAACGGAGGGACAAACACCAAAATTTTTATCGTCCGTCCCCAGACGACCAATTTTCGTTTAATGTGTATGTAGTACGTCCGTGAAAAATCGGATACGAAAGACAGCGCATGATCTGAAGGTTCTGACCACCCGGAAGTCTAGGACGAGAAATTTTGTGAACATTTTTGCACTGTCAACTAAAAACGGTAATGAACGCTGAGCAAGAGAGAGAAAAATCGGAGGATATTTCGTCCGATTTTCGTCAAGTGTGTACCGGCCTTAAGCGCTTAGCAGATGAAAGGCCTTAGAATGGTGTGTCTGATGGGTGGGAGCCCAAGGAGTTGAAGCCTTATGGTGGATTTTTATTGCTGTGGTTCACATTGACAATATGCAGTTTTGGCCTTTCACCTTGGAGTCTCACACTGAACTGAACGCAGACCTGCACCTGTCAGTAGGGGACCCGTTAGACTTCTTACATAGTGGCATCAGAGCAGTGTTATATTTTCTTTTTTATATATATTTTGCAGTTGTATTCATAAGCTGCTTAGTAGAGCTCTGTTTTAAACACCTTGTATATCTTTAATCAACGGAGAAAACCCCCTATTATGTATTTCTATTCCTGTATTGTATTTAGCAACTGCATTGTATTTTTTGCAAGGTCGTGAGCAAATTCACATTCATATAGTATGGTTGCAGTTGTGTAAGGAATTCAATTAAATTTTTCCTGCCTATACAGTAAACTAAGTGGATTGTGATTTGGAGGCGTGCTACTCACAGTGCAGCCATTTAAATACTACAGTAAAGACTAGTTTACCGTATAGTACTGTATATGCCTGGAGAGAAAACGGCTTGGTTAGTTCCACTAATAGGATGGCACTTAAAGGGTTAAGTAAATACAACTAGAGGGATGTGCCCTTAGGGACATAGTGAATTAAAGTAATGCTTATTTTTCTGGCAAAAGACAAAGTCCAGACACGTGCCCCACACTGACTAACATGAGGTACCTGTGCCATTTCTGTCTACTGACTTGTTTTTTCCTCATCAGTCAATTTGGAAGCAGGTCATTGAGAAAGGTCAGCCACTCTACTTAGCTGAAGACAAACAATGGAAAATCTAGAGAACAGGAGTTAGACTTTATCATAAGCTGACATTAAATCACTGGATGGTCTCCGCTAAGGACTAAAATCGTCTATGGCATGCTAGAGATTTCTTCAATTCACAAGTAAATCTACTGTGATCAGACGTACTCAATAGTTTGTCATACTGCTTTTTTTTTTTTTAAAGATATAAGCATTATTGATTGTATGCTGCAGTAATTGTATGTTGCAGCTGTATAGTTATTGCTTTGTTTTTCACATACAAAGAATTTTCAGGCAGAAGCAAATTAATGAACATATTTAAAACCAATTAATTTCACACTCCAGAAAGGAAGTACAGGATAGGGAGACTAGAAAGCTTGACCTAAAAGTTAATCAATGAAACCTGATTGGCTGCACTTAAGGCTCAATTATAGTGTAGCACTACCCCCAATGGAGCCACTTAGTAACAACCTCAGCCCCACTGGCACACCTGGTGAAAGTGATTGTAATGAGTGAAGTTTTTTTCTTCTATTAAAATAACAAACATGTTATACTTACCACCTCCGTGCAGTGGTCTTGCACAGGGCAGCCTCCATCCTTCTCTTCTCGGGTCCTCCTGGCTGGAGCTCCTGGACCCTCCCTCCTATTGAGTGCCCCCACAGCAAGAAGCTTGCTATGGGGGTACCCAAGCCAAACTGCAGCTCCGTGTATTAATTCTGGCACGGAGCTGCCATTCGGCCCTGTCCCGTCTCTCTCCTGATTGGCTGAGTTTGATTGGGAGCAGCGGGAGCCAATGGCGCCGCTGCTGTGTCTAAGCCAATCAGGAGAGAACGACGGCTGAGGTATTCATGACATCGCTGGATAGAGATGGGGCTCAGGTAAGTATTAGAAGGGCTGAGGGGGGCTGTTGCACACAGAAGGCTTTTTATCCTAAAGCATAGAATGCATTAGGATAAAAGCCTTCTGACATTACAACCCATTTAAATCAAAGTTACTGCATGCACTTCTAGGAATACAACTGTGGATACTCGTAACTCGACTGCGAAATTAGTATCAGGAATATGACACAAGACTATTTAGTAGTAAATTAACTCAATGTGTTGGTATGAGTTAGAGTAAATGATGGTTTGAGCATACATGAGAATACAGAAGGAAGGTTCAGACACAGTCTGCTAGACAGTATAATGACTATACCAAAGTAACTTAAAATAGATTTCTGTCCTACTAGACTGGAATTAACTCATAAATCAGAAAAGTCTTCAATAAACTGTGCAAATAAGCATTAACTGCAATGTGAATTATAATACAATAACTAGTCTTGAGTAAACTCTAGGAGGATGGCTACAACATGGTGCAATGTCTTCTGAGAGGTACCTCTCAGCATAGGCAATAAGTAAAGGTCTTTGTGTAGCAGCTGTAAATGGGCAGTCTTTAATCCTAACTCTTCAGCTGGCTAGTGTTGGGGCCCAATTGTACAGTTGGTGCACATGAGAATAGTCCTAGTCAAGACTGTGGGGAATGGATTAGATCTGAAAGCATTACTTAACTGCAGCAGGGAATAATAACGTCTCCTGCCCTGCCAGAAAAGGCTCTGCTGTATTGGAGAGCAGTGTGCAGTTGTTTGTCTCCACTGCAGTTGGTTTTCAACGGCAGTGGCAATGCAGAGGGAGAGGAAGTCATGAGGATCATGGTTCCTCTATGGTTTCTTGAGTCACTAGGGCATCGATCTGATTTGATCCTGGCCATCCATGTGACTCTGGTGGCCATCTTAGGTGTGGCAGAGTATATTTAAGACCCTGGCTTCTGGGTTTTTGTACATTTTACAAAGTGGCTAGATTAGGGAAAGAGCACTCGCCTGTCAGGGAAAGTGATAGTGGTAGGGAAAGGTTCCAGATGAGTAGGGACAGGCTAGGGACTCGCAGTACTGTACTGTAGCCTTTCCTTTGGCACCGGACAGGCCAGGCCACATTCCACACACTAAAGTCAGACACTGTCAGTGCATCTTTAAAGTGCTGCCTCTCTGCCTTGAACTGAATTGGGAGTGTTACCCTAGTGGCGCTCTCCAGCTGGGGTTGTTTGTGTTTGGCATTCTCTGCATTACAAGTTTTGAGTTTATCTGTAACCAGACTCTCTGTCTTTACTGCCTCTGCCCTTGCTGCACTTCAGGACTGAATGGACAGAAATGCAATGCAAATCTTCTAACAGGTAAAAAAGCTTTCCTGTATGTATTTAATCTGTGTAGTTATTTATTTATTTATTTTTCTTTGGATTTCAGCCCTAAAGTCATCAAAAACAAATATGGGCACCACAGTGGCCTAGTGGTTATCACCTCTGCCTTGTAGTACCAGAGTCCTTGGTTAAAATCCCAGTCAGGACACTACCTGCATGTAGTTTGCATGTTCTACCTTTGCTTGTGAGTCTTCCCATACAAAAATAGATGTTAGTAGGCTAGTTGGTTGCTGTCTACAAATTGTCCCTAGTATGTTTTTGTGATGTGAGATTGTTTTGCCATGTTTTTGGGTTTGTGTTCGATATGTGCAAAGAGAGATCACACAAATGCTTAAAAGTATAACATTTATTTAAAGCAATGACAGATACATATAAAGATATAGAAAATATGACAAGAATACTTAACTAAAGATGCTATTTCCGCCATAGGTCCCGTAACATGGCACAGGTGACCACAGACGCTTGCATGGTTGCAAGCTCTGAATGAGACAAAGCTCTTAGCAGTTTGGGCAGTGGTATTTATTATTTGTATTTAGGAAATGGTCAAGCCCACCATCAGAGCAAAATTACCTTCTAAAGAAAATGGCAAATTCCTGAAGGAAAAGGGGCTGGCTTGTCCATATAGGCAGTTCACATTCCAATAGGATGAGTCACTCAAGGCAACCAGAATAACCAGGATATTAGAGGCTTTCTTAGATATTTGTCAGGCCAACCTTAAAGAGGAGTTCCACCCAAAAGTGGAACTTCCGCTTTAGGTATTCTAACCCCCTGACATGCCACATTTGGCATGTCATTTTTTGGGGGGGGGGAGCGGGTACCTAGTTTTGACAGGTACCCGCTCCCACTTCCGCTCGGAGCGCCGCGGCGCCCTGAGCGGAAGTTCTCCTCTCCCCCTCCCTCCCTGCAATCTTCTGGGACATGTCAGAGGTCCCAGAAGATTGCCGGCCAATCAAGACGCGCAGCGCGACTCGCGCATGCGCAGTGGGTACCCGGCTGTGAAGCCGCAAACTGTCAGAGCCGGGTGCCCACAGCAGTGATGCCGGCGCCGAGGGAGAGGATCGAGGCTTCGGGCGGCCGCATCGCTGGACCGTTGGACAGGTGAGTGAAATGGCTGGAACCATTCCTCCGCTTTAATAAGGAATATGAAATATGCAATATCCCTATCATAGATATGATCATTGAATTGTAAACTCCTTAAAGGCATGTTGGTGGGTGGCGCCTACTGTGCACATGGGGATACCTCTCGCACAGAATGCGCTCTTCCATGCCGGGACCTGGAGGAGACTGCAGTCATGTGGAAAATCTAACATTATGACAGTTCCCGGACTTAGGGATGAGTTTTCACTGTGTGCAGTGACAAAGTGCAGAGTTTCTCTGAAAAGTGACTTGTGCATGTCACTACACCCTGTAACTTATATGTTGCATTAGGAAGGACATGCTGAGCCTGTGTCCAATCCAGCAGTCCAGTGTACCTGTGTTACCTCACTCTTAGTAAAAGAATAGGATCACGCTGAGCACCTAGCACAGACCCTGTTGCATGCTGTCACTTAACTCCTCCCTTACTGTACCTCATAATCGGGTTCAGATCTGGTTGCTATTGAATACCGACCCCCTTGCTACCAGAGGACCTGTCACCTTACCAGGTACCACGATTAACGACTGGTTGCTGTAGCTTGTTCCTTCACGTGGTTACCCAAAGCAACTGCATTCATGGTTTTTCCAAGTTAAACCTTGGGTAAGCATACCCCATAGTGCTTTACAGACCCAGGTTCTTTGGAATATGCCAGAACCGACATGCACCCTTTTGAATAACTTCAGGCCAGGCTTATATTGGTTAATTTACAGTAACTGTACTGTAAAAAGTACAGCATGGCAATTTAATATGAACAACATCCTGTCCCTAAACCTAACTAAGATAATGTAGTGGCCCAGGCATTGACAATGGCTTGGATGTTCTCTGTAAATCCCAGTTCTTAAATATCGCCACTAGCTGCGCTCAGAGGTGATGCCGTCACTCCTGAACCCACTGTAATCCACCTTTTCAGACCTTAGCAACCCCCCTTTTTATAGCACAGGTGGGCTGGCTAGGACCAAAAGCTCGGGAACTGTACTACAAACATTTAGAGCCAATTCACACTATGTGTGGTGACAGATGACAATTGTTTCCTATGTGCCCCATTCCCGCTGTAATGCAGCCTAGTGCATCGCCTACTTTGCCTGACATTGCAGCAAATGAAGTGCACATTTTCTACATTTTAAATAAAGTTTCTAAGAAAAAAGGAGAGCTGAATTGTGCACCACGCTGCCCTCTAGCACAGCCAGGCAATGCAGACACATGCACACAAATAGAGCTTTCTTTTGGTGTTATTTGATCATCACTGGGTTTTTATTTATTTATTTATTTTAAAAAGACTGAAAATGATGAAAAAAAAAAAAAAAACCAATATTTTCTACTGTTATAAAACATGTCCAATAAAAATAAAAAAAATTGAATTTCTTCATGAATTTAGGCCAAATGTTTTCTGCTATATATATGTCTTTGGTTAAAAAGTAAAATCCCAATAAATGCATAATAATTGATGTGTGTTAAAGTTATAGTGTCTACAAACTATAATATATACTGGAATTTATGCAGCTTAAAGCCCCGTACACACGCAATGATTATCGGCCGACTGATCGTCCGTCTTTTGTCCAGAGTTGTGTTTTGTTGGTTGGAATGTGCCTCGACTGCACACAAATTTTCTCCCCAACAAAAATCTGCTTCAGAAGTTATGTTATGTGTTGGTTTGCTTTCTTTGTGTTCTTTCTTATCTGAGCATGCCCAGTCTTGCTCACAAGATTTTTCCCTGTCGAAATCAGTACTGACTGCACGAAAATCGGCCGTGTTTTGACGGCCAACAAAAATTTTATAGTCTGCACACCAGATTTTTTTCGGCCGAAAAGTCGGAGTCGGTTGTCGGAATCATCATACTAACAAGCCGAAAATCGGCAGATCGGACGTGGGACGAAAATTCCCTGCCAATTTTCGATGCGTGTGTGCGGGGCTTTAGACACTGTGCTGTAAGTGCGGTGATTGGCGACTTATAGTGGGACTGTGATAGGGTGGCGGGAAATCTGGCACTAACACTGGCTGGGAGGGTCACCAACTGACACTGATGTCGCTAGTGGCACTTATACAGTGATCAGTGATAAAACTGTACACTGACACTGTACTAATGACACTGGCTGGGAAGGGGTTAACATCTAGAGGTGATCAAGGGGTTCACCGTATGACTAAGAATGTTCAATGTGTGCTGCTTTTATTTTCTGGCTCTTTGTGGCTGGTTTTCTCTGTGCTTTTCAGGGGGAAGAAACCGCCAGATTGCTGCTCCCTGTACACAAAGTTCTGTGTTTTTGTAAACACAGAACTCTGTGATTGATTGGACACAGCCAATCAGTAGGCTTCCACCAAAATTATTGGCTGAAACCAGCTGTCAAACTCATGCTGTGTCATGCGCCCCCCCCCCCCAAACCTGGAAGAAAGCCGGTTACATACATGTACCTGACTGTGCCGGTACCTACCGTCTGCTTGCAGTATATTTAGTGTGAGTGGTCGGCAGGTGTTTAAGGTACTACTGGACCTTCCATACCCTATAACCCAAAATAACAAGCATACAATACATTTTTGCAATAGTAATAAATACTCTTTGATACTGTTTATCTAAACGTAAAGCTCTTACAAAGGTCACATTCAACCTTTACATGATATTATGTTTACTGGAAGATCTGTGGGAATTCAAGCGTACAAAATGTTGTATCAGACATGAACAAATTTGGGAATAAACATCTCTCCTCTCAGAGGAAAGTTCGAGAGAGCTGTATATGTCCTACATTCTGTTAGATTTATGGTTATATATTTCTTGCCTAAATTCACAAAGCTATTAAAATAATCTCATATTATAAAACAAGTGTTTTAGTGTTTTCCAAGAGCTGCTTGGAAGAAATTAGATTTACTGTTATTACTTTTATTTATATAGTGTGTTTTATGCAATTAGCATAAAGACACAGCATAAGACAGGAAATGAGAGGGGAATGTAGGGGTAAGAACATAAGACACTGATGGTTGGGTTTTCAAGACTAAAGAAAATGAATGTAATAGCAAATAGAAAAAAAAAAAAAAAAAAAAAAAGAGGCAATAGCAATTGAATGAGAAAGCTATATTGCACAGTTACATTGGTACATTGTATGGGCAGCTTGTAATAAAGACAATAGAATGAAATAAGGGGAAAGGGAAAACAGTTTCATGATAAGCAGATGTAAACTCATTGATTTGTCTGGTTAGCGGTTCGATTCAGAGTAGGTCAATTTATTTAAGGTGAATTGGATGCTAGGAAGGATAGACATGAAGACACTTCATATACAAGGCGTATTATTTTTTCAATCTCAGTCCCAGACTAATTTAATTATATTTCAGTGCTTTTTGTTTAGTGACCTAAAAACAAATGCATCATTACCAATTGGTTCAAAAACCTCCTTCAAAGCAGAGGTATGAGTAAATCCAAAACTGTTGGTTTTGAGATTGCAGTGTTTGTTAGCAGAGTTACCCAAGCTAGAAGGGAGCTCACAACAGAATCATTGCAAAGTTTCCTATCCAGCATATGATGATTTTATTCAAAATGTTATCTATTATGATTATTTCAGTCCAGGGCTAGTGTTAGCAGAGTTGTATAAAGTACTCGAAACCCATACTTGAGTAAAAGTACAAGTGCTCGACCAAAAAGTGACTTGAGTAGAAGTACAAGTGCTCGATCAAAAAGTGACTTGAGTAGAAGTACAAGTGCTCGATCAAAAAGTGACTTGAGTAGAAGTGGAAGTGCTCTATCAAAAAGTGACTTGAGTAGAAGTACTAAAGTATTCAACATTTTTTGTACTTAAGTATTGCAAGTAGTTTTTTTTTTTAATTTTGCTACTCAAGTACTGAAAGTAAAAGTACCAGTAGTAAAAAAATGCTACTCAAGTACTGAAAGTAAAATTACAAGTACTGTGTTATGTAGTTATTAAAGAAAGAAGTCAAAAGTTTGAACATCATATTGTTTTTTATTATTTCAAATGATTAACCTAAAGGACAATCACAATTTGTTTGTTTCATATTTTCTTTTTAGTGGAAAGATTTGGTATAGCAGCTTTTATTTATACATACAGTAGCATTTATTTTCGTATGCGCTGATTTACACATGACATTATACACATTTTTTTGAACTTCATGAAACCTGCCATCTACTGATCTGGCAATGGTAATTTTTATAATTGTAACGAGTTACTATGCAGCACCAAAAAAAAATATTGGAGTAGAAGTATTGAAATCATCGAAAAAATGTAGTGAAGTAAAAGTGAAAGTAGGAGAAAAAAATTCTACTCCAGGAAAGTACAGATACCGCCTTTCGGTACTTAACCACTTCCCGCCCGCCCTATTACAGATTGACGGCGGGAATGTGGTTGAGTTATCCTGACCGGACGTCATATGACGGCGGCAGGATAACTCCGCTCTGGGCGCCCCCCGGGGGCGCGCAGAGCGGCGATCGGTGATGCGAGGTGTCAGTCTGACACCCTGCATCTCCGATCTCGGTAAAGAGCCTCTGACGGAGGCTCTTTACCATGTGATCAGCCGTGTCCAATCACGGCTGGTCACATAGTAAATAGGAACAGCCGTTGATCGGCTTTCCTTAGTTCGTGCCTGACAGGCACGAGTAAAGGAGCGCCGATCGGCGGCTCCCCTGACAGGGGGGGGGGGTCGGCACTGGTAATCAGATCATTGATTACCAGTGCAGACCCTCGGGGGGGGGATGCCACTAGATCCACCAGGGATGCCCACTATGACCCCAGGGATGCCCACTATGACCCCAGGGATGCCCACTATGGCCACCAGGGATGGCAATCAGGGCTCAAGGAGCCCCCCATTGCCCTCCCCATCAGTGATGCCCACCAGTGTCCTCCCTATCTTTGCTGCCCACAAGTGCCCATCACTGCCATCCTTTAGTGTCGCCCACCAGTGCCCATTATTGCCCACCAGTGCCGCCTATCAGTGCCCATTAGTGCCCATCAGTGCCGCCCGTCAGTGCCGATCAGTGCCGCCCATCAGTGCCCATCAGTGCCCACCAGTGCCGCCTATCAGTGCCCATTAGTGCCCGTCAGTGCCACCTATCAATGCCCGTCAGTGCCACCTATCAGTGTCCATCAATGCCGCCTATCAGTGCCCAGCAGTGCCGCCTATCAGTGCCCACCAATGCTGCATATCTGTGCTACCTATCAGTGCCACATATCAGTGCCTATCAGTGCCGCATATCAGTGCCGCCTATCAGTGCCACCCCATCAGTGCCACCCCATCAGTGCCACCCCATCATTGCCTCCTCATCAGTGCCTGTCAGTGCAGTCTCATCAGTGCTCATCAGTGCAGGAAAAAAATTATTTATTTACAAAATTGTATAACATAAACAAAAATTTTTTTTTTTTTTTTAAACTTTTCGGTCTTTTTTTATTTGTTTAGCAAAAAGTAAAAATCGCACAGGTGATCAAATACCACCGAAAGAAAGCTCTATTTGTGGGGGGAAAATGACATAAATTTGGTGAAGGTACAGTGTTGCATGACCGCGCAATTGTCATTCAAAATGCAACAGCGCTAAAAGGGGAAAATTGGCCTGGGCGGGAAGGGAGGGAAGTGCCCTGTATTAAAGTGGTTAAGTACAGTAGTGACATAGCTCTACTTAGTTACTATACATCTCTGGCTGTTAGAAATCATGAGGCCCCCCCTAGAGCCTACCTGAGAGCCCCCCCACCCCACCTTCAGCTTGGGGGCCGCCATTAGAAATCATAGGGCCTGTACAATATGAATCAGCATTTCTTTTATATGGCTGGAGCTGCTTGCAGCTGTGTGCAGGCAGTCTGTGTAACGCTATGGGGATGAAGCAGATGTAAGGACACAGCCGCAGGTTGTAATTTTACAGGCCTGTGGGTTCAGCCCTGAACACAAACAGTGTGCATTTGTCAAATTAGGACCTACGGCTGTGTTCGTACAGCCACTATGTCCCCATGGACTAACAGGTGGCTCCAGCTACGTGAACAAACCACTCATTCTCATGCCCAGGGTACCAGTGAGAATGACCCCTTAGGGCCCTTTCACACAGGTTTTGTCCACTCCGTTCATCAGGGGATCTGTTAATAGTATCCCTGCTGAATCCAAGATGAATGGGACAGGTGTTAGTTTTTGTTTTGGCATCCATGCCCGTTTAGTTTGTGTCCACATCTGATGGAAATGGACTTTTACATTTTTCATTTTCTGTTTATTTCAGGCTATGGAAAGAAAGAATCCTCCACTTGGATTTGGGACTTTACAGGCAGACACGACACCACAGTCATACGTTTTTCATAAACAATTATACATTTATTTTGACGTATTAAAATATTGTTTATAAAAATGTAAATGAAACAGGACATGAACATGCACCGATACTGATACCGGTATCAGTATCGGTGCCATTACCAAGCTTTTGAGCTAGTATCGTTACTCGCCCAAATGCTCCCCCATACCAAAACCCATGTTTGCAGTGCGATTTGCGTCACTACAAAATGAATGGGTGTAAATCTTACTGCAAAGAATCACTTGTGTGTGTTTGTATATATACAAAGGGAATAAAGCGCCATCTAGCACTTGAGAATTTTGAACTTGAAAAAGGGGCGTAGTGAGTGATCCCATCGGTGTGTCGGCCCATAGGCTGCTCCACAGGCTCCTGTGCTGACCTGGGCCAGGTGTGTACCATAGGAGTACATAGGAGGATAGTGTGTACCACCCTACTATCTGCTGCTTCCGCTGGCTCTGCTGGGTCCAGGGTCACCACAGAATCACGGGTACCTTCTGTGGTTTCCCAGCTCCAGGTCAGGTGTGTGGTGACAGCGACTCCTCAGTTTGCACAGGCATACAGGCAGGTCCTACTATCTTCCACACCAGCCGGTCAACCCTATCAGATGACCACCTTGTTGGCCGAGAGAGGACAGAGAGAGCAATCCATCCACCCAGGTCTGTCTCACTCCACTGTTCACAGCTGTCAGGTTGTTTTTGCATTATAATACTTTGCTCACATTTTGGTGGAACACCTGTTTCCAGCAGTCTTTTAATGTTTGGGCTACTTTGCCAGCAATAAATACCTTTTTAGACCATTTAAGGTTTTCTCCATTGAGTTTACACACATTTATGGGACAGTACTATTTTTACACAGATGATAAGTTGAGCCCTCACAAGGGCTGCACATTTGAATTAAAGGAGGGTTTATCTGTACTCTTATCATCTATGGGCTTCAGATTGTGATTGCTTCATAGACTATCGGGATCCCATTAAACCCTATTAGCCCACCAGAGACCAACAGCAGTAGGTCTTGTTTTTGCATTTGTGTTTTTGTTTATTCAGGTTAAACAATGTTAGAACTTATAGTACATATCTGATAGCAAATCAGGGCCTCTGGAGGTGCTTACAGGGCTGGAGGAGGGGTGGGGGCAGTCAAACCCCAAGCTGATATCACTCCTGCCTGTACCCACGGGGTCCCGGAAGTTATCCTCCATCCCTTTGAGCACCTCCAGTGGCCCTGATTTGCTAGCAGAGATGTACTGAGTCCCAACATTGTTTAACCTGAATAGATGGTGCTCTAATCCCTTTGTATACACACACACAGACACACACACAAACAGGAGCAGTGGGGCAAATCAAATGTGATCCAGACAGGAATCGCACTGCATTCCTATTTAAATCACATGCGACTATTTGCAGTGTGATTTGCGCCAATTTGTTTGTATTGACTCAAATCTCACCGCAAAGTATTGGTACTCAGGATCGGCAAGTACTTGCCCGAAAGTATCGGTACTCGTACTTGCTGATAAAAAACCAGTATCGGTGCAACCCTAATGAACCAAAGTAAAAAGCGGCTCATGATACAACCATCTTAGTGTTTTTACAAATGTTTGAGGTATGCTTTCTCCATTCTACCCAATGCGTTTCAGATCTACAACCTTTCTTTAGGGGTGTTAACAGGGAGATGCATATATTCAATCGTTTGACTTCAAAATGAAGGTAGTGTCTCGCCGTGTGGTATTTTACAGAGGGTCAGATGTTGTCTCTGCCTGGGTAGGAAGGGTCAGCTAGGGAGCCACTGCCCCAGAGTCCCTATTATCCCCACGGATAATAGGGACTGTATCCCTCCTACAATTGGAGCTGCTGTTGTTCGGACATAGGATGGTGACATAGTGCTATATTAAAATATTACTAAGAGGAAAAGAGACTATTTGCTTGTACAAAAAGAAGATGGCATCACAGCAGTAAGCTTGCATCACAGTCAGATATAATTTTTGGTATATATGGCATCATCTCAACTTGTCATCCTTCCTAGCTCTGAAACCCACACTCAGTGTGCCATCAATAGAAATTCCAATGCACATGTGGTAGAGACATAGAAGACCTAAGGAATGGGCGATATCTCCTAAATGGTTTACCTTGAAAAACTATGAAAGGTACCTGCTAGTATGTTATATTATACTAATTGAAATGGCTCTGAGTTGAACTGTAGCGTTTAATACTGCTTTAATGAGATTTACCCTCTCCATTTGTCATGTTTACCATTAACATTGAAAATGAAAGTAAAAGAAGTTGCCAAATTTTGGGTTGTTTTCAGAAAAGTAGAAGAAGGGAAATCTTCTAATGGGAGTACTAGTTATGGTGACCTGGGGATGCCCAAAGGATTCCCTTATCTTTTAGGGATTTCCCCTCACTTCATGTTTTGGTTATGGAAAAGAAGTGAAGGTAAATCTCCCCAATAGGACACTGAGGGCAAAAAAATAAAAAAAACAGAAAATGAAAAAGCATGTCTTGCCTTTCACTTTACTTTAACACGGGTCTTCTAGTACATTCTGTCCTGATTAAATGAACATCAACTGTTCAAGCACTAAGGAAGTGGGAGTTTTTTTTCCCAGAATGTGTTGGCTGTATTTGATGCTCTTAACCATTAAATGTTTCAAAAAGTCCTTTAGATGAGATGAAGTTTTGTACCAGATGCTGCTCAGTACACATCCAAGAATTCACCTATTTTGTCAACCAAAGTATCTTTTCTGTCTCATCTGTAAATAACTCCAGTTTGCTTAGCATTGGGAAAAGACCCGATGGCTGGTCTGCATCTTCTCATCAGGGTCTTTTTGATCACATTTTATTCTCAATATCCAATAGCCATGTTTAAGCCCTCATGCACACTAGGCATTTTTTTTTTTAAAATCTTTTTATTGTTTCAACAAAAAAAACAACATACAAACAACTGGTGCAAAAGGTTCACTAAGCAGCCTTACAACACATGGCCATCAACATGTAGAGCATTCAAAAGCATGGGGAGCCCACGCAGGGGCGAAATGACATTGGCATCAGAAAATCAACAGCACAGCAATAAATAGCATGAAACAGAGAGTGCAGTACGGGCGGCATTGCAGCCAACTCTCAATCGGCGGCTAGGTAACCCCCGGGCCACCCCCACCAAGGCAGGCAGCAAGCAGCGGGATGGAAGAGTCTGCCAACCATCTGGCCCAAACTCTGTCGTGCTTCTTGGGGCACCCCCTATGAAAGTACGTGTCCCTGCACAGCGGGATCACCGAATCCACCAGCGCCCTCCACCGCTGAAGCGGGGGGACCGCTGTCTCCAGTGAAGCACTATATTCTTCCTGGCGAAGAAAAGAAGGAGACCCATGAGAGTGCGGTCCGCCACCCTAGGCAATAGGTCATCCAGGAGGCCCAATAGAGCTATTTTGGGCGAGGGGTCAATTGAAACCTGCACACTAGGCATTTTAAATGCTACTTCATCTTGTGTTTTTTTTTCTGCCGTTAAACTCCCCTTAATGTTAGCCTATGTGTCCATGCACATCTGGACACTTACTGGTATTCAGAGGCAGAGAAAAAACCCACTGCCAGGGTGTTCCTGAGCAGCAGCCTTTTGGAAAAAAAAATGGCTGACAAATCTAAACATGTGTAAACAGAATAAAATAATAATCTGGCCAGTTAAATTAATAAAAAACCAAGCACTTGACTTGCTAATATGCGCCTAAATCCATTTGGAAAAATGCGGCTTTAGCTATGTTTTTGATGCTGCTTTTCTCCTGCCAGGAGAAAGGTGTTTAGAAGAGCTGGGCAATCACTCAGTGTGCATGAAGCCTAAGGATCATGGATTGTTCAAAAAGGAATTGACATAGATGTTGCTACTAAAATGATCAAACAAATGATGATAGAGCAAAAATACTCTGCAAAGCATTTGTTGTCAGAATATTGCAGGTATTGGAGGGACAAGCAGGTACAGTAGGAATAGACCCAGTAAATCATGGGTATTTGTACCCCCTGCACTCATGGAGTTACACCTTAGTAAGTTTTTACACCAAGGCAAAATCTGATGATGCATCTAACAAAGTTACAATTAATACCAGTTTAAAGCAGAGGCTCAAAATTAAAAAAATATATATTTTAACTACTATTACATAAACATATTTGGAACACATAAAAATCCACGATTTGTCCCCACATCAAATACTAGTATTTTAAGCATAATAACACTATGACCTTTCATAATCCCACACAGTCTATGCAAAGTGCTTATTTTGTTTAGAATAAGCAGCTCAAACACCTCAAGCATATTCTGGACATTGGATCCAATACAACTGTATCACTTAAAAACAAACAACAGTCCACATGGCACTACCAAAATATTCTGTACTTTTAGCAGCAATTTAAATAACAGGGAGCAAACAAAACGTGTGATTATGGCGAGATTTAACCTGAGCCAACCATTTTATAACCAACGCTTTGTTCCAGCTCTATAATTAACATCTAAAATTAACATTTTTAAACATTACTTTAAGAATCAAATGGATCAGGCTGTGATAAAAGCACAAAGAATTGTTTGCCTCAGCATTTTTTCTAAACATTATCAAATTTCAAGGATGGGTGAAATCTGTGCCTCTAACTATTTACAAGTGACCAAGGCAAAAGAGAAGCACCAGGCCGACCCTTGTGGCTGTAAGCGATAGTTGCCCATTCACCCCAGGAAAATAAGAGAACAATTGGATTTCTTTGAAGAAAGGAACGCAAATTTTAAAAGGAATAGTAAAAAAAAAAAAGAAGCACACTTTATATCAAGTACGTTTTTATGTTCCTTCCTGCGATTAGTCTAAAAGCATTTCCTAAGTGGTAAATAAAATGCACAAAGGATTACACATACAAGTTTATGCATCTTTAGTTTGCAGTGAAGTTCTTCAAGATAACACCAGAGAGCAAAGAGTATTTTTCTTTGAAGTTTAGTTTTATCTTTGGACACCTAATATCATGTTGCTAAACAATACTCTTCCCACTGGTTTATTATTGAAATTCACTCAAGCATATTTCGGCAGTGAGGACTCTCCTCTGGAACCCCCTTTTGGTAGTGAGGTGGCATGTAAGAGCTGTATGAGTAACTTTTTTTGTTTAGAAAAAAAAATGGTGATGAACCAAAATGAACTGCGCAAGTGGATATTATTTACAAAACAACTTTGTAAATTCTTGTAAAATAAATAAATAAATAACAAATTAAATAGTGAGTAAATAGTTTGTGGGAATCTCTTCCACACTCGCGAGCAGCAAACAAAAACTTATAAACGTGATATATATGGAAAGTAGGGGTGGATATTGCGCTCAACAATAGTGCTCACAATAAAGTGCTAATGTGCATAAATATAAAAGCTGATATGTGATCTAAATTGCTAAAACCATTATATCTCCAACTAAAAAATGGATAAAAGCAAACAACCAGCTTATACATATATAAATATATAGATAAAAGTCCTTAAAGTGCTTGAATCAAAGTGATAAATAATTCATCTCAGCAGTGAAAACAACGTGGACTTGGTGAAATGATGGAAAGCCTTCACCTCAAAAAACCTTCACCCAGTGCTCTGATTAGGTACTTCTTACCAGAACGATATGACCCCTTAATTACAGGGGGTCATAATCAACATTGATATCCACATAAGCTCCAAGTCATCCCTGTCACTGTCTTCTCGCAAGCAAAGGAATATGACCAGGCATTGTAGGGAACTCCGATTATGGGGACATCCAAAAATGCAAATAAAAAGAAGACTCCAATGGTGTAGTATGCCAATATAACAGTGATTTAATGTTAAAATTGCACTTACTCCATTAAACTTGAATTTCCACCTTCTAAGACAAATAACAACAACGATGGGTATGGTGTATGGAACGCCGCACCACGCTAGCGTCCCGCCAACCTTTTTTTGTTTGGGTTCTCTTCCACTGAGTCTGTATTGGCCCAGATTGGCAGAGTTGCAAGGACTTATGGCATGGAAGTCGGTTTATGTAGTGAGAGGAGACACAAAAACATCCTACTTATTTAATTAAAATATAGAATCCATATGATCCACTCTTGTTAACTTTTGTGATAACTGTAACCAAGTAAACACTTATTACATAGCTGACACATTAACAGTTGATTTCACACTTACAATGGCCATACACTATGCTATTGTCTTGCTTTTAAACATCTAAATAACCAAATAAAAGAAATTGCCATGGAAACTAAAAGAACATTTCTCAGAGCTAAACTTCAGGCACACAGCTAAATGCAGAGGTGAAATTTATTTAAAAGGAGCTATTTTGCCTGCCATTTGTATTTCTGTCTATTCTGTTATGAGATTTCTACAGCTCTGCCACACTGTACCGTCCTGCCTAGCATGACCCGATCTTTCTCTTATGCCCTTTCACTTTCTCTTACAGGTCTCCTCTCCACCCGATCTTGTAAACGGATAGTGAAAGGAGAAACAGAACATTATTGCGCTTATCTCTCAGGCACTTTGCTCTTTTCTCCTATTAGCATGCTCCTTTCACTGCTGCAAATCAGATTAGCTCCTTGTGCGGCTTCTCCTTCTTCCTCTATGCCATATTGACTGCAAGAGGCTGATACCAAATTAGTTTAGGTTACTTACACTGCTTGCAAAAAAATACATTTAATGATGTATTAACTGCAGCGCTTACCTCCGCAGGCGCCGCTTGATATGCTGGGTTCTCTGTCCTGCAACAACCCTTTAAACTGCTTGGTCCCCGCTGACACACCTGATTATAAGTTTAAGGTTGTTTACTCCTATGTAACTTAAGTATTAGTAAACTTCCACACTACGTTAACATAGAGGAAATAGTTGACAAACTGATGGATGGTAGATCAAATAAGTACTTTGTGGCAAGGCAAGACTTTGGCTTCTGTGGATGCTCGTTGGTCTTTTGTCGGAAACCCCTGGGCATAATGGAGTGAAATGGTTGAAATGGTCTTTTACCACCAGTATATTTCCCTGTCCACTCAAATTGGGTTCTAGATAAAAGAAGTCAATGCACACTAATTCAATTGGCTTTGATGGAGGCTCTTTGGGGCAGCACTGGAAGGCAGAGTCTTTCTTTGTATGCAGAGTAGGAAGGAGTGACTGTAGCTTATGACTTCAGTCCTAACACAAGGCCAGTAGAAGCGTCACTATCCTGAAGGTCCTTGTCAGGACCTAAGTTGCCATGATCATCATGGATGCCAGCCAACACTGTTTCTCTTTGCTTCTCAGGTAGGGACAGTTGCCACTTGTCTTCGGGGTCATCCGAGGGGGCACTTCAGTAAGCACCCTGTCACATAACTGTAACCAATCCCATTCTTTATGGACCAGATGTGCTTATTTTAAAGCGTTCACCAGCACCAAATCCTAGCACCCACTTTCCATGACTTTCAGGGGCAAACTGCAAAAGGGCTCTTCAATTTAGTCCTTTCTCAAGTCCTTCTTAGAGAACTTGTATAGGCCTCCATCTTTAATCTTAGTGAGGTTGCAGTAGAGCTTGGGAACACCTACAGCAAAAACTCCAATACCTTCAGCTCCTGTCGCTCCCTTAATCTGGTACTCAGTTCCTTGGCACAGAGTTTGCACCCCTTCTGATGTCAGTTGAGTCCACTCCTCGGAGGGAGTCCCTGATTCATAGGGTCTCCTCGACAGGGTGTCAGCATCTCTTTTCCTGACTCCTGAGCGATAATTCAAATTAAACTGGAAGCTAGATAGTACAGCCAACCACATGTGACCTGTGGAATCTAACTTGGCTGTGGTGAGAATATACATGAGTGGATTGTTATTGGTATTGACCACAAAGTCTACACCATACAGGTAGTCTTTCAACTTAACCACTATAGCCCACTTCAAAGCAAGGAACTCTATCTTGTGGGTCGGAAAGTTCTTCTCAGCAGGGGTGAGGCTTTGACTCACATAGACAATATGTGTAAAACAATAAATTATTACCCGCGCTGTGATGTATAAATATGTGACAAGAAATATATAAAAAACAAGTTAATAAGTCCTGAAGCTGCTGCTCACTAGGTAAAATAAAAGGAAAGAGACTAAAAACATATAGGCAGCGCTAACAGGTTAAAACTATAAATAAGTGCTATATATAAAAATCCATGTATTGTGACAAAATATTGAAATTCATATAAAATTAAGTGCATGCGAAATCACTAAATATAAATTAGTAAAGTGCAACAATAGGTTAGATCAAGTGTCCAAAATATAACCATATATAAAGTGCAAAATATATGAAGGTGCAGTCCAAACAAATATTCTTCCGTAGAAGCTAAAGTGCCAGAAAGGTGCTCAAAGTCCAAAAAGGTGCCCAAGTGCTCTTCAGGAAAAAACCCCTATGGGGATGCACTCACCAAATTTAGGATGTAATTGAGCCTTAAGCAAATATTATGTTTCTTGGTCAGATGGAAGGGTAAATGCAGCCTCACGGGTACATAAGATATCCCTTGACCGGATGGATGGATAACTGCAATCTCTTATGTATGGCTCCTTATTAGTTCCTCTCCTTTCTCTCCCCAATAGCGTTTTTAAAAGAAAGGGAAGAAGCCGAACATCGTGAAGCCCATAAGGTTTTTATTATAATCAAGATAAAAAAGGGTACTCACAAAGGTAGCGTATTAATCAGCATTAGTCAGCATAACATATCCCTTCACTTCCGTATCCGCTGTCGGCGTGCGGTCCACGGTGGTTTGCAGGAAATGACGCTGTAGTGCTCCGCTGTCCGGAAGTGCGTCTAGACTAATTTATATTCAGTGATTTTGCATGCACTTAATTTTATACGAATTTCAATATTTTGTCACAATACATGGATTTTTATATATAGCACTTATTTATAGTTTTAACCTGTTAGCGCTGCCTATATGTTTTTAGTCACATAGACAATAGGTCATAGATTGAGCTCCATTTCGCTCTTGATACAACACCCCACCTAGCCCATCTCAGCTGGCATCAACATGCAGTTCATAAGGTTTGGATGGATTGGCATAGGCACAGAGGCATTTGTACAGCTCTTCTTCAGCTGGTAGAAGGTTTGCTCCCACTGATCATTCCATTGATCCTGAATTGACTCTCTCAATTTTTCTAATAAGTTGAGTATAATTTTCTGACATGCCATTTTCTGAAGTCTTTAGCTAAATCCAAACTGGAACAGAGTGTAAAGCACCTCTCAGAATCTGTTTCATTCTGGCTTAGTCTATGGCTGTAGGCTCCATTTCTTTTAGCAGGATTTGCCACTGCATCTTGTTTAGACATCTGATGTACATTCACCCTGGTGTTGGAAGGCATGCTCGAATTGGTAGATCGAATCTGATGAATTCTTAATTCGCCCAAATTCTTCTTGTAGTAAGGTAAGGTAATTATACGCTTATAAGTCTTGAGATTTCTGATTGCCTCCACAGCAGCTCCTCTCAAGCTCTTAGTGATGCACTGTTTCTCGGACTTCCCATACTTTCAGAGCCTGCATGGCCTACCCCATCCAGGTTTCATACTCTTCTTCACCAGCAAGCACCAGCTGTGTCCCCAAGAAGAGTCTTTACTTTCTGCAGCCTTCTCGTGAATGGATGGCATTCGTTTAATTATATTTGGTCGTAAAGTTTCCCAGAGCGTTGAAGAAGTCCACCCCCATGGTAATTGAGGTTTCTGGCGTAGAAGCTCCTACCTTGGGTGTAGTGTGGATTGGCACCTGGGGTTCCTATCTGAACCAGTCAGGCTTGAGCGTCGTTAGTCAACTGCAGACTGGCTCCCTGGAAGCAGGAAGAGATACCCCTTCACCACTTCAACAGCACATGGGTGTGAGATGCAACTTGATCCATTTTCAGGTCTAATATGAACACTCTCTGATCAGCAACTAAGGCCGCTACTGCTTGGAAAACCTGCTCTTCTGTCCAGGTTTTTCCTGGGGTTGCGACCACCACACTTGACTCCCGGCAGCCATTTAGCTCTTGAAACCACTGGATTGCAACTGCGGGGTCCATATTGGCTGCTTCTGGCTCATTGTCTTGGTCACTTGCTTGCAGAATAGAGGTATCACAGACAAGCCCCCACTTGTAGCACTTACCCCTACAGGAGCTGCTTGATATGCTGAGTTCTCTGTTCTGCCAAAACTCTTAAAACTGTTTGGTCTCTACTGACACACTTGAATATAAGTTGAAAGTTGCTCACTCTTGTGTAACTTAAGAGTTAGTATAGTACCACACTACTTTAACATACAGAAAGTAGCCACCAACTGCTGGATGGTAGATCAAAAAGTATATTGTGGCAAGGCTAGTTAGACAATGCATGAACCAGTGAACAGGCAACTAAACACATCTGAACAGCCAAAACTAAATAGAATAAACCCCGACCTATAATACAGCAATTAACTAAACGACAATAAAGCTAAATCAAATTTTACCTAGCATTAGCTAACAAAAAAAGCCCTCAAGTGCATACACCCCTGATAGTAGGTGGGTGTACACATTCTGAGAGGGGTAGCCTTGGGAGGGTGGGAAAGTAATTAACAGTATTAAGCTGGCTATTGTTGGGGCCCATCTGAAAAGTGGGGCACAAGATGCTGTCAGGACCTGGTTTACCTGCTGGTAGCACTGTGGTTCTCTGGGCTGAAAGCTGTAGTTCCGGTGACCACCAGCGGCTGCCTCCCAGCAGTTAGCAGGTTACTGCAATCAGTTTCACCTGGCCCCAGCTGCTGGGAGGATACTTAAATCCCACCTCTACTACTGCCACTTGCGCCAGTGTTTGCCAGTTGCGTCACTGCTTTTGCCCTATCCTTGCATCCTGTTCCCTTTCTGCTGCTCGCCTTGTTCCTGTACCCAGTCCTAATTTCCCCTTTTTCTTGCATTGTATACATTTGTACATATTGTATGTAGTTAGTTTGCTAGATTTCTGTCACTTAGGCAGTTTTGGTTGTGGGTCACTTGTTGTTTATGTTCACTATTTACTGTTGTGTGATTGTCTTTTGTTTCACTGTAAATACATCTCTTTTGATATATACATATGGTCTGGTCCCAGTTATGTTTGTAGCTACTGTACATGCATTATCTCACAAAAGTGAGTACACATTTTTGTAAATATTTTATTATATCTTTTCATGTAACAACACTGAAGAAATGACACTTTGCTACAATGTAAAGTAGTTAGTGTACAGCTTGTATAACAGTGTAAATTTGCTGTCCCTTCAAAATAACTCAACACACAGCCATTAATGTCTAAACCGCTGGCAACAAAAGTGAGTACACCCCTAAGTGAAAATGTCCAAATTAGGCCCAATTAGCCATTTTCCCTCCCCGGTGCCATGTGACACATTAGTATTAAAAGGTCTCAGGTGTGAATGGGGAGCAGGTGTGTTAAATTTGGTGTTATCGTTCTCACTCTCTCATACTGGTCACTGTAAGTTCAACATGGCACCTCATGGCAAAGAACCCTCAGAGGATCTGAAAAAAAGAATTGTTACAGAGGATGGCCTAGGCTATAAAAAGGTTGTCAAGACCCTGAAACTGAGCTGCAGCATGGTGGCCAAGACCATACAGTGGTTTAACAGGACAGTTTCCACTTAGAACAGGCCTTGTCATGGTCGACCAAAGAGGTTGAGTGCACATGCTCAGCTTCATATCTAGAGGTTATCAGAAAATAGATGTATGAGTGCTGCCAGCATTGTTACAGAAGTTGAAGGGGGGGCAACCTGTTAGTGCTCAGACCATACGCCGCACACTGCATCAAATTGGTCTGCATGGCTGTTGTCCCAGAAGGAAGCTTCTTATAAAGATGATGCACAAGAAAGCCCACAAACAATTTGCTGAAGACAAGCAAGCATGGTTTGTAATGGTTTGGGGCTGAATGAGTGCTGCCGTACTGGGGAGCTAAAAATCGTTGAGGGAACCATGAATGCCAACATGTACTGTGACATACTGAAGCAGAGCATGATCCCCTCCTATCAGAGATTGGGCCGCAGGGCAGCATTTCAACATGATAATGACCCCAAACACACCTCCAAGATGACCAATGCCTTGCTAAAGAAGCTGAGGGTAAAGGTGATGGACTGGCCAAGCATGTCTTCAGACCCAAACCCTATTGAGCAGCTGTGGGGCATCCTCAAATGGAAGGTGGAGGAATGCAAGGTCTCTAACATCCCATTTGTTGCCTGCGGTTTAGACATTATTGGCTGTGTGTTGAGTTGTTTTGAGGGGACAGCAAATTTACACTTTTATACAAGCTGTACACTCACTACTTTACATTGTAGCAAAGTGCCATTTATTCAGTATTGTCACATGAAAAGATAAAATAAAATATTTACAACAATGTAAGGGGGGGGGGGGTACGCACATTTGTGAGCTACTGTATATCTGGTCTCCCAACTTCTGATTCCTGACAGATGCTGTCTCTTTAAGGCCATAGCCACCAGGAGTGTGTGTAACTCTCCCCGACCCTCCGCTATCAGGTCCGTACTGACCTGGCAGGGAAAGCATTAAAGACTACATATCCCATGATCCTCTTCCATACAGTGACATCATCTCTTCTTCACAGGCTCCCCTGCTGCTGGGGGGAGGGGGGCAAGTAGGGGAATTTCACATAGAGCTGCTTTAACAGGACAGTGGCGGTGGGGAGAGAATACAGCCCCCTCCTCCACACATCCAGCAGCAGCACTCGGCTACATAATGATTACAGATTAGCATTGATTTGTGTCTTTTATATCTGCCCAGAGTTCAGCTCTAAAGTGGATTAGATTCATTTCCACCCCATTAATTCTGTAGGCAAGTTCCCATTTACTCACCATGCCTAAATGCATGTGCAAGGCCTCTTTCACTCCATTTCCCACAACTCCTAAGTTTTCTGGATACGCACATGGAAGATAAGGTCTTTAGCTTCCCTCCATCGGCAGCTCAGAGAGACCACACCTGATAAGGCAGAGGTAGCTGAGTAAGTGATCTGCAGCGAGGTGTGAGGCCCTCCACGTTCACAACTGGTGTGCTGGCAGATGGGTAGTAGCCTCATAGCAAGTGGTTTCTCCAGAAGACCCAATTACTTTAGGGAGCCTCTCTCTGATTTCTACCAGAGTACTCCAGTTCTAGAGGGGTGCCTCCTTGTCCTTGGTCTCCTGCAGCTGATGTATATGAGGATAAATTGATTTTTAGCTAGACTTTTATTTGTATAGAGTTTCATAGAGACCATACTATTCAGCCAAGTGTTATTCTGATTGAGTTGCATGAACATTTCTGTGAAGATTCAAAGTTCTTTTCTATCCTGAAAACTACAAAAATTACTACAAATTGAAAACTACTAAATTGTCACCTGGCGTATAGTCTGCAGGGTTTTTTCAGAGAGAGCACTTCTTAAAGCGAATGTAAGGTCTATTTTTCTATTTAAATAATAAACAGATTTATACTTACCTGCTCTGTGCCATGTAATTGAAGAAAGCGGCCCGATCCTCTCCTTCTGGGGTCCCCCACTGGTGAACCGAGCTTCTTCTCTTATGCGTCACGAGCTATGGGAGAGTGATGTACAGGCTCACTCCCAAACCGGGCTGAGTGTCCATAGGTAGCAGAGCATTGCTAATGTGACTTCTTCCCCCTCCTCCCCCTCGACCTCCCCCTCTCTCTAAGCATTCCCTTTCTCATTCACATTTTCCTCCTCCTCCCACTACTCTACCGTCTCCTCTCTCTACTCCCCCTACCTTTCCTCATTCGCCTATTCCTTCACCTTTTTTTCTTTATTCTTGGAGGTTTGCTTTTTTTTTTCCTTTCACATTTATCCATTTTATTATTTGTAAGAATTGATTACAATATTTTTTTAAATTACACAAATGACACATTTCTAAAAAATTAGTTTCGGGGGTATTTGTGCTTGTGTTTAGTACGTACAGTGTTCACTTGTTTGAAGCGTGTCATTGAATATTTGTTCAGTGAAGTAGTGTGTGCATATTTATCCCTCTCTACAGAGCAGAGATGGTAGGTGTTCAGCAAGTTCTGCAGGATAAATCGATTGGCAGAGCTGTGTAAAAGGGTGTTAGGCCCTTAAGGCTAGGTTTGGAGTATCAAGCAATGGGCCTTTCAGTTATTTTCCCAGGATTTCGATTTTAAGATGCAGTGGGAGGAATTTAGGAAGAGTTGTTGCAAGGAAGAAAGGGCCCATGTTAGGATGAGCATTATGATTTACTGTACCACAGTAAGTTGGAACCTGTTATGGGCAAATTACTTTATAGTTGAAAGGCTTAGAACAGCAGGAGCAGTAGGAAGGATTAGTCTTTTTTTTTTTAATTCTTTTTATTATTTTAAAGAAAACAACACAAAAACAGAGCCGTTGGGCATACCCTGGCTGAGAACAATACAAAAAGTACAAACAAAACAGATATAATCCTAACTAAACAAGAACAACCCCGAACAAGGCTGCAACCATAGTCCACATAAGGTCATGCTTCACCAGTGAAGGACTGTGTAGGATGCAGAAGTCCGATCACTGTGGGACACCTCAGGAGACAAGGAAGGCGGCACGGGCCCGCTCCCCCCCCACCCACAAAGAAAAAAGAGTGAGCATATATTAAGGCCGCGAAGCTACGGCATCCGGGCTTTCACCGCCATTGGTAGTTTCCTTTGCCTCCAACCATATATTCCAGACCTTGTAAGGAAAAGGGGGTTTGAATAAGCCCCTTTTTCCAGATGGGATGGTGACAGGCCATTTTTTAAGTTTAAATAAGCCAGTCAGGGGACAGTCTATAGTTTTGAGCTGTTGCTAGGTCAGTTTAAGAACTCAAGTGTTTGTTTGGTCAAAATAAGCCCCAATCACATTAAGCGATACGTGTAGCTAGGGAGTTTAGGTTTAATTCTGGTTTTAACCTGTTTTTATCCCGCCTATAGAGCCTGCCTATGCTTATAAAAGGGGGCTCATTCACACAAGTCTTCAATCACCTCAGAAGAGATCGCCGTGTCAAGATCAAATTTTGTCTGACTGACCTTTTCTCACAGGCTGTCGGGCTTTCTTGCCTCCGGTGTCTGCAGCTTCTTCGCGTCAACTGCCGTGCTGGTGTTCCTGGAGCTTCGGGTCAAGCTGCCGGTGTTTCTGTCGGGAGGAAGACTTCGGGTCAAGGCTCCGGTACCGCTGAAGAAGGAAGAGCTTCGGGTCAAGTTTCGTTTCCCTGGATAGCATTGGAGCTTCGGGTCAACTTACCGGTTCCGGTCGTCTAGCAACATGAGTCTTCTGCGACGCCTCATCGAGCGGGCCGGCGAAGCGGGAGCCAAGAAGTGGATCCGAAGTTGCTTGGAGATGCCGTCCGCCGTGAGTCAAGGCGCGTCACCGGAAGAGGTCGTTCGTCCCGCAGATGTGACGGAGCCGGTCGCCGGGTCAAGTCGGGTGTCGGATGTCGTCATCGGTGAGAGTCGGAGGTCGCCGGCGCGGAATCCTGACGTCCGGAGTGCGGACCTGCGCAGAAGAGGCTCGAGAGGACCTTCAGAGGAAGATGCCGCCCCGGCGAAGAGAAGACGGGCTCCGCGACGACGCTTCTCGCCACCCACCGACGCCGGACGGGTGCAGTCGGCACGTCCACCTTCGCGAGCATTGGAGAGGAGTAGGCCTACTCCTCGTCCCGCCGGAGGTCCTTCGGTTCCTGCGGCAGAAGAGGATCGTCGCCTGAGGGTTCCGGAACGTCCGCCCGTCCGAGGGCCAGGTGAGATCACAACTGCCTCCACCTCTCGAGCCACGCTACAGGGGTCCCATGGTCCCACACCTGCCACGCTACAGGGGTCTCAAGGTCCCACACTTGCCACGCTACAGGGGTCTCAGGGTCCCGCAATCACACCAGCCTCATTTTCTCGGGCCCCGATTGAGGGTCCAGCCATTGATTCAGCCTCACTTGCCAGAGCCTCAACCTCAATCTCTCAATCAGCGATAGGAGGGTCTGCTTGCCCCCCCCCTTCCCGATGCAATCAGCAGGGTAGGGGGGGCTCCAGGGGTGTCTGTTACCGGGCCCAACACAGCGGGGGCACTGTCAGAGCTAATGAAAGGGTTTTTAAGCAATTTCCAGGCTATTTTACAGGCCTCTAATCCTTTACCTGCTTCATCTACCGATGTCAATCCTTTACCTGCCTCCACTACTGTTTTGCCCAATCCTTTCACGGCCCCCACTTCTCACTTGCTCTCCTCTGCTGCTGTGCCTATTTCTTCACCTGTGCCTGTGTCCTCCGCGGCTGCGGCGGAAGCTGTGCCTGTAGCCTCTAATCTTAATAACTTTCCTGTATCTTCTACACCTGTGTTGACTGCGGTACATGAACCTTCTCCTTTAGACGTTTGGGCGCCATCTGGCGGCCTTTTAGCTGTAAATGTGCTATCTCCTGGGGGTCACCTGACCCCCAGCATTGCTTCTCCTCCTGTTCCTCCTGCTTCTATTGCCCTAGCCAAGACGCAGAATCTCCCTGAGACGTGTCTTAGGGAGGCTCTGCCGTGAGAGTTGTCCCCATTGGGTTATCACCTTTCTGATGGTATAAAAGAGAAGATATGGAATGGAAAATTTGTCGATCTCCTCTCTCTTCTGCCATCGGTAAAGGAGTTTGTGTCAAAGGGGGATAAGAGGGACGAGGACGACAGGAGGCGACCTGTTACTAAAACTTTCAATAATTGGTTGCAGGCGTTTTTTATTTATGCTGCTGTATTATGTGAGAAGCACCCGGGGAAGAGTGTTGGTTTTTTTCAACACCTAGATATAATTTTGGAGGCATATAAAAACTTTGGCGGGACGGCTTGGTTTTCTTATGACGTAGCCTTCCGCCAGAAGTTATCCGTACAGCAGCACTTGAAATGGGGTGTGAAGGATGTCAGCCTTTGGCTGGATTTGTTTCTGCCCAAATCCAATTTTGGTAGGCAAGCCATCCCGGGGGCTCAGCTGCAGCCCGCCCCCCACTCCTTTCGCAAAGGTGTTTGTTTTTCATACAATGACTCCCAGTGTAAGTGGCCGAGAACCTGCAAATATAAGCCCGAATGTGCTTTCTGCGCAGGTTCCCACCCCATCGCCAAGTGTTTCAAAAAGATGCACAGTGCACAACAATCCAGTAGTTTTTCAAAAGGCCATAACCCCGGTGAAAATACACGCAATGTTACCGTGGCTTCAGCTGTACCCAGACCGGGAGAAAGCCACTCTGGTAACTGATGGTTTTTCTGACGGGTTCTATTTGCCTTCCTTTTCCGGTTTTGGTTGCACGATTGTTCAGAACCTCAAATCGGTCAATCACCTTGAAGATATAGTGGTAGAAAAAATAGGTAAAGAAATTTCTGCGGGTAGGTTTGCAGGTCCTTTTGTTTCCCCCCCATTTCCCAATTTCAGGATATCTCCGTTGGGTATTGTTCAGAAGAAGGAACCTAATACCTATCGCCTTATCCATCATTTGTCGTTTCCCTTTGGGGGATCGCTGAATGATGAGATTGGCGAAGATGAAGCTTCGGTTCAATACTCTTCTTTTGAGGATGCTCTGGTGATCTTAAGGAAATTGGGAAGGGGGGCTCTTTTAGCTAAGACCGATATTAAATCCGCGTTTCGACTTTTACCGGTTCATCCTGATTCTTTTAATTCGCTCGTTTTTTTCTTTTTGAATCATTATTTTTTCGACAAATGTCTCCCTATGGGTTGTTCCCTGTCGTGTTTTTATTTTGAATGCTTTTCAACTTTTTTAGAGTGGGTGGTTTCCTTCAGGGCTGGTCTCACTGATATCGTTCATTATCTGGACGATTTTTTGTTTATGGGTCAGGCGAATTCCACCAATTGTTTGCATTTACTCAAGACATTTTTTGAGGTATGCGAGCAGTTTGGGGTTCCTCTGGCTCATGAAAAAACGGAATGGCCTTCTACTAGGGTTCAATTTTTAGGTATCACTATTGATACTGAACTCATGGAGTTTAGCCTACCGCTTGAAAAAGTTACAAAGTTACAGGACAGCCTGCTGCAGATGATTCGCAAGAAGAAGACGACGTTGAAAGAAATGCAATCGTTACTAGGTTTGTTAGCTTTTGCTTCCAGGATCATACCGCTAGGTAAGTTGTTTTCTCGTAAGTTGTACAGTATTATCTCTGGTTTGAAATCTCCCTCATCCCATGTTAGGTTATCTTCTGAAATTAAAGAGGATATGCTGGTCTGGTTGCAGTTTTTGTTTTACTTTAATGGTAAGACAATCTGGCAAGAAGATTTTGTCATTGACAGGGACTTTTGTCTGTTCACGGACTCGGCGGGCTCGGTGGGTTTTGCCGCTATTTGGCGAACTCACTGGTGCGCGGATTCCTGGCCGGACAGATGGCTGCAGTTGGGATATACTCGGAACAGCGTTTTGTTGGAGCTATTTCCAATTGTGGTTGCACTTGAGATTTGGGGAACCCGTTTTAGGAATAAACGTTTAATGGTTAGAACGGATAGTAGGGGAGTGATGTTTGCTATCAACTGTCTTTCCTCCAGATCCCCACCTGTCATTAGGTTGTTGCGATACCTTGTTTCCAGATGTCTGCGCTTGAACATATGGATCAAGGCTTCTTATGTTCCCGGTAAAGACAACTGTATGGCAGACTCTTTATCTCGTCTGCAGATGGAGCGGTTTTTTCGGCTGTTTCCAGAAGCGCACCGGACCGGTTGCCTTTATCCAGATCGGCTTTGGGACATAGTTTAGACTTGGTGTCGCTTAATATTGCACTTTCGCTCGTCCGCCCCGTCTACACTGGCCTGGCAGGTCTGGAAATCTCATTTGACTTCGCTTCGCGTCTCACATGATTCCTTTTCCGAGTCGTTGGTTCTTTCTTTTTTAAATTTTTTATTTTCTAAGCATTATTCTTGGTCGCATATTAACAAATTGTTGGCGGGATTTCTTTTTTCGTGAAATTGGATAATCATCCTCCTTGTTTGTCATTTTTTTTTCGTGCGTCAGGCTCTTAAGGGCTATAGGAGGTCGAATTGGCACCCTGATCGCAGGGAGGCTGTTACACCTCGCCTTCTGGAGCAGTTGTGTCGTGCCACTGGGCAAGTTTGTTTTTCCGATTACGAGTCAGCTATGTTTAAGGCGGCGTTTTTGCTTATGTTTTTTGCGGCACTGAGGATTTCCGAGCTAATACACAATGTTAATAGCGATTCTGGTTTGCGATTTTCGGATGTTAGGACTTATGTGTCCTCTATCAGTATTTTGCTGCGATCCTCAAAGACGGACCAGCTAGGTGTCGGCAAATGGATACATCTTAACCAGTACGTGAATTCCGATGTATGTCCAGTTTTGCTTTTGAAGCGTTTTTTGTCTATGAGGTTACCCAGCGAAGGTTCCTTGTTTGTTCATCAAACTGGTAGGAGGTTGACCAAGTATCAGTTTGACGCGGTTTTGAAAAAATGTTTGAAATACCTGAGATTAGATCACTGTTGTATCTCTTCTCATTCTTTCAGGATTGGCGCTGCCACGGAGGCCGCTAGATTAGGAGTTAATGTTCAAGTGTTAAAGAATATTGGTAGATGGAAATCGGATGCATTCCGTACTTACGTTCGTCCTAATGTGTCTTGTTGATATTTTCAGGGTCTCAATGTTTATCGATTTGGATCGTCGGCCACTCGTTTGTACACTGGGCACGCGCAAGGGCCAGGAGACGCTGTTATACCGAAAACATTGGCCTGGATCCACGAAAGTATCATATTCAATGGTTTAGTAAGCGGGGCACGCTCTGGCATGAGTTTTTACCAGAAATCTCTAGGTTACTAGGAGTCCTTCCTCCCCCAGATGTGATGTTAATTCATCTGGGGGGGAACGACATCGGGAAGTTTAGGACTCTGGACCTCGTTTTCAAAATTCATGATGATTTCAGCTATTTGAGGTCTGTCTATCCAGGTATCCGGTTTATATTTTCCGAAATTATACCCAGACTCTTATGGTTTAAACATGGTCAGCTCAAGCCCCTCGAAAGAGTCAGGAGGAGAATCAACCGAGCGGTAGCTAAATCTTTGAGCGGGATCGGTGTCTTCTCTTTCAGACACCTAGAGCTGGAAGGTGGGACCTCCGATTTTTACAGGTCTGACGATGTACATCTGTCCGATCTAGGTATAGATGTTTTCAATGCTAACCTGGGTACATGTATAGAAAAGGCCGCGTGGTGGGGTGGTGACAGGAGGGCGTGAGCCTCCTGTCTTATGGATAATTTCTAAAAGTTAAGTTGGATTTGTTTGACCCGGATTTTGGTAATCAGGTCTATTCTGATTTATGAATTTGTTAATAATAATTTTAACAAGCATTAAACGGCCGCGGCCTTTAAATTCCAGAGCTGTGTACGGTCTCATTATTTAATTAGTATTAAGTTAAGCTAGTAACAAGTCCTGTCTGCCATCCCATGTAAGGAAAAGGGGGTTTGAATAAGCCCCTTTTTCCAGATGGGATGGTGACAGGCCATTTTTTAAGTTTAAATAAGCCAGTCAGGGGACAGTCTATAGTTTTGAGCTGTTGCTAGGTCAGTTTAAGAACTCAAGTGTTTGTTTGGTCAAAATAAGCCCCAATCACATTAAGCGATACGTGTAGCTAGGGAGTTTAGGTTTAATTCTGGTTTTAACCTGTTTTTATCCCGCCTATAGAGCCTGCCTATGCTTATAAAAGGGGGCTCATTCACACAAGTCTTCAATCACCTCAGAAGAGATCGCCATGTCAAGATCAAGTTTTGTCTCCCTCCCCCCCCACCCCCTTTTTCTTCCTTTTGTCGCGGTCAGTTTATGCCTGTTTTGGTCACCTGTGTGTAATGCAAAGGTGGACGATGCTTGTGTATGTTTTAATGTTGAAATTTTGCTGTGGATAATTTCTAAAAGTTAAGTTGGCTTTGTTTGACCCGGATTTTGGTAATCAGGTCAATTCTGATTTATGAATTTGTTAATAATAATTTTAACAAGCATTAAACGGCCGCGGCCTTTAAATTCCAGAGCTGTGTACGGTCTCATTATTTAATTAGTATTAAGTTAAGCTAGTAACAAGTCCTGTCTGCCATCCCATCATAAATTTCTGAGGGCAACCTCTGTTAGTATAGGTCGTTTTGTAGTGAGGAATAACCGAATTCACCATGGCCTTCCACAGGGAAAGGGTGGGCGCATCAGGCCTCCGCCATCTGAGAACCACCAGTTTCCTCGCATAGAACAACAAGAGACCCAGTAGAGTGCGAGTCGACACAGAATGGGTCAAATCATTTACAAGTCCCAGGATGCAAAACTCAAGTTTGAGAGGCACATGGATGGTGGTCACCCAATCCACAAAGTCCAAAACCGTGGTCCAGTACGCCACTAGAGATGGACAGTGCCAGATCATATGCGTATACGTATTAGCACAGGGTTAGTCATTTTTAAACAGGATCCCGACAGGGCATCTGTACATTGGCACCCCTACCAAAAATAAATAAATAAATAAATAGAGTTGTGTTGGAAACCTCATGTAAGCCACTTTACTAGGAGACCTCTGTAAGAAGAAGCTGTGATGTCTACTAACAAGCTTTATTTATTTAAAGTTGTTAAAATGAAACCCAAAAAGAATTGGTCATCATGAGCTGAGGTGATGGGAGATTGAGACGTGCATGTACAAAAAGGTGCTTGGCACCTTTGCAGAGCCAGTCTGTGAAATGAGGGTTGGAGTAATCAGTATCTTTCTCCTGCCCATTGTGGGAGTATTAAGTAATAAATTACAAAAGTGCTTTCCTTGTGCTACCACACCTCTATTTAATTTGAAAAAAAAAAAAACTGATTTCTGCCAGCAATGACATTCGTTCCCACATCCACCAAATTAATTATCTTAAATAAGTGCAGAATAATCTATTTATAAATTATTTCAACCATATACAGTATATTGTCAAAAGTATTGGGACGCTTGCCTTTACATGCACATGAACTTTAATGGCATCCCAGTCTTAGTCTGTGGGGTTCAATATTGAGTTGGCCCACCCTTTGCAGCTATAAAATCTACAGCTCTTCTGGGAACACACAAGGTTTAGGAGTCTGTCTATGGGAATGTTTAACCATTCTTCCAGAAGTGCATTTGTGAGGTCAGGTACTGATGTTGGATGAGAAGGCCTGACTTGCAGTCTCCACTCTAATTCATCCCAAAGGTGTTCTATTGGGTTGAGGTAAGAACTCTGTGCAGACCAGTCAAGTTCCTCCACCCCAAACTTGATCATCCATGTCTTTATGGACCTTCCTTTGTGAACTGGTGCACAGTCATGTTGGAATAGGAAGAGGCCATCCCCAAACTGTTCCCACAAAGTTGGGAGCATGAAATTGTCCAAAATACTGTATCTTGGTATGCTGAGGCCAGTGCACAAAGGAAGGTTCAAAAAGACATGAATGAGCAAGTAACAATATAGTGTATATACATACTGTATATTTCTACAGATAAGCAATATTTGAAATATATTTGTGTGAAATATACAAAAAAAAGCTGTGAAAGGAATGTACTTAATCAAAAACATTTGCAAAAAACTCCACCTCAAATCAATGACATAATTGTTAACGTGCACCAAAAGTTCAAACAAACTGTTCATAATCATAAACAAATTTCTGTATCCTGCATAATTGGTCAATAATTTCCACCACAGTGTGCTCCATCACCAACCATGTCACCTCCTCACCTTAACCACTTCCCGACCACCCACCGCCTATTTACTGCGACAGGTTGGCTCTCCTGCACAAACCGAAGTAGACCTACGTTGGTCACGCCCAGGAAGCTAGAGGGCACTCCCGCCCCCACTTGGCTGTGGCGAAGCCGATGCCCAGGTCAGGCTCCGATTGCCGTCTGACACCCGCGATCACTCCCTGCTGAGAGAGAAGAACGGTCAGCTGTTGTAAACACAGCCGACCATTCTTCTTCCTGAAATGATCACAGAGCCCCTGTGATCCTTTTATATAGGATGACATGCCTCTATGGTCATTTCACAAGCCACGCCCCCCTACAGTTAGAATCACTCCCCTAGGCTCACATTTAACCCATTGATCACCAGTGATGGTAGTAACTGCGTTTAAGTAAACGGCGTTACTTAACGCAGTTACTTTTGAGGGTAACGAGTAATCTATCAGATTACTCGTTCCTTCCCTGTAATGCCGCTGCCGTTACTTTCGGCTGCGTTACCGCAATTAATTCTACCGCCACTAGATGGCAGTAGATGTAATTGTAATTCCCCCTCTCCTCTATGACCGCTGTCTGCGGTACAGGAAGAGAAGAGGAGGAGACGCAGACAAGGTCAGTTGGTAGGACCGTGCCGCCGCCGGTATCCTAGCCAATCAGGTGCACTACTGCTCAAGTTGCACCTTGCGCATTGGTTGCCCTGCCCCCCAGGAGTCCTCCGCTCTGAAGGAAGAACGGAAGCAACTTCCAAGTTCTTCCTCTAACCTGCTGCCCGTGCCTGCCATGCCCGCTGCCGTTCTCAGCATTGCTCATTGTGTCCAGCCCGCCCGGGTCCCAGCTTCCATGAGAGATGTAAGTCAACTCGTTCTGCACTGTGAATGTGTGTCCTGTCCTCCTATAACAGCAAAACCAGAACTTTAAAAACGATCATAAAAGGAGAACTTTGGGGGACTCTGCCTTGCCTGCTCTAAAGTGGGATATATGGGGGACTCTGCCTTGTCTGCTCTAAAGTGGGATATATGGGGGACCCTGCCTTGCCTTCTCTAAAGATGGATATATGGGGGACCCTGCCTGGCCTGCTCTAAAGTGGGATATATGGGGGACCCTGCCTTGCCTGCTCTAAAGATGGATATATGGGGGACCCTGCCTGGCCTGCTCTAAAGTGGAATCTATGGGGGAGCTTTTGGGACGCTGGCCTGCTCTAAAGATGGATCTATGGTGACCCTGTTCTAAAGAGGGATCTGTGCCATAGATCCCCCTTTAGAGCAGGGTCCCTTATAGATCTCCTTTAGAACTCAGTCCCCCTAGATCCCCTTTAGAACAGGCCCTGGGGCCCTATAGATCCCCCTTTGGAGCAGGGTCCCCCCATATATCCCACTTTAGAGCAGGGTCCTCATAAATCCCCCTTTAGAGCAGGGTCCCCATAGATCCCCCTTTAGAGAAGGGTTCCCATAGATCCCCCTTATAAAGGGTTCCTCATATATCCCCCTTGAGAGCAGGGTCCTCATAAATCCCCCTTTAGAGCAGGGTCCCCATAGATCCCCCTTTAGAGAAGGGTCCCCATAGATCCACCCTTAGAAAAGGGTCCTCATAAATCCCCCTTTAGAGCAGGGTCCCCATAGATCTATGGGGACCCTGCTCTAAACGGGATCTATGGGGACCCCTCCCTAAAGGGGGATCTATGGGGAGCATGGCCTGCTCTAAAGGGGATCTTTGGGGGACCCTGCTCTAAAGGGGGATTTATGGGGACCCTGCTCTAAAGGGGGATTGATGATGACCCTGGCCTGCTCTAAAGTGGGATCTATGGGGACCCTGCTCTACTATCCCAGTACCAGTGTGCCACACTGCCACCACCATTTCAGGCAACAGGTACCAAAAAACAAAACAAAATACAGTTAGTCACAGTTAGGAGGACTCAGACCCCTACAGTGTGCCACACCGCCACCGCTATTAAAGATCTTATAGAACATAATTGCATTATAGAATAGTAAAAAAAGTCGCAGTTACTTTGCTGAGTAACTAATTACTTTTTCAATGTAGTAACTGAGTCAGTAACTCAATTACTTTTTGGAGAAGTAATTTGTAACTGTAACTAATTACTTTTTTAAAGTAAGATGACCAACACTGTTGATCACCCATAGGGTTAACCCCCGTCCCTACCAGTGTCATTATTACAGTAACGGTGCATATTTTTAGCACTGATTACTGTAGTAATATCACTGGTCCCCCCCAAAAGTGTCAAAAATGTCAGTTAGGGGTCCGATCTGTCTGCCGCAATGTCGCAGTCCCGCAAAATATCACAGATCGCTGCCATTACTAGTAAAAAAAAAAAGAAAAACAATAAAAATGACATAAAGCTTTCCCGTAGTTAGTAGACACGATAACTTTTGCGCAAACCAATCAAAATACACTTATTGTAATTTTTTACCAAAAATATGTAGCAGAAAACAAATTGGCCTAAAATGTTAAAACATTTTGATTTTTAAATTTTTTTTGAGAATGTCATATAGCAGAATGTGAAAAATATTGTTTTTTTTTTTTTCAAAATTGTTGCTCTTTTTTTGTTTATAGCGCAAAAATACCACCAAAAGAAAGCTCTATTTGTGGGAAAAAAAGGACATCAATTTTATTTTGGTACAGTGTTGCATGACCGCGCAATTGTCTGTTAAAGTAACGCAGTGCCGAATCGCAAAATAGGGCCTGGTCAGGAAGGGGGCAAATCCTTTCGGTTTTAAAGTGGTTAAAACATTGACCTCTAATAAGAAATAGTTCAAGCTGTGCCTTGCCCTTTCAAAGGGTTTCAGATCTCCACAGGCTCCTCTAGATGTATTAATAAGTCCCTAACCACCAGATGGACCTCCACAGCTTTCAGAATACACCTGCCAGCCAGGGCCGTCTTTTCCATTGGGCATGCCCGGCGGTTGCCCGGGGGCCCCACTTGGCAAGGGGCCCCACACACAGGGCTGGCAATTGTTGTCCCCCAACAGGCTAGATTACTTAGTTTACCTGGTGGTCTAGGGCCCCCCTGTTGTCCGCCGGGCCCCCTGTTGTCTGCACTGCACACTGGTTGCTAGGAAGGCCAGCCGATTGGCATCTAGCAACCAGTGACGTTGGAGAGCAGACCGATGATGCACAGCGGAGGAGGATCCTCCTCTTTGGCTCGTCCTCCTCTCCTCTCTTGCCTAGAAGACTGGCTCCACCCACCAGGGCCGGATTAACATAGGGGCTATTGGAGGAGCTGCAGCTCCAGGCCCCTCCCTGAATATAGGCCTATGCCAGTGGCTTAGTTATCAATATCTGTGTGCTGTCTTGAAGAAGAAGTCCCCTCTGCATTGCACACGTGAAGGAGAGAAGTCTCAGCTGCTGTTCCTGCCGATGCCTGGCTCCTATCACAGGATCTGTTACACTCACACAGATCCTCAGTGTAAAGGAGATGCAGGCAGCTGTCTGGGGGAGGGGTGCTGATGTCATCCTAACCAGCAGAAGCCCGGGAGAAAGGAAATATTTCATGCTGCTCAGATGAGGTTAGTAAACTTATTAGGGAGAGAGGGGATTGTGCAAAAACTCTCCTGGGGGCTGTGATGATTGTGGGAGAGACTGCTGCTTCCCCCCATGTAATGTGTTCCCTTTTGCCCACAATGTAATGTGTTATGCCATACAGTGCCCACCATGTCATATGCAGTGCCCACCATGTAATGTACTGTGCCATGCAGTGCCTGCCATGTAATATGCAGTGCCCACCATGTAATGTACTGTGCCATGCAGTGTCCACTATGTTATGAGCAGTGCCCACTATGTCATATGATGTACCATGCAGTGTCCACCATGTAATGTGCTGTGCCATGCAGGGCCTACCATGTAATGCGCAGTGCCCATCATGTCACGTGCAGTGCCCACCATGTCACGTGCAGTTCCCACCATGTCACGTGCAGTGCCCACCATGTCACATGGAGTGCCCAGCATGTCACGTGCAGTGCCCACCATGTCACATGCAGTGCCCACCATGTCACGTGCAGTGCCCAGCATGCAATGTGTTTTGCCCACTGTGTAATGTGCTATGCAGCAGTGCCCACCATCCTATATCTTTCCTGTACATCCTCTGTGTGCCATCCTAAATCGGTCCTGTATAGCCTCTGTGCCATCCCATACCTGCCATGTATATCCTCTGTCTGTGCCATCCTATACCTGCCATGTACATCCTCTGTGTGCTATCCTATATCAGTCCTGTACATCCTTATATTGTCCAAACGTTGTGTTAATGTTTAAACACTGATTTTGTTGGAGGTACCAATAAATATCGCCTTATCGATAATTTGCATTTTTATTCTCGTGCGTGATTGTGTAGGCAGGGCCCCAGTGCACTGCATTGCCCGGGGGCCTATAAGGCTCTTAAGATGGCACTGCTGCCAGCACCTTCACTCAGTAGTGCTCAGAAGAAACAAAAATATTATCATGAGATCAAGTCAGGTTGAGGAAGGTATGATTGAGCACCACAGATACTTTTTCACAGGTTTGCAATTGCCAAAAACTTTTAATGACAATGCTTTCACTCACATGAGCATTTGATGCTTGCAGAGTGTACGCAAATGCCATCCAGATCAACATCATTGTTGTGACCTGGGGAGGGGCATGGAAGGGAATATTTTTATTTATTCTATTCTAAGAATTATTATTGCCATCATTTAAACTCTTTGCAGTCTGAACTATTGTTTTAAGTTATTTATTTTTAAATGCAGTGATTGGCCATTGACAGTTTGTTGCTTGGGTTCATGTAGTCCGGAGTGGTGTGCAATATGGAGTGCTTTGATTACTTGCGTTGCGTTTATGAATAATAGAGATGTAAGTGCGCAATCTGTGTTGTAAAAAAGTTTAGGTGGTTTATGCACTATAGAGGCCTTTTTCTTCTTTCATATGCATAATGTGATTGCAGTACACTGTGTAAATCCCAGGCAGTGTCTGACATTTGTGGTATAGTCTGTCACCATCGGGAAGCAGTCTGAGTGGGGTGGTTTTGCCAGAGGATTGAAAAAAATCAGTCTGGGCCTTGTGTTTGTGGCCATATCTTTTGGTAAGTGACACTGGTGTGATAAAGGTGCACCGAAGTTTCTGCAAAGAGGCAGTTGGTGACCAGCACTGGATCAGACTATCCAGAGGAACCTTGTGGATTAGTGGACTAGTCATGTTATTTCATTACACAAGTCACTTTTTTGGGTGGATGTAGATTGACTGCAGAAGATCTATTTCTTTGCATGATACACACATGAACTTACATATATATATATATATATATATATATATATATATATATATATATACACACACAGTATATATATAGATATATATATATATCTATATATATACAGTGGGTACGGAAAGTATTCAGACCCCCTTAATTTTTTCACTCTTTGTTATATTGCAGCCATTTGCTAAAATCATTTAGGTTCATTCTTCTTCCTCATGAATGTACACATAGCACCCCATACTGACAGAAAAACACAGAATTGTTGACATTGTTGCAGATTTATTAAAAAAGAAAAATTGAAATATCACATGGTCCTAAGTATTCAGACCCTTTGCTGTGACACTCATATATTTAACTCAGGTGCTTTCCATTTCTTCTGATCATCCTTGAGATGGTTCTACACCTTCATTTGAGTCCAGCTGTGTTTGATTATACTGATTGGACTTGATTAGGAAAGCCACACACCTGTCTATATAAGACCTTCCAGATCACAATGCATGTCAGAGCAAATGAGAATCATGAGGTCAAAGGAACTGCCTGAAGAGCTCAGAGACAGAATTGTGGCAAGGCACAGATCTGGCCAAGGTTACAAAAAGATTTCTGCTGCACTTAAGGTTCCTAAGAGCACAGTGGCCTCCATAATCCTCAAATGGAAGACGTTTGGGACGACCAGAACCCTTCCTAGAGCTGGCCGTCCGGCCAAACTGAGCTATCGGGGGAGAAGAGCCTTGGTGAGAGAGGTAAAGAAGAACCCAAAGATCACTGTGGCTGAGCTCCAGAGATGCAGTCAGGAGATGGGAGAAAGTTGTAGAAAGTCAACCATCACTGCAGCCCTCCACCAGTCGGGGCTTTATGGCAGAGTGGCCCGACGGAAGCCTCTCCTCAGTGTAAGACACATGAAAGCCCGCATGGAGTTTGCTAAAAAACACCTGAAGGACTCCTAGATGGTGAGAAATAAGATTCTCTGGTCTGATGAGACCAAAATAGAACTTTTTGGCCTTAATTCTAAGCGGTATGTGTGGATAAAACCAGGCACTGCTCATCACCTGTCCAATACAGTCCCAACAGTGAAGCATGGTGGTGGCAGCATCATGCTTTGGGGGTGTTTTTCAGCTGCAGGGACAGGACGACTGGTTGCAATCGAGGGAAAGATGAATGCGGCCAAGTACAGGGATATCCTGGACAAAAACCTTCTCCAGAGTGCTCTGGACCTCAGACTGGGCCGAAGGTTTACCTTCCAACAAGACAATGACCCTAAGCACACAGCTAAAATAACGAAGGAGTGGCTTCACAACAACTCCGTGACTGTTCTTGAATGGCCCAGCCAGAGCCCTGACTTAAACCCAATTGAGCATCTCTGGAGAGACCTAAAAATGGCTGTCCACCAACGTTTACCATCCAACCTGACAGAACTGGAGAGGATCTGCAAGGAGGAATGGCAGAGGATCCCCAAATCCAGGTGTGAAAGACTTGTTGCATCTTTCCCAAAAAGACTCCTGGCTGTATTAAATCAAAAGGGGGCTTCTACTAAATACTGAGCAAAGGGTCTGAATACTTAGGACCATGTGATATTTCAGTTTTTCTTTTTTAATAAATCTGCAACAGTGTCAACAATTCTGTGTTTTTCTGTCAGTATGGGATGCTATGTGTACATTCATGAGGAAGAAGAATGAACTTAAATGATTTTAGCAAATGGCTGCAATATAACAAAGAGTGAAAAATGTAAGGGGGTCTGAATACTTTCCGTACCCACTGTATATATAGATATATATAGTAGATAAATATTGTCGACATTTTGCACGTGTCACTTTCATTTTGCAATTTAATGTTATTTTTGCATTTTATATGTATGAATTTTTATGTAGTCAATTATTTATGAACTCAGTGAGTTAGCACATCTATATTAACTTCTTATATTCTAAAGATAAGCATACTGTATATATACTCACCATTAATTTTCAAATTGTCCCCCTTAAAGGGACCACAACCCAAATAGTGAGAAAATGATCACTGCTATTAGCAATTATGGGCTGAGTTTGGGTTAGGTCCAAACCTGGAAGTCAGCTCTTATTGTTGGGCCAATGAGCTATAGGTGAGAGGTCCCCCACTCTGTAGCTGCATGCATACAAAGGGGTGGAATGCTTGTGATATTATTGACCTAATATAGTTACATGGCTAATATGGCCATGGTTCCTTTAAAACAGGGGTCTTCAAACTATGGCCCTCCAGTTGTTCAGGAACTACAATTCCCATCATGCCTAGTCATGTCTGTTAATGTCAGAGTTTTACAATGCCTCATGGGATGTGTATTTCCGCAACAGCTGGAGGGCCGTAGTTTGAGGATCCCTGCTTTATAAGGTCAAAGATGATTGTTTCAGCTCCTGGGTTTAGCACTGAACCTCAGCTATTGTATTACTCACAGTCGGCAGTTCCAGCACAGGTATGACCCGCATGGGCCCTCATAACAGCTGCATTTATAGTGCTGCTAGCACTGGTAGACAAGGGGTTAAAGGAAACCCAACCACTAAAATATTATATAAAATTTACCATGATAATTTCACCTGAAAAGCTTATTTTTTAATGTATAGCTTTCATTAAAATACCAGCTTGTGACACTGATACTTTTTGTTATGAGGGGAGCACCCAGCTTAGCAGATTACCAAACTAAATTGGAGATTGAAATGGGCCTAACCTTACTGCCAAAAAATTGGCAAGAAATGTGCGCTACTATTTCCAGAAACATATTGGGCATAGAAAATTCCTATAATGTTCTATATAGGTGGTAGTACATTCCAGCGCACTTAGCCAAGTACATTTACTTACTGTTGACCAACATGCTTTAGGAGTTGCACTAACCCAACATAATGACACATATCTGGTGGATTTGCCCTTCTACAAGTAAACAATAATTTCATTAAAAAAAGAAAAAGGCAATTATGACTTGTGCTCCAGGTTTATGGCAGAAACAAAATGAGTGTTTACAGATACTCTAGCCTATGCTGTGTGGCTGTGGAGAAACAGATCATGCAGTTTCTATACCATCTCAGACTGGGAGAATCTATATAATGACTATGAAGAGAAAGCAAAGAACAGGGCGCAGTGACCTAGTGTAGTAACACATGTAACAATTAGTTATTACCACAAGTAACATTTATAACCTGAAAGGCTTTGTGTTTGACCTTAAGCAGTTTAATGTTGGTTGGCATCCTACGCGGCCATTGGCAGGGCAGTGGGTTGCTTGGGAACTACATTCTGGATTTCTGTTTTAAGATGCGACAGGCCTGTTGGGAGAGCTGGCGAGATTTTGGTTCCTCGTGACTCTCAGACAACCAACTCCCAGGTTACAGAGTTGCATGGTGGTGTATTTTTGGGATAGCTTCCCTTCTAAGGCTATAGGACATGCATTCAGAATCTGCATAAATAGCATTGACAATGAAGAATGTTGGCCGCCTAGTACATAGCAGGGGAGAACACTGTTACATGCTGAAAATGCTCAGTAATTGGAAAAAGGACCCCAATGCTATTAATTAGTAAAAACACAGAAATTACAAATGAACAGAAAAGTCCATGATTATATAATAAATTGATGATGCATAGACAAAAGAAAATAATAATAGGATATGTGCTTTGTAATGAATTGCAGTGAAAGAAATAATGTAAACTAATAGACTTGGATTGTTGGATTGATGACATCTTAAAATGAAATTGGTATAAACTACAGTTCTGACACGTTTCATCATAGTTGCTAACTGGAAACTTTCTATGATTATGTCTGTTATGATGAAACGCGTCAGAGTCAGAATTGCCATCTAAATCTGTATTCCCTGAATGTTTCTACTGGATGCTTGTAAGTGTATCTTTGTTTCTTTCAATACATTTTAAAGCAGTTTTACACTATGTCGGTATTGTCTGGCTTATCCCTTTATGTACAACCGCGAGGGACTCCCTGGCATCCGTTTATGAGATGCTCTGACCACCTTTTGGAAACTTCGGGTGATCCAGCTACCTTTGGGGATTTCCAGTGTAACCAGCCTGTATGACCCATTCGCTAGAGGGTAAATTGGGTCCATACCCTCTGGTGAGCGCATTCACTGTTCTTCTTTGGTGTGGGGATTTTCTTCACCGTTTACCATCACCTATGAATTTGGATGTTGTACTTTCCTCACTTGGGACTCACCTTTATGAACTTTTTGTTCTCTTTTCAATAATTTTATATATGTATACATATCATTTGATACTGTTTTTCTCAGCGCTGCACTTATTTTTGTATTTTGGCTTTATTCAACGTATGTCAGTTGATGTGCTAGCAGCTTATCAGTTATTTTAAGTTAGCGCAGTATGATATCCTCTATTTTCACTACCATTTATAGTATAGCCAGCATGGGTAAGTGATTCCATACACTGCCTATTCCCTTTTTTTCTCTACATGATGTTTATCTTTTTATCAATTAACAGAGTCAGCCTTTTTCTGAGTAGTTTCAACATATAACATTGTTTCTCTTGCTGTCTACTAGACCGCCAGCAGTTTTTCATGTTACTGCTCTATAAGCAGACCCTGCATCCAGCTGTCCTGGCGGGTCTGCAATCGAGGACATAGTCCCATTTGCTACCTACAACCTTGATGCTGTCCAAAGAGGGTGCTGACCAACATTGGACTACTTAAAGTATAACTAAAGGCAAAATATTTTTTTTTAGTTTTGGATAGAGTGAAGAGGGATTAAAACCCCTGTCAATTTTTATTGCTGTCTGTGCCCCCTTTAGGAAGATTCACCCTCTCTATTTGTCCTGTTTACCATTATCATTAAAAGAAAATCCCAAATTTTTAGTTGTTCCCAGAAAAGTAATAGATGGGAAATCTTCCAATGGGGACACTAGTTCTGGTGACCTGGGGGGCCCCAGGGAATTCCCTTAATTTGCAAGGATTTCCTCTCACTTCCTGTTTGGCTATGAGACAGAAAGTAAAGGGCAATCTCCGCAATGGGACACAGATGGAGAAAAAAAGATCTGACAGGGTTTATAACCATTTCTCACTCTATCCAAACTGGAAAAAATACATTTTTCCTACAGTTCTGCTTTAAGACTCTGACAAGCACATACACTTACAGGTTTTGTACACGCATTTCATTATTTACAAAAATGAATACACTAGGTCACTGTGTCCTGGTCTCTGGTTTCTTTTCATAGTATATAATTTCATTGCTTACTTCTTCATATAAACCTGCACAAAAATCCATGAGAAATACTATTAAAAAAAATCAAATTTTGCATTTTTTCAGATGAAAAAAACCCTTGTCATATATATCTTTACTGACACCAAAATATCGATTGCCAAATCCTGGAAGGCTCCTACACTGCACTTTGAATACGTTAAAAATCGCATCAACAGCATCATGGTCAATGAGAAATTAACAGCCATCCTAAATGACACATGGTTGGCTAGGTTTGTCCTGTATATCATAAAATTAATAACATGTTGTGAAATATGATAAAAAAATCTTTATTAACATAAGCAGCACACGTACATAGAAGTTAGCATGAAACAGCATGGTTAGGGAACACCTGGGACCAAGCAGCTGTAATCAGTGTGAGACTGTAGATATCACTGAGCAAAAGGGAGACTGAGGATGACAGGGAATCAGCCAGCTTCAAGTATGGGTATTGGCAGCGACGTTCCAGGCTGTGTACGAGGATGCCAGCTGTCAAAATGCCTGGTGGATGTCGGGGTGTGCATGACGTGTTTCCAGGGCCTTGCCCTTTTCTTCAAATGCATTGACAGTGAAAGGAAGTGATGGACTTATAAAGCCAAAATGGCAGGAAGGGGAGGAACATGGGAGAGGAAGGAGGGAGAAAGCTGAGCTGCTGCATAGAGCTAGAAGGACAGGAGGGGAGAGAAAATCACAGAAGACATAGCTGAGCCATTAACCCTTGGCTTGCAGACTGCTGGTATCAGGGAATACAATGTTACTACTGGAAGCAGGGAGTAAAACTAGAAAATGAAATAAAATAGCTGCATTGTAAATAAAAAAATCAAGTATTACATTACAATATTACCACTACTATTACAAGAGATATATTCATATATGATTAAAAATAGATATATATTGGTAATAACGATATGTCACAAACCCATAGTGGAGGCGACCACCACCCTCATTTATAATTTTAAAGATCAACAAGAATACATTTGAGGTTCACTCTTTAGTTAATATGATTGTAGGAAATATACCTTGTCCTCTTTTTTTATTAGGATAGACTGTATTACAGAGGAGCTGTAGAACAGAAAACTACTTGCACTTTAACAAAGTAGAATACAGAATATGACAGCACTTTGGTTATGCTCAATTGCTCAACCCAGTGACCATGAGGACAAAGGCTGCTGATCATATTCTAAAAAAAAATGTCTAAGGGCTTGCAAATCCTTAATTGACCTATTAAGTTCACTGAAATTCAGGATATTTAAGCATCCCAATGGATCCCCTTGAAGTCAGAAACCTGTTAAGCCATTCATATAATTCTCCACTGCATGCAGCTCCATCAGTTAATACTGTACACTAGTGCCAATTTAAACAAAAATAAGTTAAACCAATTTGTTTTTGAACATTGAGAGAAAATCAGAGTACGCAATAATAAGTTATACAATCATATTTAAAAAAAACAGTTTGCAAAGTTAAGGTTTTTAGATCCCAGAGGAAGCAGTTGTTTAAAAGGCCATGTAATTCCTAACAAAAAACATCCCTTATTTGCTATCTTTAGGTCTGTGAAATATTGCATGAAAAAAAAAAAAATTTGTTACATCTATTTTACAATTGTGAAAATAAATACCTGTTCACTTTGGTAGAGATTCAGAGCTGTCCTGTACCTTGTGCTATGGCATCTATAGGTAACTCAGTAGTCTTCCCTGTTCTTATCTTGGACTACAAGTCAATTAGCCCTTTGCTGTGGGTAAGAAGACAGTGGGAGTGGTTGTGTAGTTTGATCCACAATGGGAAATTAAAAGCTAAACATATTTTTGGTAGATCAACAGGTATTTTTGGTTCAAAATGTATATTGAAGTTTAAAAAAGCAAGAAAATCAATCAGGAAAAATTGACACATGGTCAGTCACATGAAATAGCCAACATAGTATCCAGTACTAACTAAACAGTAGGCAAATCAACAGATATTTTTATGTACTGGCAGGGCCTTAAAAATGATAAAACACTGGGAAATGTGCATGTATTGCAGTGATGTACTGCATATGTGTCTTTTAACTATGTCTTGACATACTCTTAACATTTTTACCTCCACAACAGAAAGCTTTATGGAATAGAGAGAGCTTTTGAAGATACCAGTTCAAAATTGTAAAATTTACACTGAAATTAATTATATATCACAAAATAAACCTAGGTATCGCTGGATTAAACAAATTAGAAAATGGCTTCCGCTCCGTTCACATCTAGGCGTTGCTATTTTTACAGGCGTTTAAGGCTCTATTCACATCTAGACGCTTTTGGGCAATTTTCTGCTCTAAGCCTCAACTCTAAAAACGCCCAAAAAGACAAATACCGTTTATTTTATTGGCTCCTGTTAACATCTGAGTGTTTTGTCGCCTTAAGAAAAATGTCAGCCGCTCAAAAAAGTACATGAGCTTCTTTTTTGGCAGATTACAGGCGTTTTTATTTGTTTTCATTGGTCACTTGTCAACCTAAAAACGCCTGCACGAAAATGCTGCAAAAACACCTGTAAAAATTGCAACACCTAGATGTGAACATAGCCTTATAGGCGTTTTTCAGGCATTTTACAGGCGTTTTTCAGCGTTTTTGTGCAGGCGTGTAATCTCCCAAAAAAGAAGCTCATGTACTTTTTTGAGCATTTTGCTTAAGGCGACAGAACGCACAGATGTGAACAGGGGCCATTAAAATTTATGGGATTTGTCTTGTTAGGCATTTTTGGAGCTGAGGCTTAGAGCAGAAAATCGCCCAAAAAGGCCTAGATGTAAACGGAGCCTGCAAGTCAAAGCGTTCTTTTGGTGGCAGATTGCCTTTAAACATGACTTAAAATGCTTAATTTCATACATGAAAAATCTTTTCAAAGTGAAAGTTTTCAAATTACAAACAAAACATTGTATTGGGGATTAACAATAGCATTATCAGTGGTAAAGTTACAAATTTTAAGGTCAGAGAAGTTCATTTTCAAAGCTAACATACTGTAAGTGTTTGACAACTGTGCTGAAAGCTTATGTGGCAGTGGTATGAGTCACTGAGTCCTTGTCCCCATATGATCACCCAGCAGTGGTAGCTGCGTGTTTTGTTTTCGGCGTCCCCGGGTGGTTACCACATTGCCCTTTCATTTGAAAGCGGAGGGCAGCTGTCCAGATTAAATAAAAACAAGTCTACAGAAGCCCCACTGTCTGAAATAACTAGATGTTGGCTGACCACATGATTGTCTGTAATAAGCACAGCTCTGAATTCATTTATGTTTGGCCGCTGAGTCTATGGGAGACACAAGTTTGATAATCAGTGCTCAATGACATTTAAAAACTATATACAGTAAATAAACTATATATTATGTACAGTATACTCATTTATTGTGATATTTTGAAGTGTTTAATGGAAAACTCCATAATAAAAATAAATAACTATGTGTCTGCTGTTTGGTCTTGATACGTTTATTAAAAGGGAAGAACTGTCCCACAAGGTTTTGGGCCTGTAACAGGAAGTGAAGCCTGTCTAGTACAACATCCTGCTTAACCGTACTGTGGAAATCAAACTAGCCATTAAAGGCCTTTGCAACTATTGTTGGGAAATGGTGGTCTACTAGCTTCTAATAATTTTTTTTTTTTATGCCTAAAAACATGCTATTAAAAACACAGTTTACAATTACAAGATATCTATGCTAGGGAATTCATTTTCACATCTACAGGCTTTATATGAAAAAGGCATGTGCCAATAAAATTGTTTTAACAAATCATGGACAAATTGCCCCTTCTTAAGTATAAATTAGAAAACTGCAAGTTCTTCCAAAGTAACTGATGGGAATTAATTTATTTCCTTTTTTTTTCATGGGGGGGGGGGGGGGAGTATAAATATAAAATAGCAACAAAAACATTATTAAAATAATTTAATTAGGCTACAATGTGGATCATCAATTTATAATGTTAAAAAGACACTGTCAACAAGTTGCAGGAAAAAGCATAAAATATTTTAAATGCTAAGTCTCCATTCACACCTGAGCGTATCGTTTTCAGGTGTTTTTTTTTTTTTTCTGGCTTTTTTCAGGCGTTTTTTGTAGCTGTTTGGAGGAAGGCATTGACATTGGCATTGACGTCAATCTTGTAATCAGATAAAAAAGAAGCTCATGTACTTTTTTGAACTTCAGGCATTTTTCTTCTGGAGACAAAAGGCTCAGATGTGAACAGGGGCCATTGAAATGAATGGGATTTTGCTTGTTGGGCATTTTGAGACTTCAAAGATGAGCATTTTAGGAGCTGAAATACGCTCAGGTGTGAACAGGGCCTTACTTGCAGTATATTCCCTTTTCCTAAACATTGTATTATTCAACTGCAATGTGCCTTTGAACTTGGTAGAAAATGTGATTCTTTCAGGAAAAGTCAATTCCCAAGCAAGCCCCCTCGCTCCTTGCACATCATAGCTCTTTCCTCTTCTGTTCATGTCTAATTACTGTCAATGATGGCCCAGCTCCTCCACCCCTTCCTTCATCTCCCTACATGACCTACAACAAATACATAACCTACAACAATACTGTGGGGCAACCTTGCTTAACTGGAGTGCTATTTGGTTTAGTCAGAGGTGCTATCAAACAGTGGCACCCCTGATGATGGTGTAACACATACAGTATATGCGGCATCACAGAAGCGGGCATTCTTCAGTGACACCACACTTGTGTTTATGCTTGGATGGTGCTTTATTGCAAATCCCCAGCACGGAGACCCAGCAGCCACTGTTAGCGTCTGGTCTCAGAGTAACTAACAGGTACCGGTAAGACTGGACTAATGTTTCTTGGCCTTTTACAGAAACAAACATCAAATAATGTACACATTTTCATACAGGTCAGGAGAAAGAGAATTTATTATTTTATTTTTTATTTGGGGGGGGGGGGGGCATAGTAGTGGCAAAAAATAAAGAAAAAAACAACAATAATGATAATAATGATATTATTATCTAGAGAAGGGCAACAAAAATAATTAGGGGAATGGAGGACATCAGCTATGAGGAAAGACTACAAGCACTGGACTTATTCTCTCTCAAGAAGAGACGATTGAGGGGGGATATGATATCAATGTACAAATACTGTACTGGCGACCCTAGCATTAGGAACAAACTATTCAGAGAAAGGGAATACAATAAGACACGTGGCCACTCATTAAAACTAGAGGAAAGGCGGTTCAACCTTAAAATACGTAGGGGGTTCTTCACTGTAAGAGCAGTAAGGATGTGGAATTCTCTTCCACAAGCAGTCGTATCAGCAGGGAGCATCGATAGTTTCAAAAAACTGTTAGATGGGCACCTTAAAGACCACAACATACAGGGGTATACAATGTATGGTTAAAAGCAAACACACACACACATCATAGGTTGAACTGGATGGACGGATGTCTTTTTTCATCCTCACTAACTATGTAACTATGTAATTAATAATGATAATATATATTTTTTTAGCATTTATCAACAAATGAAGGCCAAATTCGCCTTCAGAAAAAAAAAAAAAAAGCTCAAATTACCTGGCATTTCTCAAGATTTTGCATACTTTTAAAGAGTGCCATGACTAAAAAAATGTTGAGAATCATTAGTCTAGAGCCTACTGTGGCTTCTGGTATCATAGGCAAGATGGCTACTCCCAAAAGCAGTTTTAGTGTCTCCTTTGTGATGTCTACTTAAGAGATGTCTACTTAAGAGAAACTTTTACAGACAAATAACATGCATAAAAAATTATTAAATGAGCATATAATCTCATGAGAAGTTTTTTGTTGATGTAAATGGTCTGGTGACAGGGCATCTTTAACAATTCATTTCTTCATGTCCATCTGATCTATAGTCTGTCTAAACTTCCTTTAAAAGCAATTATATAATGAGTAAAATTAGTAAAAGGTACATTTATCCTTCTGGAAGTAGTGCTGGTATTCAATAAACAAATCAGCTAATTGTGCATTATGCTAGAATTCAATAATATGAATAAAAACATTTTTGCTATAGATTTTAAATATTGTCTGCTGAGATCACTGCCTGCCATAAATACAACAGACTTCTCAGTGCCTCTGCATGTTGTCACCCATATGATGTTAGCTGCAGAAGGAATAAATGTGCAGTTTTTGCATACATTTTTAAATACAACGGGCATAAAGTAATTCATTTTCACAATATAGTTTAAAAGGTTAAAGGATATGTAAACCTAACTACTAAAATGTTTTATAAGCATTAAAGTGGTTGGAAAGGCTAAAGGTTTTTTTTTTTTTTTTTACCTTAATGCATTTTCGGCACTAAGGTAAAATACCTTTTATGTGCAGTTCCCCCTAAATACTTACCTGAGCTATCGATCCAGTGATGTGCTGGAGAGAAGCATCGCTGCCTGACCCAGGATAGAGCCCGCATGTGTGCCACCATAGGAAGTGGCTTCCTATAATGGTACATAGAGAAGAGGAGGAGTCCAGAGTGCCGGTGGGTGGACCCCAGAAAAGGAGGATCGGAATTGTAGAGCATGTAAATCCAAATTCTGTCAACTTTATAGTTGGCATTACTTAAACAAATAATTCTTAGGCTAGGTTAGGCAGTTTCTGCATGCCATATTTGCGTGGGCATAGCAGCACATTCATATTGATGGGCTGCTGTACCTGAGGGAAATATAGGAAAAGGTCCCTGCACCTTCTTCAAATCAAACTTGCAGAGAAACTGTATGGTGCTTTTACACCATGCAATTTCCCACACCCCAGAATACCCACTGCATTTTTACAATCATGGGGATGCCATTACGGAATTTATTGGACCCTGTGCATCTGCTATAAAGCAGCACATTGGGCCTGCAGGTGCAGGAAAGTGTGTGATTTCCCACAACTGCATTAATGTGAATCTAGCCTTAGTGAATGCTACAAAGTTTTTTTACCTGGCAATCCTGACAGCAACAACACTTCATGGTCAGGTTGACAACACTAAACTACTCCTATGCAGTTACCAGTGTAGTGGAGTGCCCTTTGACTCACCATGCTCAGATGCAAGCACTGGCACTTTTATCTCCTTTTCTCACAATCCCTTTAGTTCCCAAAACCCTTTGGGCTATCACAAACCCCCAGGCTCATGGACAATGCCAGAGAATATAGGTTTCCCTGTTTCTTGCTCTCTTCAGCTCAGATATACTGTACCTGACGAGGCAGAGGTGGCATGTGATTTAAAGCCAACCCCTCACCTGTGGTGCCAGCCAAAGATTCCTCAAGCAATTTGCCTGCCACTGTCACTGCCACTGCCACTTAGTATCATTATTGAGTTGCAGAGACATTGCTATTACGAGCCTCTATTTGCACAGCTTCATAATCTGTTTAACATAGTTCAGTACTGTATGCACACCCTTTTCTCATTTTGGCCTTGTCCAAGCAAATACTACTCTACACTCTGTCTGCACTCTGTCATTTGGTTTATTCCCTTACCTGTTTTAGTAACAGCATTTCTTTTTGCATGCTGGCAACACTGAGCCGCTACTTCATAATTAGCAGCAGAATTATCAGTCTGTTATGCAGACTCATTTAGTTAGCTTAGGCTGCATAATAAGAAGTATTGAGGAAGCAGGCAGCACACCTCCCGCCCTAACCAGCAAGCACCCTTACTATAGATTTCTGCTGGCTGCACTACTGATCACCCGCTAGCCCCTCTCTGGAAACCAAGGAAGATTTGCACCAGTTGCACATGGCGGGGGAACATGTAAAGAGGGGGCTCCCCCGCCCGTCCACCCGATACAGCAGCATTTGAGGCAACCTTAAAAGCTCCACTATGGGGGGGAGTGTCCTGGACATGGCGGAGTGAAGACATGTTCTGAGCGAGCTCCGGCCATCTCCCTCGATTCCAGCGTAAATACCTACCATTACCCACGCTTGGCATGAACTCTGGCCGCCATAGAAGATTACCCAGGAAGTCTCTGCGACCATCCCCGAAGCCCGATCTCCACCGTTCTTCCCTAAAACCCGATTGGCATCAGCCCGCGCTCACACGGCCGGACCAAGCGCTGTTCTCTCCCCCTCCGCCACCATGGCGAACACCCCACCGTCACCTGCTGCCTCAGTTCAGTCAGAACCGTGGGCATTGTCGGGCACTCCTCTCCCTCTTTGCTCCCCGCTGGGACCCTCGCAGCTGCCGCCGGGACCCGGGATAGAAGCAGATCTGCGGGCCTTGATTCAGGCCTTACCGACTAAGCAGGACATGGAGGCTTTAGTGCAATGAGTGGAGGAGGCCCGCAAGAGGGATTACCAAGCTGTTCAAGCAGATCTTCAGCAGCTCTCAGAGCGGGTGCCAGGGGGAGAGTTCTCTCTTTCAGCCTTGGAGGCCCGGGTGTCACAGTTGGAACAGGGACACAAGCTACAGGCCCAATACGTGACCTCCATGCAGCTGAAAATGGAGGAGATGGTCCAGTAGTAGGCGCAACAATCTCCATCTGCGCGGTCTTCCCGAAGCCACTGAACAGGACTCACTTCAACCTACCCTGCTGTCCATCTGCCATAATCTGGTGCCGACTATCCCTCAGGCTGAACTGGAGTTTGACAGGGTTCACCGAGCTCTCGGCCCGCGCTCCATGGATGCGGACCGGCCCCGGGATGTTATCTGCAGACTCCATCATTACACCCACAAGGAACTGATCCTCCGGCAGGCCTGGGAATCCGGAGACATAGACTTTGACAGTGCTAAAGTTAAAATCCTCCCAGACCTGTCAAGGGCCATCTTGCAATGCCGGGCACTGATGCGACCTCTTTTAGACAGGATCCGTCGCACGGGATGCACTTATCGCTGGGGATTCCCCATCTCCCTCACAGTCCACAAGGGATCGTCATCATTTACATTATCTCACCCGGAGGATCTGCCAGCTCTTTTTACTTTCCTCAATGTTGAGCCCATCCAGGTCCTGAACTGGCTCCAACACCTACCAACCCCTTCTCGGCGGTCTCCGAGCTCTTCCAACCGAGGCAGAGGCCTTCCGCCTTGCACCCCCAGAAGCCGGAGGAGGAGACTGGTTCCTGAGACGCTGCAGGAGGTGAGAGAAGACTGACTTCCATGCTCTCCTTTGCTTTACTAACTGATGCCTGCCACCCTGGTCCGGTGCTACTGTTCCTCCCCAGACGATGTTGATGTGATGGCAGTTTGCCATCTCTACCCATGTTTTTAGATGCCCAGCCTGCTTCACCCCGCCGCGGCCCTTGGTGACCTGCTGTCACGCTGCCCCCCCCATGCCTAAGAGGGACTTGTCCCCTGCCCTGTGACTTTCAGCCCTGATGCTCCTCTTGCCCCCCCCCTCCACCTGGATATTCCTGTCCCCCTGATCGGGGGAATCGCGGAACATGCCGATGTCTCCTGGAGTGGAACCCCCTCCACCCTGTGTACTCACCTAGACTGTCCCACCAACCCGTATCCGCACCTCGGTGGACCCCTGCCGTCCCGGGGAACCTTGGGGTCTGCTGGCCTGAGCTACGCTGTGGTGTGCCTGATTTTTCTCTGTCCCAGCACGGGAAGACATTGGTTACAGTGACTGTCTTTGGATTTCTGTGCTGGCTGTTCCTGCGGACTTTCCACGGTTCTGGTATACATCTCGTGCTTGGCTTTTGCTGACCTACTTGACAGCTGGGTATGGAGTTATGTGGGGTCTGTTCTCGGTGGGTGGGGGGAACTCTCGGGGGACGGCTGGTTTACATGAGGGGACCCGGGCCCGAGCTCTGGGGGAGGATGGGGCTGTTTTCCCCTCTTCTCCCCTAGATGCTTCTTAGCGGGGATCGGGCCGATGCTGTTACTGCAGTCTCTCGGTTGGGTGCTCGTTGACGCCATTGGGAGGTTGTAGTCTTGTGCTGTGGGGGGATGGTGTCCCTGCTCTGCTTGGGGGGGGGTCCCGGGCTACCGGACTCCATGTCCGGCATCACCATCCATTAGGGTGGCACTTCAGTGCCTGCTGCTCGTAGTGCTTATAGACATACCTGGTCGGTACCCGGTAGGGCTAGACACAATATGTCCTGTTTCTAATGTTGGGTGGTTATGGCATCTCCTCACTGTGCTGGTTCCTTTCTTTTTTATTTTTCTTCATGTTTAGATCTTGCGGCTGTCCCTGGGGTGCGCCTTGAGTGATTTTCTCGGGCTCACTCCTTGGACACACTAGGTTCTATGGTTTACTGCGATTTTTTATTCACATTAATGTTATGGTATAGTATGGTATCATGCTGAGGGAGCTCTGGTACCGGAGCTTGACTCTCTTGCTGTGTTTGGTTCTACCCCCCACTTAGGCCTGCACCCTAGAGGGTTCTCTCCCTTATTTGGGTGTCTCTGTTGTCTTCTCCCTTTGTTTTCCTCCCCCTACCCACGCTCTCCTCTATCCCTTCCTTGCTCCCTTCAGTAGACCGCAGCACGCTACTCCTGCGTGATTGCACTTTCCCTGTTACCTACCCTCACTTCCCTGTCCCCCTCTTCCCGCCCCCTGCTGCTCTTTCCAACCTCCTCCTACCCACTTTCTTGCACCTGTCTGCTCCCTACCTGCTTCTACCTAACTCTCTGTCCCTACCGTTATGGATCCTGTTCGCGTGTCCACCTGGAATGCCAGGGCCCTTAATGTGCCCGAAAAGAGGCGAATGCTCCTGGGTGACCTGCGGCGTTCGCGTTCTGACATCGCATTCATCTAGGAGACCCACTTTCGCTCGGGAGGCTTGCCCTTCCTTCAGAACAGGTTCTTCCCTACTGCATATCACGCTACCAACGATGTCTCTAAGTCTAGGGGGGTATCCATCCTGCTTTTGAGTAATATCCCTTGGTCCCTGCTTGATAGGAAGACAGACCTGCACGGGCTTTTCCTTTTTCTCAAGGGACGTATCGGTGGCCAGCTGGTAACACTCGCCAATGTATATGCGCCCAACTCCCATCAAGACTCGTTTCTGCGGAAAACGCTGCTGTCTTTGATGGATTTTGCAGAGGGGAAGCTGATTGTGGGTGGCGACTGGAATCTACCCATGGACCCATCGGTGGATACGTCTTCTGGGGTTTCCTCTGTCTCTCGGGGCACCTGGACGCAGGTTACCAAACTGCTTAGGGAACTTCAATTGGTGGATGCTTGGCGCATCCTGCATGCTGGAGAGTGTGATTACTCGTTCTACTCTAATCCCCATAACGTTTATTCCCGTATCGATTTTTTCTTGGTTCCCCACCGCCTTCTTTCCTCAGTGGTTGGTATAGAAATCGGTTCCATCGCATGGTGAGATCATGCCCCGGTGACTATGGAGGTGAGTCTTGGGGGACCCAACAGAGAGTCAGACTGGCATTGGAGACTGAATGAGAGTCTGCTACAGGACCCTGTGGTGCTGGCGGACGTCTCCCAACAGCTCCAGTCCTATTTCCAATTGAACGACCCCCCAGACAGTGACCCGGGGGTGGTCTGGGAGGCCCATAAGGCCATCATTCGGGGAGTACTGATTACACATGGTGCACGCATTAAGAGAGGCAGGGAAAAACAATTGACCAAACTTTTGGCGGATATCGCTCGCCTGGAGGACCAGCACAAGCGGCATATGGATGCTGCGGCAGGGGCTGAGTTATCGGGACTGCGGTCCCAGGTAGCAGAGTTGTTGAAATACCGCGCTAAAGCGGCCTTACAGCGTTGTAGGCGGTTCAAATATGTGTCTGGTGGTAAATGTGGGCGCATGTTGGCCAGGGCCCTTAGGGATCAGCGGTTGTCCTCGTACATCCCTTTCGTGACTGATGCTGGCGGCCATAAGTTACATATGCCTAGGGAGATCGCCCAGCGGTTTGGGGACTTTTACTCGTCCTTGTATCATTTACCCCATGATCGGTCCCATGATACTGCAGTCACTTCCTACTTGGACTCGGTTGCTCTGCCTAGGTTCCCTTCGACGGAGCGTGAGGCTTTAGAGGAGGACTTTACTGAGGACGAGCTCTCCATGGCCCTTAAGTCGACGAAAAAGGGCAAGGCCCCTGGACCTGATGGTCTGACGATCCTTTATTACCAGCTGCTACAGGCCCATCTTTTCCCTCATATGCTCAGGGTGTTCAATGAGATCGGGAAATCCTCCTCCTTCCACGCGGACTCTTTACTGGCACACATCTCCGTGATCCTTAAGGAGGGGAAGGACCCCGTGGCCTGTGGGGGCTACAGACCGATCTCTTTATTAAATGCCGATATTAAGCTTTTTATCAAAATGGTGGCATCTCGGCTGAACCCACTTCTCCCAGATCTGGTCCACTTGGACCAGGTCGGGTTTATCTCCTCCAGGAAAGCCAGAGATAACACCATCAGGGCCTTGAACCTGATCCACCTTGCCAAGACCACCGGCACCCCCACGGTGCTACTAAGTACTCACGCCGAGAAGGCTTTTGATAGGGTGAGCTGGCCTTTCATGTTGGGGGTACTGCGGCGTTATGGTGTTGGCCCTCGCATGCTGGCCTGGATTGCAGGCTTTTATACGTGCCCACGCGCAATGGTGAAGGCGAATGGAGTATTCTCACGACCCTTTGGCATATACAATGGCACCAGACAGCGTTGCCCCCTTTCGCCCTTACTGTTCGCCCTTTCCCTGGAGCCTTTCCTGTCTAGGGTCCGCCTCAACGCTGATATCTCTGGACTCTCAGTGGGCTCCACCTCATATAAGGTCTTGGCTTACGCCGATGATCTTCTTTTTTCCCTGACCAACCCCTTGATCTCCCTACCTAACCTGCTCCGCAAATTTGAACTATTTAGTGCAGTCTCGCACCTCAAGATCAACTACACTAAGTCGGAAGCGATGGGGATCTCTCTACCCGCCCGACTTTTGGACACCCTTAGCCACAGCTTTTCTTTTAAGTGGACTTCGTCGGCCCTGAAGTACTTGGGGACCCTTCTGCCGCCTGACCCAGCTAATGTGTTTCGGCTGAACTTTCCGCCTCTCCTAGCTGCCACGCGTGCTCTTCTGGACAATTGGTCCTCCGGCCTGCACTGGTTTGGGCGTTGCAGTATCCTTAAAATGTCTATCCTGCCGAAGTATTTATTTCTGTTTCAGGCCTTGCCAGTGTTGATCCCTGCGGCATTCTTTAAACAGGGGAATGCGGTTTTCACCAGATTTATTTGGGCTGGCCATCGCCCCAGGCTTCGGGGGAAGATACTCACGATGCCCAAGGCTTACTCTGGGGTGGCGGCCCCTGATGTCCGACGGTACTACCAGGCTACCCATTTGACTGGTGGACTGGTGCAGACACTCTACCCTGAAATTGTGGACGACTCTTGAGATGTCCCAATGTCCTGTGCACCTCCCAGGCGCCCCGTGGCATGTCGGCTCGATACTGATGAAGGTCCGATGACACCCCTTGATCGGCCCGACCCTCAGGGTCTGTGCTGCGGCCCTAGCCTTAGATGACTCCCGAAGGGTGGCCTCACCTATGTTCCCGATTCTGGGGAACTGAGCCTTCCCATCGGGGTGTGGTGGCGGACGTTTCCGTACCTTGCTGGAGACGGGACGCTTCCGGGTGTCCCACTTCGGCTCTGGTGGGGCCTGGCCTTCCTTTATACAGCTGACGGCGGCTAACGGTCCCTTCATGCTCTCACGCTGGCAGGCTCTCCAGCTGCTGCACTTCTTTCGAGAACTGGGTTCTCGCTCCTCCTTTGAGAAGCCGCTGACTACATTGGAAGCCCTCTTTTCATGCGATACCCCTCTTCCACATGCTTTATCTCAAATTTATGCCTTGCTCTCGGAACCCAGAGATGACTTTGTTCTGCCCGGCACCCTGAAATGGGAGAAGGAGCTGCAAAGGACTTTCTCACTCATCTCAGCGTCGGAAAATTATCCGCTTCTCCCTGAAATAGTCAATCTGTACTCACCTCCAGGAGGTCAACTATAAGGTGTTGACTTGTACTATACTCCGACGAGGGTGTTGGGTTTCTTCCCAGAGGCATCGGACAGATGTTGGCGGTGTCAGAAAGACCGTGGGACGATGCTCCATGTTTTCTGGAGCTGCCCCTTGTTGAGCGACTTCTGGAGACAGGTGAGAGAGGTATCCCAGCGGATGACCGACTATGTTCTCCGGGATGACTCAGCGCTCTTTCTCCTCCACTGCTCCTCTCTTCAACCGGACCGCTACAAAAAATCTATTCTACGCCACCTCTTTAATGCGGCAAAGGCCTGCATAGGCGCATGCTGGAAGTCCACCGCTCCACCGTCCACGCGGCTCTGGTTGTCTAAAATCAAGCAGATTAACGACTTTGAGGACCTGGTACTGACCTCGCAGGGCAGGAGGGAACTCTATACGGCTATGTGAGGCTGCTGGAATGAGTTTATCCTGTCGGATGACGGCAGAGCGCTGCGGGGAGCCGATTGCTGATCCATCGGACCTCTTTCACTCTCTATTTCTGCCTGCTCTCCCCCCCTCTTTCCCCTTGCTGCTCTGTGGTAGGCGCCCGGCCGGCTTTTCCTGCTGGCTCCTACCATCTTCCCCTGACCCTTGCCCTGCCCTTCCTAGTCCCCCTTTCCTGGATACTCCTTCCCTCACCTCTGGACCCCTTTGTCCTCCCCTTATGTGATCCATGTCTTTTCCCAATGTGTTGTAAGCCCCCACTTTTTTGGGTTTCTTAGTGAGAAAAGTTTCTTTTCAGTTATCTCCTTGTTTAAATTACTCATTATCTAGCATTGCTCTGCTGTGAGATGTTCCCTACTGAGTGTGGATCTACTGTAGTCTTTGAACGCTTCTGAGGATCGTACTGCTTTTTAATGTCCTTTAATGACGAAAGTAGATCTGATGTTTATTTTTTACTGTCTGGCATTGTTATATTGCTGCACTGTAATCATCTTTCTCACTCGCCTAATGTATTTTGGTTCTGTACGCTTCAACACGGCTATGTTTGAACGTGTGTATATTACTTGTACTCTTTCTTACCCTTAATAAAAACGAATTTGAAAAAAAAAAAAGAAGTATCGAGGAGGAAGGTTTTTATCCTGAAATAAACATTAGAGTGTATTATTTAAAAGACAATAGCCACAAATATTGTACAGTGGCTCAACAGTGCAGCAAGCTACACTATAACCACCTCGAAGTTCAGCAGGCTGAGCTCCACTTTGTCCAAGTTCATTGTGCTGCAACCCCATTATATTAATCTAATGGACATTTTCTGGCCTGTGTTGCTCCAGAATGGCAGTATCCCAGCTGCAATTTCTTTTGTTTTTGTCTTTTTATATTTGTATTTTTCTATTAATAGAGCATTTGCATGAGCTACCCCTGAAGAAGAAGAGAAAGTTATTATCTTCGAAACATGTCGGGTTAAAGTTCTAGCGCCTGGTTGTATATCAGTCATCTGGTTATGCTTGTATATGTTTTTAGTTCTTGAATTTTTTTCACATATATTTAATAAAATATCACTTTTTGATCTTTATATTAGTTTTTGATTGGTTTAACATACCATTGTGCCTGAAAAGTCCCACTCAGGGGAACCCTCTTTGTCTGGTATCTTGCATTAGGGATGTGGCACCATGAACACTGGTCACATACACCCCCAAATAAACTAGTATAGGTAGTAGATACCATCCCCACCGTTTCTTGACCAGTTGTTAGTTTTTATAATTTTTTTCTAAATTTTTCAATTTGATTATAAACTCTCAATATACCATACTATCATTATTTTTTGACTAATATCCAATTGTGTACTTTGGGTTTAAGCATTTGGATTCAATGACACACGACACTACAATGTCGGGTTTCATTGGGGATGAATGGAACACCTTAATGGAAAAATATCAGGAAGAATTCGAACAAAAAGAGTTCACAGAGACAGAACTTACCTCATTATTCTTTCAACTCTCTAAATTATTAGAGAGAAAATCCACCTATTTCTGTCACATCAGGTCGTTTCAAGAATACATCAAAGAGAAAATTAGCCCATTTGGTCTCAGGGCTCAGGTGTTCCCCATCCTTGAGGATCTTACACCTGCATTCAAGACCAAATGGGAAGAATCTCTACAAGAGTGTTCAGCTGCCCTAATGAACCTTTTAATTGAGGAATATACAGTAAGGGCAACCCAATTAGATGGGGTCATTGCTATGACTTGTGACAAAATTAAAAAATTTAAAACACATTTGCACAACGTGAGGCCAAACTAAAGGAACAGCTTGACAATTTTAATAAAAACATTTAAAACTGATTAAAAAGCAAAAGATCCTAAACAAAGATAGGAATACGTTCCAGCAGGGCAAAGCCTATAATTGGACTGCAAATAGAAATAACACGAGAGTCCCTAAAAGGGACACAAATATACCCTCTACCCAGTTCCCTCCTAAGGAACTGCCTAATTCCAAAGCACAAAAAACTTTTGGAGATCTCTCTAAGAATCCCTACCAAAATGATTCTGCTTTGGAACAGAGATCTAAAAAATCTAATGTCAAACAACCTCCCAAAGAAGGCCTCTCCCTCTTCCCACCACCCACTACCTCACAATTACCAGACACCCCTCTTTCACACCCATCCCAATCCATCACCAACTTGATTCCTCCCACCTTGCCCACCAATTTTTCCTCCACAATTAATTTACAAGAGCAAACTTTTTTAGATCTTATTCACCAGCGCGCCCTCAAACTTACTCCCACACCCAACACCCCACTACCCCCACCCCCTCCCCCCACCTAGCCGAACACTCTCCCTCCTTATCATTAAACCCATCTGATTTTTCTATCATTAATTTATCCAAACACATCCTTACGGAGGACGAACTAACTGTGCTCCAAAAAGGCCTTCGTTTTTGCCCAACTGCAAATATTAACAAATTTGAAATTATTAAAGATCTCCATCTGTTCGCACGGAAGTTAAACTTCAAGTGTGTTTTTCACAAGGAAAACAAAAAAATCGACAAAAAAGACCCCATTTTGGATACACTTATCTCTCTACTTGAAGAGAACGAAGACCTCATAGACCGGGTGGATCTAGCCTCTCTACTTGCTGGCACATCCACTGATTCAACGGAGAAAAAAACACTAACCAGTGATCTACGTAAAAAATCCAATGCATACCCCCAATCCAAAATGCAAATATAAATGCGTTCTTGAAAATTGTCTCTAGTGAAATCGAAAAATTGCATGTTCGATCCATCCCCCATTCCAACATCTCTCCATCACAAAGGGAAGCCATCAACAATCTATCTGCCAATAAATCAATCACCATCAAACAAGCAGATAAAGGTGGCAACATTGTCATTATGGACAATGTCCAATATGTACAGATGTGCACCAACATATTAAAAAACCCAAATTGCTATAGGCGCATTACACCTGACATCACTCTTAAATTCCATCAAGAATTTTACCATTTAGTGGACTCAGCCTACTTAAACAATGTTTTCCCAAAACACACCTGGGAATACATTCGGACAAAGTTCCCCAAAATCCCACCTTCTACGGGCTCCCCAAGGTGCATAAAAATTCTAGCAACCCCCCGGGGAGACCCATCATTTCGGGTCGAGGATCCATTTCAGAAAACCCACAGATGCCTTCCTCCAACCATTTGTTCAAAACTTACCTTCTTTTATAAAAGATACGATTCATTTCCTTAACAAAATTGAGAACATGTGGGTTCCCCCCACTGCTTTATTAGTCACCATTGACGTAGAGGCACTTTACAGCTCGATACCTCACCACAGAGGTATCGCGGCTGTAAAGCACACCATATCTCGTCATGGACAGGAGGGCGCCTACAGCGAATTCATTTTGGATCTACTCCATTATATCTTAACCCATAACGTTTTCACCTTCAATGGCTCCCACTACCTCCAGGTACAGGGAGTAGCGATGGGCACTTGTTGCGCACCATCCTACGCAAACCTGTACCTGGGGGAGTGGGAGGAGTTTTTCTTGAAGGATGAAACACTGTCTGTATATACTGACCACATCAATTTTTGGGTCAGATATATAGACAATGTTTTCTTAATTTGGGACGGTCCCATTGAGTCACTCCAAGCTTGCTTTGAAAGAATGAACAGAAACGACTTCAATCTGTCGTTCACCATGAATGCAGACCCAAACCGCGTCACATTTTTAGACTTAGAAATTGCCAGGGAGGAAGGGGGTACCCTACACAGTGGACTCTTTCGGAAGCCCACTGCGGGTAACACGATCCTTCATGGTTCCAGTTTCCACCCTGAACCCCTCCTCCGTTCCATCCCAATCAGTCAATACCTACGACTCAGGCGAAATTGTTCAGACCTGCAATCTTTTCAATCCGCAGCCGATGGACTGCGTAACAGATTATTACGGAGAGGCTACTCCAAAAAATCTTTGAAGTATGCCTATAAGCGCGCTTTATTAAGTGATAGGAAAAAATTACTAGCCCCTAAAATCTCAAATACAGACAATAGCAGTAGTAAACTTAGAATCATCACTCAATTTCACTTTTAAAAGAGCCCCTGCGCTCAAAGACAAGTTGGTCCGCAGTGAGTTTGTGAATGATTCTTCTACTGCATGTTGCAAATATAAAGGGACTTTTATTTGCGGCAGCTGCAATTATTGCGGCTATATGCTGACGCAAAAGAATCCCATCTTGCCTAATGGTATCACCTTTAAAGCCAGACATTTCGCAAATTGTCATACTGTGGGTGTTGTCTACTTATTATTATGTGATTGCAAATGCTTTTACATAGGCAAAACAAAATTGGAGTTCTGGCGATGGGCTTACCGCCATATAATTAGTATGAGGAAGTCCGACCCAGAACTCCCACTTGGACGTCATGTAGGCACAGTACACGGTGGTAAATTTCCAAAAGTAAAATTTCTTATCCTTGATCGAATCCACCCGAGCCCAAGGGTAGGGGACTGGAACAAAAGTCTCCTCCAACTTGAGCTGAGGTGGATCTATTCCCTCAGGGCTACTGAACCTCCAGGATTAAATGGCATGCTATCTTTCAAGCCATTCCTGGAAGGTTTCGATTCAGGGGGAATGGAACTTTAAAACAGTGTTTTTCTAACATTTAGAGTTGATATAAATATGTTTTTTTGGGCTTCATTGCCATCTTTAATATTCTGCATGTCTTTCTGGTCCACAATGTCATACATGTCATGTTTATGCTTTCTGTAACATTTTATATTTGTATATTTGTATATGCCAATCTTTATACATATCCAGCTTCCCCATTTTATGTGATGTATTGCTGTCATTGCCTTTCTCAAACCGTAAACCCTGGTACGCTGGCTCCTTGATCTCTAGCGGTGTTATATATACATTTACATAAGACATGCCCCCATTATGGATTTTTTCAATGATCAGGGTCATTTGCCTGTTTAGTACAAACATTAGGTCTATTCTCTATTGGTCCTTTTTATTTTTATATTATGACCATTATATCTCTTTCATCATGATCAATAGTTAGGTCACCCCTCTGGTCTCTTTTTGCAGCCATCCTGGCACGGCAAGACACACTGCTATCTGACGGTGTACCTCATTGGTGCAGTTTCCATCTAGCACTACCTTCGGGATAGTGCGCACCAATCGGAAGCCGGATGGTTTGTGTACTTCCGGTTTTCGGCTGCCGTGCCAGTGGAACCCCCAGCGTTCAGGCAGCACAATCATTGCTGTCTGCTCGCTGGTGAGGATCTGTTTACCCGATCAAGTGCACTAAAGGTAAAATGTTACTTTTATCCCTATTATTATTTTTGCAACCTTGACATAGTGAGCATCTTTGCTCACATATGCAACAAGTTTCATACTAAGAAGTCTAAATCTACCTTTATTTATTTTTTCCATCTGTTTATCCAACATCAGTGGAGGGGATTTGTGGCACCTTCTTTGGTTTCCTAATTCCTTGGACTTCAGATGTCTGCATTTGGAGACACTTGCCTGACCTCCTTTGATAAGGCCCTATCTGCATGATTATACCATCGGGAAACTCCTGCCCAAACCACCAGTCAGATCAAGCCCAGCCAGTTGGTTTTATTCTTTTTACAAGCAAATAAGTCCAGATATGATCAACCTTGTGAGTGCTCTTAGTACAATCTTCCTAATCTTTGTGTATATTTATCAAATATAAAATAATTGTTATACAGTATTTACAGTATATTTGTATTTTTCTATTAATAGAGCATTTGCATGAGCTACCCCTGAAGAAGAAGAGAAAGTTATTATCTTTGAAACATGTCGGGTTAAAGTTCTAGCGCCTGGTTGTATATCAGTCATCTGGTTATGCTTGTATATGTTTTTATTTTTTGAATTTTTTCACATATATTTAATAAAATATCACTTTTTGATCTTCATTTCAGTTTTTGATTGGTTTAACATACCATTGTGCCTGAAAAGTCCCACTAAGGGGAACCCCCTTTGTCTTGTATCTTCCACAAATCAGGGTGTATTTTTTGACAGGTACTTTTATTTTATTTTACAAAGGCCTTTTTTTTTTTAACTATATGGCCTCAACCCAGCCATTTTCCTACCCACCATATCTTTTTCCCACATTTTATAATCTTAAGTTTATTCATTACTTTCAGTCTTTATTTTAGATATTATTTACATATTTACTTTTTTACAATCTTCATTTTCACATTTTTTAATTTTTATTTTTTCCTATCTAATCTTAACCCTACAGGTTTTTTTTATTTTTGCTTTGGTAAAGCAAACACAGTCAGGGATTGGAAATGCAAACTGAGTATTCTAATTAGGAAAGTAGGAAGTTCTGGGCCTCTATACCACCTCATGCCTATGCAAAAGTAAAAAAGGGTTCCATGCAAGATAAGACTGCTAGCTCAAATACTTGCCTTAGAAATAATGGCTGTAAGGAATATTACTATGTGGATGAGAGTAGAGAGAGGAATGCCTCTAATGGGTTTAAAAAAGCCAATTATGGAGTGCAGAGAGAACCAGATTAGATCTTAAACAAGGAGTGAGAATCCAACAGTCTTCGTAAATCTGTTGCTGCCCTGGTCAAGCATGGGCAAGGATGGCAAGGCTGTAACTAAAAAGCTTAAAAGTAATCACATCCATAAACTACTGGATGTCTCTTGAATGGACTAGTATCCCAAGCAAAAGGTTAAAATATAGAAAAAAATCAAGGGAAAAGATTCAATTTCTTCTGGATTGCCCCCCAGTACATTTAATGCAGGTAGCGCAGGCAGCTTGGATCGCGTACCCATACCTGGTGTACTTAGCGTGCCACTCCTGTGATGGTGGATACAGCGGATTACAATTACCGGTAACTGTGTATCATGTGATCGCTATGGTTGGTCATAGCGATCACATGATAACAATGTAAACAAACTGTCATAAATGGATTTCCATTCATGAACCGATTCCTTATCGTTGTGATATGTGATTGGCCCACAGCAATCAAATGGTACCTGGCTACCTGTTCCATGTGATTACCTGTAGCCAATCACAGATCACAACCATAAGTAAGCTGTTCATGAATGTTAACCCATTCATGACAGCTAAAATTATTGTGTATAAACTGATCATCACTGTATAAGCAATAACAGTGTAAAAAAAAAAAAAAAAAAATCCCTGATTACCCCCCAGAGTAGTAAACTACCCTGATGACAGGATGCAAAAAAAAAAATAGTAAAAAAAAAAGTTAAAGAAAAGAAAAACAAAGTAAAAAAAAATTGAATAAAAAATATTATTATTATTATTTTTTTGACATGTCACCATCACCAGTCAGTAGCCCTGATCACCTCCACACCAGATGCTGTACTGCACTGTTGAAACTGTGACATTTTGTCAAGTTTCACTTTATTTCTTCATTTTACAAAAAAATGTGACAAAACCTTACAACTTACAAAAGCTCGCCATGCTTCTTACTAACTACCTCAGACTGTCTACTTTCCAAAAATATGTAATTTGGGGGGTTATTTATACTGTCCTAGCATTTTAAGGGCCTCAAGAAATGAGATGGGATTATATATACATACATACATACATACATACATACACAAAAGTACACCCCTCACATTTTTGTAAATATTTATTATATCTTTTCATGTGACAACACTGAAGAAATGACACTACTACAAGTAGTGAGCTTACAGATTGTATAACAGTGTAAATTAGCGGTCCCCTAAAAATAACACAACACACAGCCATTAATGTCTAAACCGCTGGCAACAAAAGTGAGTACACCCTTAAGTGAAAATGTCCAAATTTGGCCCAAAGTGTCAATATTTTTTGTGGCCACCATTATTTCCCAGCACTGCTATAACCCTCTTGGGCATGGAGTTTACTAGAGCATCACAGGTTGTCACTGGAGTCTTCTTCCACTCTTCCATGATAACATAACTGAGCTGGTGAATATTAGAGACCTTGCGCTCCTCTACCTTCCATTTGAGGATGCCCCACAGATGCTCAATAGGGTCTAGGTCTGGAAGCATGCTTGGCCAGTCCATCACCTTTACCCTCAGCTTCTTTAGCAAGGCAGTGGTCACCTTAGGGATGTGTTTGGGGTCGTTATCATGTTGGAATACTGCCCTGCGGCCCAGTCTCCGAAGGGAGAGGATCATGCTCTGTTTTAGTATGTCACAGTACATGTGGGCATTAATGGTTCCCTCAATGAACTATAGCTCCCCAGTGCCGGCAGCATTAATGCAGCCCCAGACCATGACACTCCCACCACCATGCTTTACTGTAGGCAAGAAAAACTTGTCTTTGTACTCCTCACCTGGTTGCCGCCACACAGCCTTGACACCATATGAACCAAATGAAAGGAAAAGGGGCATTTTATATGCCCCTTTTCCTCATGGGATAAGTGGCAGGGCATAAAGATTAATTTTAGTCAGAATTTAGGTGGGTAACTGGCACTAGAAATTTACCCCAGGGAACCTGCCTGGAGATAGCTTAGAGTAGGTGGAGTAACCCATCCTGCCAGGTGATAGGTTCACCTGCTGGAAAAGTGGGAAGGTTGTTTGGAAAATTCTGGAAGATTTCAGGAGGCTATTTAAGGAGGGTACATTAACAGCAGGGCTCATTCACCTCAGAGAATTTCAAGCTTGACGTTCCTGTGTTGTAGCTCTGAGGTATCTTGAAGTGATGATTACAAAAAGAATAGCGCAACCATGCAAAAGAAATGACTATTAAATATGTAGACAATCCATAAATAAAAATGGGGGTTTAGTCCCACCATATGGCCATATCGTGCTCAAGCCCACCACTGCGTCAAAGTACCCCATTATCAGTGGGTCCTACACTATCCATAAAAAAGGGGTGAATCCAGCCTCTCCAACCCTTGGAGACAACACTCCTTGCTGGGATGGATGTGCTAATGCACTACAAAGGACTCCTCCTATATCTACTTGATGGTGGACTCTGATAGAGTACAGGTGTGTGTGGGGGGTGGGATGCTCAACCTCAGAAGTCTGGTCAGACCGAATACATAATAAACAAGCAAAAAATTGGGGGAGCAAACCCTGAACATGTATATCTAAAGCCGGTGCAGCTATGGACCAAGCAACATGTATATTAAAAAAAGAATAGCGCAACCATGCAAAAGAAATGACTATTAAATATGGAGACAATCCATAAATAAAAATGGGGGTTTAGTCCCACCATATGGCCATATCGTGCTCAAGCCCACCACTGCGTCAAAGTACCCCATTATCAGTGGGTCCTACACTAGCCATAAAAAAGGGGTGAATCCAGCCTCTCCAACCCTTGGAGACAACACTCCTTGCTGGGGTGGATGTGCTAATGCACTACAAAGGACTCCTCCTATATCTACTTGATGGTGGACTCTGATAGAGTACAGGTGTGTGTGGGGGGTGGGATGCTCAACCTCAGAAGTCTGGTCAGACCGAATACATAATAAACAAGCAAAAAATTGGGGGAGCAAACCCTGAACATGTATATCTAAAGCCGGTGCAGCTATGGACCAAGCAACATGTATATTAAAAAAAGAATAGCGCAACCATGCAAAAGAAATGACTATTAAATATGGAGACAATCCATAAATAAAAATGGGGGTTTAGTCCCACCATATGGCCATATCGTGCTCAAGCCCACCACTGCGTCAAAGTACCCCATTATCAGTGGGTCCTACACTAGCCATAAAAAAGGGGTGAATCCAGCCTCTCCAACCCTTGGAGACAACACTCCTTGCTGAGATGGATGTGCTAATGCACTACAAAGGATTCCTCCTATATCTACTTGATGGTGGACTCTGATAGAGTACAGGTGTGTGTGGGGGGTGGGATGCTCAACCTCAGAAGTCTGGTCAGACCGAATACACAATAAACAAGCAAAAAATTGGGGGAGCAAACCCTGAACATGTATATCTAAAGCCGGTGCAGCTATGGACCAAGCAACATGTATATTAAAAAAAGAATAGCGCAACCATGCAAAAGAAATGACTATTAAATATGGAGACAATCCATAAATAAAAATGGGGGTTTAGTCCCACCATATGGCCATATCGTGCTCAAGCCCACCACTGCGTCAAAGTACCCCATTATCAGTGGGTCCTACACTATCCATAAAAAAGGCGTGAATCCAGCCTCTCCAACCCTTGGAGACAACACTCCTTGCTGGGATGGATGTGCTAATGCACTACAAAGGACTCCTCCTATATCTACTTGATGGTGGACTCTGATAGAGTACAGGTGTGTGTGGGGGGTGGGATGCTCAACCTCAGAAGTCTGGTCAGACCGAATAAATAATAAACAAGCAAAAAATTGGGGGAGCAAACCCTGAACATGTATATCTAAAGCCGGTGCAGCTATGGACCAAGCAACATGTATATTAAAAAAAGAATAGCGCAACCTGTAATTGTCCGGTACCTCTGGTACCCTTGTCTCCATATTTCTCCTCTCCTAATTGCGTCCCATCTTGTGTAACAAGGGACGCATATACCTTTAAGACTGGATGACATCATTGCAGAGCGCCGCTATGAGCGGCTATTTCAATCGCCGGTTTGCTCTCACTCATCGCTCGTTCAAACCCACATGTTCATCGCACCTACGCCTGAGAAGTCGGAGCTGCTGACATACCTCCCTTGCTGAACTGAAGCCGGAAACCTCGCTGGTGATCCGTATCTCGCTACGGGATCACCCCTCTCCAATGGACACTGTTATTCCTAAACCTATCTAAGTGATAAGTACCCCGCAGGGGATTCTTGCTAACCAATCTCCTACTGTCATCTACTGCAATTACCAAAGACTATCTGTATCTATGTATTCACTATCATCTGCATAGACTGTTAGATCTTGGGACTACCTTCAACTATCCTTGCACTAGGTTACTCTGTCTAAGTATACTCCATCTGTGTCCTCTTACCATCTGCACTATACTTGACATCAGAACCTATCTGCTTTACCATCACCTGCAACTCTCCTAATACTACTTCTAGTGCTCACCATACAATAGCCTGTCTCTCATCTGTATATCCTCATATACTCTATCCCTCCATTAAACATCTATTAATATATATATAGTATATAACAGGCTGTACACGGTGATGAAGTCCTGAGAGTTGGATATGTTTGTTCAACAGATTCTCTACAAGGCTACTGAGTGTAATAATTCTGCAGCTGTAAATCCATCCACAAACAAAAACGCATGAACGTTACAGATTGAACGAGCCTTTAAAAAAAAAATATGGATTCAGCAGAATTATCCACTCATGTACTACAATTAAAACAGCAAGTAGATGCATTGATCCTTGCGCTTACAGAGGTACAGAATGAAAATCAGACCTTGAGACAGCAGCTTGGCCGTCTCACACAGCCTCCTGCTGCTCAGCCCCGTGAGCCTAAGATAAACCCTCCTATAGTGTTTTCTGGTGATCGGAGCAAATTCCGTGAATTTAAAAACGCATGTCGATTGTTTTTTTTTGTTAAAACCTCTAACCTACACCACTGACCAAATTAAGGTTTGTACCATCATCTCCTATTTAACGGGTGAACCCCCGGCCTGGGCAGATGCTCTCTTTGAAAAGGATGATCCACTCCTTAATTCTTACCCCTTATTTCTAGCACAACTTGCTACTTTATATGAAGACCCCAACAAGCAGAGTACCGCTGACACCCAATTACGGGCCTTAAAACAAGGAAGGAGACCTGTTGAAGATTTCGTGGCGAATTTTAAAAGATGGTCCCCTGAATCAGGGTGGAACGACACATCTTTGCGAACGCAGTTTAGACCTATCTGAGGCCGTTAAAGACGAGCTCGCCCAAGCGGATCTACCTGGCACTCTAGAGGGACTGATCCAGACCAGTATCAATATTGACAGACGACTACGAGAAAGAAAGGCTGAGAAGATGGGCTCACCATTTTCCAGTCCTTCTCGGATGTTGCCTGCTGATCCTACTCCTATGGAAGTAGGAATGATAAGTCCACCTCTGACCCTTTCTGAACGTGCCAGGAGGAAAACCGAACATCTTTGCATGTACTGCGCATCCCCGAATCATTTGGTAAACGACTGTCCTCTTGTCCGCAGAAAAGAGGGTGAGTGTTCAAATGTCTTGCTAGGGGGACTCACAACTTCCTTTTCTAATCCTTATCTTTTTGTTCAATTAACATTGCAGTGGGACCAAACTAGGATCACCACCAAGGCTATGATTGACACAGGATCTTGTGGAAACTACATTGACATTTGTTTTGTCTCCCTTAATAAAATACCTATTGTTTCAAAACCCAAACCTGTCTCCGTTAGTTTTATTAACGGTACCCCTTTATCCTCTGGTCCTATCACCAGTCAGACACAGGCACTTCTTGTAACTGCTGACGAGTCTCATGTGGAGACCACCACCTTTGATGTATTAACTTCACCACATTTTCCAATCATTTTGGGACTTCCCTGGTTACACATACATCAACCAATCATCGATTGGAAAACAAGAACGTTAGCCTTCTCTTCTCACTATTGTGAGACGACGTGTAACCTCCCCACACATGATAGGATCCTGTCTGTACTGCCGGATGACATTATTCCTAAGTGTTATCAAGATTTATCGGAGGTTTTCCTTGAGAAAAACGCTCAAATGCTACCTCCCCATAGGGACTATGATTGTTGTATCGATCTGCTCCCTAATAGCAAGTTGCCTTACGGACATGTATATCCTCTCTCACAGGATGAACTCTCTCACCTTAAGGAGTATCTGGATGAGAACTTGGCAAAAGGATTCATCCGACCTTCTACTTCCTCCACTGCTGCTGGGCTCTTCTTCGTCCGCAATAAGGACTCTAGCCTTAGGCCTATCATTGATTTCAGACAATTAAATGCCATCACAATAAAGGATCGTTATCCTTTACCTCTTATTCCTGAACTTATCGAACAGGTGCGTGGGGCTTCTTTCTTTTCAAAATTGGACCTAAAAGGGGCATACAATTTAATTCGAATCCGTAAAGGGGATGAATGGAAGACGGCATTCAGAACCAGATACGGACTGTTTGAGTACCTTGTAATGCCTTTTGGGCTATGTAATGCTCCCGCAGCCTTCCAACGGTTTATAAATGAGATATTCCGAGACTTGCTTGATGTTTGTGTAGTAGTATATTTGGACGATATACTTATCTATTCTCATTCCTTACCTGAGCACATAAAACATGTGAGACTTGTGTTGTCAAGACTACTTGCACATAACTTATATGTTAAATCAAAGAAATGTTTGTTTCATAAAGAGGAAGTACTATTCCTAGGATATATTATATCTAAAAGTGGAACCAAAATGGACATGAGCAAAATATCCTGCATTCTGGATTGGCCTGTACCAACCACTCGCAAAGCATTACAAAGGTTCCTAGGATTCTCTAATTACTATAGGAAATTCATTAAAAACTTCTCTGCGATTGTGAAACCTCTCACACAACTTACAAGCACGAAGAGACCATTTAATTGGACAAAAGAAGCAAATGGAGCATTCTCTCTGCTGAAATCAAGCTTTACTACTGCCCCCATACTATGCCATCCAGACCCATCCCTTCAATACATCTTGAAGGTAGATGCGTCTAATATGGCAGTAGGAGCAGTTCTCTCACAACGACCAACAAACACCTCACCTCTTCACCCAGTTGCTTTCTTTTCAAAGTCATTAAGTAGCCCCGAGGTGAACTACCCAGTAGGTGAGAAGGAGTTATTAGCCATAAAACTGGCATTAGAGAATTGGCGACATCTACTTGAGGGCACTCAATTGCCAATTCTGATATATACTGATCACAAAAACCTTCAATACCTTCAGACTAATAGAACTCTTTCCCACCGGCAGGTACGGTGGCCGTTATTCTTTCTGAGATTTAATTTTTTAGTAACTTACACCCCCGCAGACAAAAATAAAAAAGCGGATGCACTATCACGACTAGCCGAGAAAGATTGCACTGAGGTTCCCTCAGTTCCTATAATACCACTTGAGCGTATTATCGGAGTCGTTCGCTCCCTGAAGGAGGAGATTTTGCACAGCATAGGCTTGGATTCACCTCCACCACAACTAACTACTGACGCAGAAGGCTTCCTCTACTACAACGATAAATTATACATACCCCCTACTATGCGAACCAAGATCTTAGAATTGTCGCATGATGTACCTATGGCAGGACATATGGGTATGACTAAAACTCTCAATCTACTCACTAGGCAATTTTGGTGGCCAGACATGAAGACAACCGTAAAAAAGTTTGTTTCATCTTGTGATATCTGTGCAAGGTCTAAAATTGACAACACAAAACCATCAGGGTTACTTTGTAGTTTACCGATACCCCAGGTTCCGTGGGAAGTGGTATCCTTAGACTTCATAGTGGAACTACCACCTTCCAAAGGATTCAACACCATCTTGGTGTCAGTGGACCATCTGACCAAGATGGCACATTTCACTCCTATCCGAAAACTACCTTCATCCAAACAAACAGCGGAATTACTTGTGAAACATGTCTTTAAGTTACATGGTATTCCAAAAACACTGCTGTCTGACCGTGGTTCACAATTCATCTCAAAGTTTTGGCTAGCTCTATGTCAGATACTGCGAATAGAGCGTAACCTTACTTCTCCCTACCACCCTCAGACCAACGGACAGACAGAGAGAGTTAACCAGTGCATTGAACAGTACCTGCGTTGCTATACTTCGTGTCTACAGGATGATTGGGCAGATCTCATCCCGCTGGCGGAATTCGCCTATAACAACGCTACTCATAGCACTACTAAGCAAAGTCCGTTTTACCTGAATTATGGGTTTCATCCCACACTCCTTCCTCCACGTATCTTGCCATCAAGTAATCCAGTGGCATCTGATTATCTTGCCCAGATAAAGGATTCTCTGGGATTACTCAACAATACCATATCTCATGCTCATAGCCAACAAAAAAAGTACTACGACCTCCGGAGGAAACCCTCTCCCCAATATGCCATTGGGGATCTTGTTTGGCTTTCTACAAAACATCTGAGACTAAAAATCCCTAGTAAAAAACTTGGACCTCTATTTCTGGGACATTTTCCAATAGAGAAGCTTATTGGAAAAGCTGCAGTACAACTCACATTGCCAGTAGACCTCAAGATACACCCTGTCTTCCATGTGTCTCTACTGAAGCCCCATGTTCCTAACCAAGGAATAAGGCCTACTATCTCACCTCCACCTCCTGTACAAGTGGAAGGTGGAGAAGAATTTGAGATAAAAGAAATTTTGGATTCCCGTTTCAATAGAAGAAGACTCCAGTATCTTGTACGATGGAAGAATTATGGGCCCCAAGATGAAACCTGGCTGGATACCTCCGATATACATGCCCCTAGACTGATTCGCAATTTCCACTCGAAATATCCGGAAAAAACAGTTCTAGAGGCCTTCCGGAGCCGGCCTTAAGGGGGGGGGGTACTGTAATGTTCCGGTACCTTTGGTACCCTTGTCTCCATATTTCTCCTCTCCTAATTGCGTCCCATCTTGTGTAACAAGGGACGCATATACCTTTAAGACTGGATGACATCATTGCCGAGCGCCGCTATGAGCGGCTATTTCAATCGCCGGTTTGCTCTCACTCATCGCTCGTTCAAACCCACATGTTCATCGCACCTACGCCTGAGAAGTCGGAGCTGCTGACATACCTCCCTTGCTGAACTGAAGCCGGAAACCTCGCTGGTGGTCCGTATCTCGCTACGGGATCACCCCTCTCCAATGGACACTGTTATTCCTAAACCTATCTAAGTGATAAGTACCCTGCAGGGGATTCTTGCTAACCAATCTCCTACTGTCATCTACTGCAATTACCAAAGACTATCTGTATCTATCTATTCACTATCATCTGCATAGACTGTTAGCTCTTGGGACTACCTTCAACTATCCTTGCACTAGGTTACTCTGTCTAAGTATACTCCATCTGTGTCCTCTTACCATCTGCACTATACTTGACATCAGAACCTATCTGCTTTACCATCACCTGCAACTCTCCTAATACTACTTCTAGTGCTCACCATACAATAGCCTGTCTCTCATCTGTATATCCTCATATACTCTATCCCTCCATTAAACATCTATTAATATATATATAGTATATAACAGGCTGTACACGGTGATGAAGTCCTGAGAGTTGGATATGTTTGTTCAACAGATTCTCTACAAGGCTACTGAGTGTAATAATTCTGCAGCTGTAAATCCATCCACAAACAAAAACGCATGAACGTTACACAACCATGCAAAAGAAATGACTATTAAATATGGAGACAATACATAAATAAAAATGGGGGTTTAGTCCCACCATATGGCCATATCGTGCTCAAGCCCACCACTGCGTCAAAGTACCCCATTATCAGTGGGTCCTACACTATCCATAAAAATGGGGTGAATCCAGCCTCTCCACCCTGGCAGACAACACTCCTTGCTGGGATGGATGTGCTAATGCACTACAAAGGACTCCTCCTATATCTACTTGATGGTGGACTCTGATAGAGTACAGGTGTGTGTGGGGGGTGGGATGCTCAACCCCAGAAGTCTGGTCAGACCGAATACATAATAAACAAGCAAAAAATTGGGGGAGCAAACCCTGAACATGTATATCTAAAGCCCGTGCAGCTATGGACCAAGCAACATGTATATTAAAAAAAGAATAGCGCAACCATGCAAAAGAAATGACTATTAAATATGGAGACAATCCATAAATAAAAATGGGGGTTTAGTCCCACCATATGGCCATATCGTGCTCAAGCCCACCACTGCGTCAAAGTACCCCATTATCAGTGGGTCCTACACTATCCATAAAAAAGGGGTGAATCCAGCCTCTCCAACCCTTGGAGACAACACTCCTTGCTTGGATGGATTTGCTAATGCACTACAAAGGACTCCTCCTATATCTACTTGATGGTGGACTCTGATAGAGTACAGGTGTGTGTGGGGGGTGGGATGCTCAATCTCAGAAGTCTGGTCAGACCGAATACATAATAAACAAGCAAAAAATTGGGGGAGCAAACCCTGAACATGTATATCTAAAGCCGGTGCAGCTATGGACCAAGCAACATGTATATTAAAAAAAGAATAGCGCAACCATGCAAAAGAAATGACTATTAAATATGGAGACAATCCATAAATAAAAATGGGGATTTAGTCCCACCATATGGCCATATCGTGCTCAAGCCCACCACTGCGTCAAAGTACCCCATTATCAGTGGGTCCTACACTATCCATAAAAAAGGGGTGAATCCAGCCTCTCCAACCCTTGGAGACAACACTCCTTGCTGAGATGGATGTGCTAATGCACTACAAAGGACCCCTTTCTATATCTACTTGATGGTGGACTCTGATAGAGTACAGGTGTGTGTGGGGGGTGGGATGCTCAACCTCAGAAGTCTGGTCAGACCGAATACATAATAAACAAGCAAAAAATTGGGGGAGCAAACCCTGAACATGTATATCTACCATCCACCATCAAGTAGAAGTAGGAGGAGTCCTTTGTAGTGCATTAGCACATCCATCCCAGCAAGGAGTGTTGTCTCCAAGGGTTGGAGAGGCTGGATTCACCCCTTTTTTATGGATAGTGTAGGACCCACTGATAATGGGGTACTTTGACGCAGTGGTTGGCTTGAGCACGATATGGCCATATGGTGGGACTAAACCCCCATTTTTATTTATGGATTGTCTCCATATTTAATAGTCATTTCTTTTGCATGGTTGCGCTATTCTTTTTTTTAATATACATGTTGCTTGGTCCATAGCTGCACCGGCTTTAGATATACATGTTCAGGGTTTGCTCCCCCAATTTTTTGCTTGTTTATTATGTATTCGGTCCGACCAGACTTCTGAGGTTGAGCATCCCACCCCCCACACACCTATACTCTATCAGAGTCCACCATCAAGTAGATATAGGAGGAGTCCTTTGTAGTGCATTAGCACATCCATCCCAGCAAGGAGTGTTGTCTCCAAGGGTTGAAGAGGCTGGATTCACCCCTTTTTTATGGATAGTGTAGGACCCACTGATAATGAGGTACTTTGACGCAGTGGTGGGCTTGAGCACGATATGGCCATATGGTGGGACTAAACCCCCATTTTTATTTATGGATTGTCTCCATATTTAATAGTCATTTCTTTTGCATGGTTGCGCTATTCTTTTTTTAATATACATGTTGCTTGGTCCATAGCTGCACCGGCTTTAGATATACATGTTCAGGGTTTGCTCCCCCAATTTTTGCTTGTTTATTATGTATTCGGTCTGACCAGACTTCTGAGGTTGAGCATCCCACCCCCCACACACACCTGTACTCTATCGGAGTCCACCATCAAGTAGATATAGGAGGAGTCCTTTGTAGTGCATTAGCACATCCATCCCAGCAAGGAGTGTTGTCTCCAAGGGTTGGAGAGGCTGGATTCACCCCTTTTTTATGGATAGTGTAGGACCCACTGATAATGGGGTACTTTGACGCAGTGGTGGGCTTGAGCATGATATGGCCATATGGTGGGACTAAACCCCCATTTTTATTTATGGATTGTCTCCATATTTAATAGTCATTTCTTTTGCATGGTTGCGCTATTCTTTTTTTAATATACATGTTGCTTGGTCCATAGCTGCACCGGCTTTAGATATACATGTTCAGGGTTTGCTCCCCCAATTTTTTGCTTGTTTATCTTAAAGTGATGAGTCTGCTTCGCCAGCTTATAGAGAGGGCTGGGGAGGAAGGAGGAGAGGAGTGGGTGAGGAAGTGTTTGAATTTGCCTCGAGATTTGAGTCCAGTGCCTGTTATGGAGGCAGTTCACAGCGTTGTTCAGGCAGCAGTTCAAGATGTCACGTCACCTTAACAGCTGCCCGTAGGAGTCGCACTGGCTCTGGATGTAGATGTTCCTGTTCAAGTAGACGTCACCTCCGGAGGTCACGGGAAGCGGAAGAGAACCCTGAGAAGACGTCAGTCCCCGTCACCGGTGCGGTCATTTCCGCCGAAAGGTGCCGGACGTGTCCCAGTGCGCAAGCGCGAAAACCCGAAGGCAGTGGAGGAAGACAGGCGTGGGCCCAGCGGTGAAGGAAGGACTGTGGGACAAGAGGAGGGACATCCATCCTCTGCAGCGCATTGGTCCAGGCAGTGGTCTCCGAGACATGAGGCGGAAACAGCAGCGGAGAGCCGGATGGGAGGTCGCTCAAACCCAATGCTGGGAGCAGCTCTTTCAGGCGATGGACAGCAACATCCAGGACAGTGTGAGTCTGCTACAATGCCTATCCTGTCTAATATTGTAGAATTGTTAGCCAAGCTTACTAAGGATGTCAATTACATGCAGTGTAGTAGGCAGGTTCAGAGGAGTCCAGCAATTAGTGACGCTTGAGCTCCATCTTGTGGAAGTTTGCCTAATTGTAGTCAGTTGGAGCAGGTATATGAATCATGAGTTTTTGAAGTAGCCAGGGCCCAGAACATCCCTGAAACATGTATGAAGGAGGCATTGACATGTGAAGTGTCTCCATTAGGTTATCACCTGCCCACAGCATTAAAGGAAAATATTTGGAGAGGAAAATTCATAGACATTTTATCTCTCCTTCCTTCTGCAAAAGAGTTTATTTTTAAAATTGATAAAAAGGAGGATAAAGAGGAGGATAGGAGGAGACCTATTTCCTTTCTAAATCCTTTAATAACTGGTTGCAGTCATTTTGCATATATGCCTCTGTATTGTGTGAGACATCTCCTGAAAAAAGCTCTGGTTTGTTCCAGCATGTGGAGATTATCTTGGAGGCATATAAGAATTTTGGAAGTAGTGCTTGGTTTGCTTATGATGAGGCTTTTAGGCAAAAGCTGGCGATTCACAAGAACTTGAAATGGGGTGTTAAGGACATTGGTCTATGGCTTAATTTATTTCTTCCCCAGAAACCAGTTTATGCCAAACAGCCGGTGAGCAATTCCACCAATACTTCCTTTCGTAAAGGAGTTTGTTTTAACTTCAACTAGGGCCAATGTAAGTGGGCCTCAGCTTGCAGATATAAACACGAATGTGCATTCTGCTCAGGATCTCATTCAGTGGTCAAGTGCTTCAAAAAAATGGCCAGTGCCAATCAGCAACAGTCAGTGGTTCCAAAAGGCCCCAGTGAGGTTGGAAGAAATTTTACCGTTCCTCAAATTTTTCCAGACAGGGAGACAGCTCTAATGCTATCTGAAGGTTTTGAGAAGGGTTTTTTGTTACCTTGCTTCCCAGGTACTGGTTGTCAAATGTCTGATAATTTGAAATCTGTTGACAGGTATTTAGACATAGTTTTCAGTAAGGTAGGGAAAGAGATGAGGGAGGGAAGGATGGCAGGCCCTTTTAAAATTCCCCCTTTTTCAAATTGTAGGATTTCCCCTTTAGGAATAGTCCCAAAAAAAGAGCCAGGGTCGTTTAGATTAATTCACCATTTGTCATTCCCAAAAGGTGGGTCCTTGAATCATCAGATTACTGAAGAATTCTCTTCAGTAACTTATGCATGCCATTGTGGTTTTGAGGAGCCTGGGACATGGAGCACTGTTGGCTAAGTCGGATATCCAATCAGCTTTTCGCCTTCTTCCCATTCATCCTTCTTTTTTTCATTCTCTAGGTTTTTGTCTAAAAGGGGAATTTTACTTTAACCGTTGTTTGCCCATGGGCTGCTCCATCTCTTGCAGGTATTTTGAATCATTTTCTTCCTTTTTTACAGTGGGTAGTGTGTCATGTCACAGGCTCTGGGGACATGATTCACTACCTGGACGATTTTTTGTTCATGGGTAGGAAGGATACTCAGGATTGTATGAAGCTTTTGGAAACATTTTTTCAAATTTGCAAAGATTTTGGGGTAACGCTGACCGGTGCAAAAACGGTTGGTCCCTCTACTAACATTGTATTCTTAGGAATTACTATTGATACCTTGGAAATGGAATTCAGATTGCCATCTGCTAAAGTTCAAAAGCTGAGGACTCTGCTGATGACAATAATTAGGAAGAAGAAAGTGTGCTTAAGAGAAATGCAATCTCTCTTGGGCATGCTTGCTTTTGCTTCTAGAGTCATGCCCATTGTGAAAGCATTTTCTAGACGGATTTACAGAGCAATTTCAGGCCTGAAATCCCCTTCTGCTCATTTGAGTGTGACCTCTGAGTTGAAGGAGGACTTATTGGTCTGGTCACAATTTTTGGTACATTTTAACGGTAGGACCTTTTTTCAGGAGGACTTTGTCCTAGATAAAGATTTCTTGCTGTTTACGGACGCAGCTGGCTCAGCTGGATTCACAGCAGTATGGCGCACACATTGGTGTGTAGGGGTATGGCCACCTAGCTTGATAGAAAAGGGGTTCATGAAGAATATAGTACTCCTGGAGCTCTTTCCTATTCTGGTAGCATTAGAAATATGGGGTAGAGAGTTTAGGAACAAAAGGTTAATGGTTAGAACTGACAACAAAGGTGTCAGGTATGCTTTAAATTGTCTATCATCTAAGTCTCGCCCGTCATTGTCCTTTTGAGATATTTGGTTTTTAAATGCTTAGATTTAAATATCTGGTTGAAAGCAACACATGTGGCTGGCAAGGACAATGATGTGGCGGATGCTTTATCTCGTTTACAGATGAAGACATTTTTTCTGTTGCTTCCAGAGGCAGACCAAGCTGGGGTTCCTTGCGCGCAAAATTTGTGGACTCTAATCTGAGTTGTATTCCTGATCAGATTAAGAATTCAGTGGCGTCTTCCTCTTGGGCTGGGTATCAATCGGCCTGGTTAATGTGGTTGACATTCTTAAATAGTATAGGAAAAGAGCAGAATGCTTTTTCCGAAGGCCTGGTTTTATTGTTTTTAGATGGCTTGATGAAGGCACAATATTCTTGTGCTCATGTGCAAAAAATTTTGGCAGGCGTCTCTTTCTTTCTTAAATTGCATAACTTACCTTCATGTGTCTCATTTTTTTCTGTCAAGCAGGCGGTGAAAGGATATAGAAAAAAAACTTTTAGAAGGGATGGACGCTTGCCAATTACAACTCAATTTTTGGGTAATTTATGTGAGGTTGCTGGTAAGGTTTGCTATTCGCAATTTGAGACCCTTCTTTTTCAGACCGTATTTTCAATTGCATTTTTTGCAGCTTTAAGGATTTCTGAAATTATTGGCCTTAGGCAGGAATGTGTACAAGTTTCTCAAGAAGAGGCGAGAATTTTTTTGGAGGTGTCTAAAACTGACCAATTAAGAAAAGGGGTTTGGATTACATTACATAGGCTACAGGGTTCCCATTTTTGTCCTGTACAGTTATTAGACAGATACATGAAAAGTAGGCCGGTGAGTGAATTGGGTGCATTTTTTGTACATGCATCTGGTTCTTTTTTGTCTAAATATCAGTTTGAGAAGGTTTTTAAACTATGTATTATTGAGCTGGGTTTACAGTCACATAACTTTACTTCCCATTCTTTCAGGATAGGGGGCGGCAACCGAAGCCGCCAGAGTAGGATTCGATTCAGCAGTTATCAAGAAGATTGGTAGGTGGAAGTCGAACTGTTACAAGCTATATATACATCCTAATTGTGTTGTTTGATTCCTCCTAGGTGGCAAGTGGTCTGGATTGTCGGCCACTTCTTTATTTATTGGGCACAGCAGAGAGCGAGACAGAGGGTATATTCGGAGAATTTGGGACTGGATCCACAAGAATACCAGGTTTTTTGATGTGGTAGGAGGGGTATGATTTGGGAAGACTTTCTTTTTGAAATGTGCAGGCTTTCCCAGACGCTTCCCTCCCCAGATGTGCTAGTGGTACATCTGGGAGGGAATGATATAGGTCAGGTAAAAACTTTGGATCTAGTCTTTCAGATCAGGAATGACCTTTACAACTTTAGCTTATCATCCCCAAAAACTATTGTGGTTTTTCCAGAAGTGGTGCAGAGACTGAGGTGGGTTTCCTCGCCTTCACTTGAAAATAAGAAAGAGGGTTAACAGGGCCTTAGCGAAGTTGTTGAAGAGAATAGGAATTTTGTCCTTTAGACATACTGAGTTGGAGGGTGGATCTGAAGGGTTGTATAGATTTGATGGTGTGCACCTCTCAAATATAGGACTGGATATTTTCAATGCTGATCTTGGCTCCTGTGTGGAAATGGCCGCGGTTGTGGGTTTGGGTGACAGAAGGGGTTGATGCTCCCCCCTCTTCTGTCAGTTGGGAGTTGTCTTTTGAAAGAAAACGTTGTTTATTTATTGATGCAGCCTTAGCTGTAATGGCTAGGTTGTCTGAAATGTTTTTAATAAAATATTTGAATTTATTATTTATTTATATTTTAACCAGTAATAAACGGCCGCGGCCAATTTAATCCAATATATTCTGGGTCATTGTCTTTTTTTATATGTAGTTTTATATAGAGTTAGAATTTTAAAGATCATGTCTACTATCCCATGAAAGGAAAAGGGGCATTTTATATGCCCCCTTTTCCTCATGGGATAATTGGCAGGGCATAAAGATTAATTTTAGTCAGAATTTAGGCGGGTAACTGGCACTAGAAATTTACCTCAGGGAACCTGCCTGGAGATAGCTTAGAGCAGAGATGTATAGTAACGAAGTAGAACTACTTAAGTACTGTACTTAAGTACCGAAATGCGGTATCTGTACTTTCCTAGAGTAGAATTTTTTTCTCCTACTTCTACTTTTACTTCACTACATTTTTTCGATGATTTCAATACTTCTACTCAAGTATATTTTTTGCGTGCTGCATAGTTACTCGTTACTTTTAAAAAAATTACCACTGCCAGAACAGTAGATGGCAGGTTACATAAAGCTCAAAAAAATGTGTATAATGTCATTTGTAAATCAGCGCATACGAAAATAAAGGCTGTGTATAATAAAAGCTGCTATACCAAATCTTTCCAATAAAAAGAAAATATGAAACAAACAAATAAATGGTGCTACAGCGCTTAAAGTGCATCAAGAAACTACTAACAAACACAGGTTAATCATTTGAATAAATCATTTGAAATAATAAAAACAATATGATGTTCATACTTTTGACTTCTTTCTTTAATAACTACATAACACAGTACTTGTACTTCTACTTTCAGTACTTGAGTAGAATTTTTTTTTCAAAACTACTGGTACTTTTTACTTTTAGTACTTAAGTAGCAAATTTTTTGAAAAAACTACTTGCAATACTTAAGTAAAAAAAATGTTGAATACTTTAGTACTTCTACTTAAGTAACTTTTTCTGCGAGCACTTCCACTTCTACTCAAGTAATTTTTTGATCTAGCACTTGTACTTTTACTCAAGTAGAAATTTCGAGTACTTTATACAAGTCTGGCTTAGAGTAGGTGGAGTTACCCATCCTGGCAGGTGATAGCTTCCCCTGCTGGAAAAGTGGGAAGGTTGTTTAGAAAATTCTGGAAGATTTCAGGAGGCTATTTAAGGAGGGTACATTACCAGAGGGACTCATTCACCTCAGAGAATTTCAAGCTTGACGTTCCCCACCCCCCCTCCCCTTATGTCGCGGCTTTTATTATGTGGTAGGTCACCTTTGTAACTATGCAAAGGGGGACTAGTGGTATTGAAATGTTTGGGAGTTTTCTTTTGAAAGAAAATGTTGTTTATTTATTGATGCAGCCTGAGCTGTAATGGCTAGGTTGTCTGAAATGTTTTTAATAAAATATTTGAATTTATTATTTATTTATATTTTAACCAGTAATAAATGGCCGCGGCCAATTTAATCCAAGATATTCTGGGTCATTGTCTTTTTTATATGTAGTTTTATATAGAGTAAGAATTTTAAAGATCCTGTCTACTATCCCATAAGTTTATCTTGGTCTCATCAAACCACAGGATAAGGTTCCAGTAATGCATGTCCTTAGTCTGCTTGTCTTCAACAAACTGTGTGTGGGTTTTCTTGTGCATCATCTTTGAAAGAGGCTTCCTTCTGGGATGACAGCCATGCAGACCTATTTGATACAGTGTGTGGTGTATGGTCTGAGCACTATCAGGCTGACCTCCCACCTCTTCAGCCTCTGCAGCAATGCTGGCAGCACTCATACGTCTATTTCCCAAAGACAACCTCTGGATATGATGCTGAGCACATGCACTCAACTTGTTTGGTCGACCATGGCGAGGCCTGTTCTGAGTGGAACTTGTCCTGTTTTACCACTGTATGGTCATAGCCACTGTGCCGCAGCTCAGTTTCAGAGTCTTGGCAATCTTCTTATAGCCTAGGCCATCTTTATGTAGAGCAACAATTATTTTTTCCAGATCCTCAGAGTTCTTTGCCATGAGGTGCCATGTTAAATTTCCAGTGACCAGTATGAGAGAGTGAGAGTGATAACACCAAATTTAACACACCTGCTCCCCATTCATACCTGTGACCTTGTGACACTAACGAGTCACATGACACCAGGGAGGGAAAATGGCTAACTGGGCCCAATTTAGACATGTTCACTTAGGGGTGTACTCACTTTTGTTGCCAGCGGTTTTGACATTAATGGCTACATGGAGTGTCTGTTTTGGAAGCATATTGACTCTGATTAATTAATGAGATATACACTATAGTACTAAAATTTTTGGGGCACCTGCCTTTACAGGCACATGAACTTTAATGGCATCCCAATCTTAGTCCATAGGGTTCAATATTGAGTTTACCCACCCTTTTCAGCTATAACAGCTTCAACTCTTCTGGGAAGGCTGTCCACAAGGTTTAGGAGTGCATCTATGGGAATATTTGACCATTGTACCAGAAGCACATTTGTGAGGTCAGGCACTGATGTTGGACGAGAAGGCCTGGCTCACAGTCTGCGCTCTAATTCATCCCAAAGGTGTTCTATCAGGTTGAGGTCAGGACTCTGTGCAGGCCAGTCAAGATCCTTTACCCCAAACTCACTCATCCATGTCTTTGTGGAAGCAGCCATCCCCAAACTGTTACCACAAAGATGGGATCATGAAATTGTCCAAAATCTCTTAGTATGCTGATGCCTTAAGTGTTCCCTTCACTGGAAGTAAGGGGCCAAGCCTAACCCCCCAAAAAAACAACCCCACACCATAATCCCCCTCCACCAAATGATTTAGACCAATACACAAAGCAAGGTCTCTAAAGACATGGATGAGCGAGTTTGGCATGGAGGAACTTCACTGCCTTACACAGGGTCCTAACCTCAAGCCAACAGAACACCTTTGAGATGAATTAGAGCACAGACTGCGAGCCAGGCCTTCTCGTCCAACATCAGTGACTGACCTCAAAAAATGCATTTCTGGAAGAACGGTCAAACATTCCCATAGACACACTCCTAAACCTCTTGGACAGCCTTCCCAGAAAAGTTGAAGCTGTTATAGCTGCAAAGGGTTGGCCAACTCAATATTGAACCCTACGGACTAAGAGTGGGATGCCATCAAATGTTATGTGCAAAGACAGGCGTCCCAATACTTTTTGTAACATACTGTAATATATATATATATATATATATATATATATATATATATATATGTGTATGTTATCACAATATTCAATCTTAATTAACACTATTTGAAGATTGAGGGGATCACACATTTATAAACACTGATGATTTATTAGCTTATTGAAGCACATTATTATTTTCTTATTTAGTTTGAATCACTTAGTTCTGGCTTGCTGGGAGAAATAAGAGGGTAATAGATTTGCACAGAAATAATTTTTTAATTATTTCAGTATGGATTTTATGGCATTTATTTTTTCTTCACGCTTCATATTTACTGTATACACAAAAGTTTATGGTTAATACAAATTCAGTTTATTTATTGAATAAATCAATGAAAACAAAAATAATATTTACAATATTTGTTTTGATTAATCATTTTTGATTCCCACCACACCAGAATGAGTGAAAATTGTATAAACAGATTATAGATGTATACAAGTCAAAACGTTACCATAAAAATATTTAAAAAAAGTAATGGGCATTCAATCTATAAGCTTAAAAAAATGAATACATTTTTTTTTTAATTTTCACATTCTGCCCTTGAATTGAATCGATTTAAGGGTGGTATGATAGGAATAAACTGAAATGACAGTTTCTTCCTCAAAATTTCTTCCTTTTCTACAAGTTGCAGAATTAAATGTGTCCACTAGGTGGCGAAAAAGAATGCAAGATATAATATTTCAAATTCCTATCATTTCAATTTCTTGAGCATAATAAAAAAATAATAATAATTAAAATAATAATGATAATAACAGCACCAGACTTAAATGTAATTTTGACCACAGTGGGTGGATTTTTCTCTGGCAGGGCATGTTAATCTACTTGTGAGGTCTAGCTTAGCAGTTTGTAATACTGTATTTTCTGATATCAAAAGTGTCACAGAACATAACAATAATAATAATAATAATCACAATAATCCTTTCAGTACAATATAATTATACTAGCTTTTACAAACTGCTGGGTAAAAGCAATTGTAGTTTGCTGACCAAATTAATTTCAAGTCCAGTCAATGGCCTCACAACAAGTATGGTAATTAATGCCACTCAATCCAGAAGAGGACCCCCGCTGGATCACAGGGTGGTCTTCATGGGGCAGCACTAAAAGTAGCATAAATATATCAGCCAAATCTGCATTTTTTTAACTGGGGTACTCATTAAAAACAAATCTGGAATCAGGATTTAAAATCTAACTTTTATTATGAAAAACACATTGGGGTTGATTTTCTAACCACTTGCTGACCAGCCACCGTAGTTTTACAGCGGCAGGTCGGCCCTGTCCCGTGAAACGACGTACCTGTACTTCGCTTTGCAGAACCGCTAGTGGGGGTGCGCAAGCCCCCCGTATTGGCTACAGGGGGAACCAATCAACGGGTTCAGCGGCCGTGATGTCCGCCAGGCACCCCCGATCGCTCCCCGTGGAGACAGAATGGCGGTCTGCCATTGTAAACCTGGCAGACTGCTGTTCTTTACTTTATGAAAACAGGGATCCTGTGTTCCCTTCATTTAGGAACACAGGTCTCTGTGTTCATGCAGCAAGCCCATCCCCCACACAGTTAGAAAGCATCCCCTAGGGACACATTTAACCCTTTGATCGCCCCTGGTGTGAACCCCTTCCCTGCCAGTGTCATTAGTACAGTAACAGTGCATATTTTTAGCACTGATTACTGTAGTAATGTCACTGGTCTCCCCCAAAAGTGTAAAAAATGTCAGTTAGGCATCCTATCTGTCCGCTGCAATGTGGCAGTTCCACTAAAAATCTCTGATCGCCGCCATTACTAGTAAAAAAAAAAATGACATAAATCTTTCCCTAGTTTGTAGACGTGATAACTTTTGTGCAAACCAATCCATATACGCTTATTGGGATTTTTTTTTTACCAAAAATATGTAGCAGAATACAAATTGGCCTAAAATGATGAAAAGATTAGATTTTTTAATTTTTTGGGGGAATGTTATATAGCAGAAAGTAAAAAATATTGATTTTTTTTTTTCAGAATTGTCGCTACTTTTTTGTTTATAGCACAAAAAATAAAAATCGTAGAGGTGAGCAAATACCACCAAAAGAAATCTCTATTTGTGGGAATAAAAAGACATTTATTTTATTTGGGTACAGCGTCGAACGGCCGCGCAATTGTCAGTTAAAATAATGTAGTGCCATATCGCAAAAAATGGCCTGGTCATTAAGGGGGTAAAACCTTCCGGTCCAGAAGTGGCAAAAGGAAAATAGACTGTGTACATTGCAAAGTGCAATTGCACTCTGCAAGAGCAGTTGCTCCAGAGAGTAGTAAATGAGCAGAAGCCCTTTCATCATCCAATCATGTGCAAGCAAAATGCAGTTCTTTTTATTTTCCTTGCACATGATTGGTTTCTCTTTACAAATTGAAGCTTTACCTCATTTAACAAGCTCTGGAGCAACTGGACTTTGCTAAGTGCAGAATCTGTGTGCCTTTAGTAAACCAACACCATTGATTTTATGTCACTAGTGCTTCCACCTTGCCCTCATTTTATTGTGGTTGTTATGGGTTGCTGCACTTAGGAATTAGAACAAGAATAATTAAAATAGGGAAATACAGTTACAGGCAGTGATGTTCAAAGCTAACCTCCAGGCAAATATATATATAATGAGGGCCGCTGATAGGGGGGGACCACCAGTCCTCCTGTAGGGGGCCCGGGCAAACAGGTTGGCCCCAACAGCACAGGGAATCAGTGCAGTCGGGCAGTAGGGCAATTACAGAAGGAAGTCCTGTGCAGCTCTCTGCAGCAGCTGAAAGCCAGTTTCTCCCCATCCTGCCAGCTTTCAGCTGCTGCAGGGACAGACACTGACACAGGGCATCAATCCTGTAATTACTTCTCCAACACCGATCACCCTTCCCTTTTCTGCCTGCTTCTGATCCCTCCCTCCCCGTGTGCCATCCTTTCACTGTGCTGCCCCCCTCCCCCCCGTGTGCCCCCCCTTCACTGTGCCACCCACCCCCCAGCACTGTAGGCTTCCCTGTGTTGTAGAAAAATAACAAATTTAAAAAAAAAAATGATAATTAAACATTGTAATGAATCATTTTAATAATTATAAACTAAAATGGTAAAAAAAAATGTACGTTTTTAAAAAAAATATGATTTTTTTCTATGTAAACAATTAAAAAGGGCTAATTCATGCAGATTCTCTGTTATTTTTGTGTCTGCTAACAATGATTTTAGTGTATTTTTTGTGAAAATATTGTCTTGATATTCTCAGGGGGCTGCCAGGTAGGCTGTATGGGGCCAAGTGATTTCTAACAGCAGTCCTGTATATAATTGAATGCATTGCTGTATTTATCAAAGAATCAATAAATATATTTATATATGCAACTTTCATGAATATCAGAATCAGTCTTAAGATCCACCTTTTGTTACCCCTTTTAGAGTGGAAGAGAGGGTAGATCAACATTTGGTGCCAATCAGGCTTTGCTGTATCCAGCGCTGGCCCAAGAAATTGTGCTGCCTGGGTCCAAGAATGAAATGCTGCCCCCCAACCCCCCAAAAAAAATTCACGCCCTCCAAAAGGCCCCCACATTCTTTAGGACTATGAAAGCAGTCAGAGGGGTGTGAGTGTGTACGGAGTGACAGCAGGAGCAGGACAGAGCAGTAGACACTGTGCAGATGAGCGCACCAGGCTTTCTACTGTCTATAATGCCACAGTGCATGGTACAGGAGAATGCAGTGCTGCGGGCATAATACAGAAGAATGCAGGGCTGTAGGCATAGTACAGGAAAATGCAGGGCTGCGAGCATGGTACAGGAGAATGCAGGGCTGCGGACATGGTACAGGAGAATGCAGGGCTACGGGCATGGTACAGGAGAATGCAGGGCTGCGGGCATGGTACAGGAGAATGCAGGGCTGTGGGCATGGTACAGGAGAATGCAGGGCTGTGGGCATGGTACAGGAGAATGCAGGGCTGCGGGCATGGTACAGGAGAATGCAGGGCTGCGGGCATGGTACAGGAGAATGCAGGGCTGCGGGCATTTTACAGGAGAATGCAGGGCTGTGGGCATGGTACAGGAGAATACAGGGCTGCGGGCATGGTACAGGAGAATGCAGGGCTGCGGGCATGGTACAGGAGAATGCAGGGCTGTAGGCATGGTACAGGAGAATGCAGGGCTGCGGGCACGGAACAGGAGAATGCGGGGCTGTGGGCACGGTACAAGAGAATGCAGGGCTGTAGGCATGGTACAGGAGAATGCAGGGCTGTAGGCATGGTACAGGAGAATGCAGGGCTGCGGACATGGTACAGGAGAATGCGGCGGCGGGCACGGTACAGGAGAATGCGGGGCTGCGGGCATGGTACAGGAGAATTCGGTGGCGGGCATGGTACAGGAGAATGCAGGGCTGCGGGCATGGTACAGGAGAATGCAGGGCTGTAGTCATGGTACAGGAGAATGCAGGGCTGTAGGCATGGTACAGGAGAATGCAGGACTGCAGGCATGGTACAGGAGAATGAGGCGGCGGGCATGGTACAGAAGAATACGGGGGGTCCGGGCATGGTACAGGAGAATGCGGCGGTGGGCATGGTACAGGAGAATGCAGGGCTGTAGGCAAGGTACAGGAGAATGCAGGGCTGTGAGCATGGTATAGGAGAATGCGGGGCTGAGGGCATGGTACAAGAGAATGCAGGGCTGTGGGCATAGTACAGGAGAATGCGGCGGCGGGCAGGGTACAGGAGAATGCAGGGCTGCGGGCATGGTACAGGAGAATGCAGGGCTGCGGGCATTGTACAGAATGCAAGGCTGCGGGCATGGTACAAGGGAATGCGGGGCTGCGGGCATGGTACAAGAGAATGCAGGGCTGCGGGCATGGTACAAGAGAATGCAGGGCTGCGGGCATACTACAGGAGATGCAGTGCTGCGGGCATTGTACATGGCACTGCATCTTCTGTAGTATGCCCGCAGCCCCACATAACAGCAGGTAGTGTGGCTGTGGAGGAGTGTCACTTACCTGTTCCTGAGGCTTTAGATTTGAAAATGGCGCCGCCCGGCGCCAACACGTCACCGCGCATGCGCCTCCCGCCACTCGGTAAAGCCCGTACATGTTCGGGTATTCCTGGAAATAGCCAAACGTGTTCGGGCTTTCCCGAGCGGCGGCGGCGGCGGCGGCACATGCGCAGTGTGCATGTCGGGCCGGCCGTGGGCCTTTTTTTTTTTACTCGAGCCGAAGAAGAGAAGATGCAGCCGGGGGCCCCTCTCTAAGTGTCGCCTGGGTCAGCCCTGGCTATATCCACATGTGCTGACAACATGCTTACTCATTAGTTTTCTGCTGCCCCTTCACTCACAGGATGGATACCTAATAGTAAGCAAGCCAAATTGTTTAACTGCAGTATACTAAAAAGTGGCCACCAATGTGCCTGTGCTGCATGGCAGGGCTGTGTAAATGTGAGAACTGGATGGGCAGAATTACAAACCCTTTGACAGGTACAACAGCTCCCATCCATATATTTCTCATTCAAAGTATTTTATTAATTATGCACATACAATAGATACAACAGAAGTGTAAAAAGGATACAACAAAAATGTAAAGAAGATAGAGTCCAAATATAGAGTGGGCAAATGAGATACAAGATATAGATAGAGTCAATGAGCGATAATGAAAAGTTAATAAGTATAATAAATAATGTAGAAGTGGAAGTCAACGGGGTTGCAATAATAGGAATAACGTGTCCGTGTCCTCCCTATGGTTCACCCCTAATGGGTTCAAGCTGTGACCCAGAAGGAGAACAGGTAAAGGGAACCTTCCACAAATAAAGGATCTTTGAAAAAGTTACCTATCTTGACTAATAAAAGTATCTCATAGAACATATGAAGAACAGCCTAATATAGCATGGCACATAGTCATCCAATTGTTCAAAATAAATGAGGACTCAAATCTAGTAGAGAAAGATTACTCCATCCATATATTTCAACTGTGTGGTCAAATGTTTGTTTGGAGTTCAACTTTATAGAAGAACAATGTGTGTTGTTTTTAATTCCATAACTCCATGGTGGCCCTTTTCCACAAAGTAGACTACTGTGTTTTGGCTGTCACATTGTTATAAAGCAGACTAAAAGCTTACAGAAACTGCTTTCAAAATTCCCATTACACCTGACAAATAATCTGCAGTGGAAAATGAGTCGGTTTGGCACATTTTAGTTAAATCTTTATCAGTTGCCAAGAAACTGCATGAAGCTGGAGTTCCCAACCATGCTCTGTGCCCAGATGATGCATGATTCAATATGGCAGTGCGTAGTAGAGTGTATTTATTATTACTTTATAACATTTACAAGAGGGAAAAATGCGTTGCTGCATGTTTCAAGGTGTTAATGTTTAGGTGACAGATTCTATACTGCCGTCCAGCATTGAAACAGAAAAGCACACTCGATAACCTGATCTTTTATACAAAACTGACGTTTTCTGCATTGCTGTTCCTAATTAATATAATTGTCCTTTTATATACATATCCTCATTCTATATACATTTCTATATTTTTGGTTTCCCTTTCACACATGTTATGGTGAACATCACATTCCATTTAAAAAAAAAAAAAAAAAAAAGGGCAAAAAATTGCTTTCCATCAGTCCTGGGAACTAATTAGAGATGCTTTAATTTTTTTTCACACACGCTCCTTCTTCATAGTGCAGACCTGATGTTTGTTGGAGTTTAGGCTTGCATATTGCCTTATATTTCAAAGCATTTATGAAAAAGGCTCATCTTAACCAACACAGCTACAATTAAATTACACAAATAAACAGTAAAACACAAAAATCAAAGTATCCTGCACCACCCTAACCCATATACACACACTAGTGTTTTGTATTATCTTCTCATTTTGAGGGTAATGTTCAATATAGGTTTGGTATTCTTTATTTAGAATTATACATTTTTTTTTAAAACAAACCGTGCACTACGACAGACATCAAAACGCTATAATCATAGAGAAAATCAAGATACTTGGTCAGTGTAAAAGGAAAAATTACACATCAAGGAAGGGAAAAAATTCACGCAACCCTTAATTGTATCAAACCATTTCTCAAAACTGATTCTTAAAGTAAACAGAGGGCAACTGGACCAAACTGCACTTAGAATGTTAAGGGGGAATTTAAACTGAAACAGACGGAATCTGGATCAGCAGTGTATAGTAACCAATCAGCTTTTAACTTCAGCTTGTTTAGTTATACTTTGAAAATTAAAGCTAGAAGCTTATTGGTTGCCATACACAACTGCTCTAGATTCTGGCTGCTCCAGTTCCAGTAAATTCCCAGTGTTCAGTGAGGATCTCTGAATGATCCAATGTTGACCTAAATGACTAATGATGATAAATAGAATCCACCTGTGTGTAATCAAGTCTCCGTATAAATGCACCTGCACTGTGATAGTCTCAGAGGTCAGTTTAAAGTGCAGAGAGCATCATGAAGAACAAGGAACACACCAGGCAGGTCCGAGATACTGTTGCGGAGAAGTTTAAAGCCGGATTTGGATACAAAAAGATTTCCCAAGCTTTAAACATCCCAAGGAGCACTGTGCAAGTGATAATATTGAAATGGAAGGAGTATCAGACCACTGCAAATCTACGAAGACCTGGCCATCCCTCTAAACTTTCAGCTCATACAAGGAGAAGACTGATCAGAGATGCAGCCAAGAGGCCCATGATCACTCTGGATGAACTGCAGAGATCTACAGCTGAGCTGGGAGACTCTGTCCATAGGACAACAATCAGTCGTATACTGCACAAATCTGGCCTTTATGGAAGAGTGGCAAGAAGAAAGCCATTTCTTAAAGATATCCATAAAAAGTGTCCTTTAAAGTTTGCCACAAGCCACCTGGGAGACACACCAAACATGTGGAAGAAGGTGCTCTGGTCAGATGAAACCAAAATCGAACTTTTTGGCAACAATGCAAAAAGCAACACAGCTCATCACCCTGAACACATCATCCCCACTGTCAAACATGGTGGTGGCAGCATCATGGTTTGGGCCTGCTTTTCTTCAGCAGGGACAGGGAAGATGGTTAAATTTGACGGTAAGATGGATGGAGCCAAATACAGGACCATTCTGGAAGAAAACCTGATGGAGTCTGCAAAAGACCTGTGACTGGGACGGAGATTTGTCTTCCAACAACACAATGATCCAAAACATAAAGCAAAATCTACAATGGAATGGTTCACAAATACACATATCAAGGTGTTAGAATGGCCAAGTCAAAGTCCAGACCTGAATCCAATCGAGAATCTGTGGAAAGAACTGAAAACTGTTGTTCACAAACGCTCTCCATCCAACCTCACTGAGCTCGAGCTGTTTTGCAAGGAGGAATGGGTAAAAATTTCAGTCTCTCATTGTGCAAAACTGATAGAGACATACCCCAAGCGACTTATAGCTGTAATCGTAGCAAAAGGTGGCGCTACAGAGTATTAACTTAAGGGGGCTGAATAATTTTGCACGCCCAATTTTTCAGTTTTTTATTTGTTAAAAAAGTTTGAAATATCAAATAAATTTCATTCCACTTCATGATTGTGTCCCACTTGTTGTTGATTCTTCACAAAAAATTACAGTTTTATATCTTTATGTTTTGAAGCCTAAAATGTGGCAAAAGGTCGAAAAGTTCAAGGGGCCGAAAACTTTCGCAAGTCACTGTATGTTTGGTACTCACAAACAAAGGTGATATAAAGCATTATACATAATATTCATTTAGAGGAACGTCAATCCAGTGCTGTATTCAGGATGGCTTTCAGCGGTCACGCAAAAGGCAAATTAAGGACCCACCGGTTCCATAGAGAAAGGATAATAATAATGATAAGCAATAAACAGGACAATTCTCTATTAATAAAGGTCCATAAATGTAACTAAAGGCAAATGTCCATATAAAACAGTCCATGCTTCAATTCACTCAGGAGGCTGCTCTTGTGGCAAGCAAGAAGAAGGGGCTTGAGAACAACTGTAGAGAGAGCACAGGTGCCAATCTAAATGCAGCATGAAAGGTTTATTGAGTAAAACACAAGGTATGGTACTCACAAACAAAGGTGATATAAAGCATTATCCATAATATTCATTAAGAGGAACGTCAATCCAGTGCTGTATTCAGGATGGCTTCCAGTAGTCACGGCTCCCGCAGTCTTTGCCGGTGATTACCGGCACTTCCTAGGTTGTGGAAGGCACAGGGGCTCCTCCTCACGTCACTTCCCGGAACTGAGGTGATGGTTCATGCGCTCCTTCTTCAGGCAAACATATAGGGAGGAGACCCTTGCGTTCCACGGCCTAGAAAATTACTTAGAACCCCCAAACATTATATATATATATATATATATATATATATATATATTTTTTTTTTTTAACAGAGACCCTAGAGAATAAAATGGCGTTTGTTGCAACATTTTATGCCACACAGTATTGGCGCAGTGGTCTTTCAAATGAAATTTTTTGGGAAGAAATACACTTTCATTAATTAAAAACAAAACAAAACAATAACGCTAGCCCATTTGTTTTGTATAATGTGAAAGATGATGTTACTCTGAGTAAATAGATACCTAATATGTCATGCTTAAAACTTGTGCACACTCCTTGAATAACGACAAACTTTAAAACATTTTAACAGTTACCTGTTTAAAATTACAGAGGAGGTCTTGTACTAGAATTATTGCTCTTGGTCTAACAATTGCAGTGATACCTCATATGTGTGGTTTGAACACCGTTTACATATGCGGGAGAGACTTGCATATGTGTTCGCTTCTGCGCAGGAGCACGGAGGGACGGGGCACTTTTAATTTTATTTATTTTTTTTATTTTTACACTATCCATTTACATTTTTTTTTATTACTTGTATTGCTGTCACAAAGAATGTAAACATCCCTTGTGACAGTAATAGGCAGTGACAGGTGCTCTTTATTGAGGGATCTGGGGTCTAAAAGATCCCTCCTTTGCACTTAAAAGCACCAAGTTTGGCTGTTTTGAATGCTTTTTTTTTTTAAAACTTCTGGCGCCTTTAACCTTCTTAGCAGTATTCCCGAGCGTGGCTCAGGGTTAAATTTCAGAGCCAAAAGCTGTAACCCCGAGTGTGACGCCAGAAGCATCGCTGGATCCTGTAAAAGAGGTTACTTACCTTGTCACCGGGATCCAGCGATGTACACGAGCGGTATGCGGCGGGGGATCTTCCTCCTGATCCTCTCCGTGCCCCATCTTCCGTCTCCTGCGACGTGAAATTCGCAGGGGGGTGGAACCGGCAGCAAATTCAAATGTAAAATACACCAAACACACTGATACCATTCAAAATAAAATAAATTCACATTACATTGCTCCCCAGTGCCCTTTCCTGCAGTTTTACTGTACTTTTTATGTGTGTGTATATATATATATATATATATATATATATATATATATATATATATTGTGTATATATATATATATATATATATATATATATATATGTATACATAAATACATACTTTAACTTATTTATAGTTTTTTATTATATTATAATTTATAATTTTGTGTTTCAAACTTTATCATACCCAAGATGTTATAAAGAAGAACGCACAGTAAAAAAAAAAAAAAAAATATGTAAATAGTTGGTTTGGGCTGCTCATTCTCAAGAATTACATGCAAAATGATGGTACCACTTTCAGCACCTAAAATCCGAAAGAATCATACCGCCAGGGAGGTTAAGGTTCCAGTACCCAAAAGTGATGTCATGATATTGCTTCCAGGTTTTTCATCGGAGACCCGATCAGAGCTGAATGCGGCTTTGTTCGGGTCTTTGGACATGACAGCTGGTTGCTCGGGTCTCCCTGTGGAAGGGAAGACCCAGGCGAGCCACAGAAGGGGGCGTCCACTTCCGCTGCATTGATTGTCATTACAAGAAAGCCGTCCATCGGCTCTAAACAGTGGTACTGGGGGTGATGCCTCTAGCTGCAGGGGTTAATACATTTTTTTTTAACTGGTACTTCACTATGAGATTTCATTGCTCTTTGCTTGGTATGTGTTTTTGCTGCCGAGACCAGTATATGAGAAACGATCCAGTGATCACTTTTAGGGCATGCCATTCATGAGAGAGTGAGACTTCAGGCTTGCTGAGGTGTGAGAGGAAGAGAGCTGGAGCCATCCATCCATCCATTCAACCATGCAAGATTTGTCATCTTTAAATTGCTGAATTATGCCTCGTACACATGATCAGATAATCGGACGACTTATCGTTTGCATTTTGTTGCATGATGGTAGTATCGAATTCAAAAATGCATACTAAATGTATGATTTTTTCACACGATTCTGGAAAAGCTTCCTGAATCGGATAGTGCAAAATAAAAACAATGGCAGCCAGTTTATTCCGGGTTATTTTCGTGTTTCTGATCATGCGTGGTCTTTGTCTATCGATTTTTAGTGAACGCATACTGTACTGATTAAATGATTGTCGTTCACTAGGCTATCATATGACAAAAGTTTGTCCCTTCGGATTTTGTCGGACCAAATGTCGTGATCTGTCTGTCAAAAGCTGTGTTCTAACAATCAGATTATCTAGCGATCAATTCGAAAGCCATTTTTTTCGCACAATTATCTGATCGTGTGTACAAAGCATTAAACCTCTTGAGTTGTTAAGATGTGGTAAGCAGCATTTAATAACTTGGTGCACAGCAGCTGCTTGAAGATTTTGCACACTTTTGGTGGACTTTGATATTTCGTTTGTAGAACTTTTTTATTTTCTGATTTTTTTTGCTTTACATTCTTTATTTATTTAGAAGTTTTCCTGACAGCGCAACACAATTTTTTCAGTTGTCTTTCGATATTTATGAGTGAATATCAGTGAGTCCCACAGTTAGGGTTTTTACTTTGTCACCTTCGTTTATTATTATTGATTAATGTGCCAAGTGCTGGTTAAAGCGGTAGTATACCGATTTTTGTGACCTTTACCTACAGGTAAGCCTATAATAAGGCTTACCTGTAGGTACAATTAATATCTCCTAAACCTGCACGGTTTAGGAGATATTTGCCCTGCATGCAGCCGCTGCCGTCTGCGGCGCATGCGCTCTGAACGTCCGGCGGACCTTCAGAGCTGCTTGCCGGAAAGTGACTCCCACACGCATGCGCGGGAGTGACGTAATTGTGGCTCCGGCCACTCACGGCGCCGGAGCCGCCGAACCCTGAAGAGATGCCGAGGGAGAATGTCAGCTCCCACAGCGGTGTCCGGGGGACTGTGTCGGGGCTTAGTTTTAAGGTAAGTCTTTCATAATGAGCTAGTATGTGATGCATACTAGCTCATTATGCCTTTGTCTTGCAGGTTTTTTTTTTTTCAGTATACAACCGCTTTAAGCACAATATTTTACTGAAATACCATAAATTATGGGGGTTGTTTGTAATGGCTGTGTGAATGCTTGAGACATTTGCACAGCAATTCTTTTTTATTTATTTTTTTATTTTTATAAATAGACCCAAAAGTGTATGTGAACCCTCACAATAAACTTCTTCTATTTGCTCCATTTTGGTCTGTTAAATATGTAATTGAAATAATTTTGTCTTCTATTTGCTCCATTTTGGTCTGTTAACCACTTTCCGCAAACTAATGTACCTGTACGTTGGCTTGAAGAAGTGGTTGTACCGGGGTGATGCCTGAAGCTGCGGGCATCACCCAGGTACCATTTTTTAGAGCCGGCAGTCGGCTTTCTGGTGATAACAACCAATGCGGGTCAGCAGCTGCTCACCTGTTATCCCAGCGAGCGGGAGGGGACCTCCTCCCTCTTTCACGGCCTTCCGCCGCTCTGCCTGGGTCTCCCGGTGGGACCTGGAGACCCGAGCAATCGGCTGGTTGGCGTCCTGAACGAAGCCAGATTCAGCTTCGATCGGGTCTCCAATCATGTAACCCGGAAGCGACATCACAACGTCACTTTCTGTTTACTCAGCTGCCAACAGCGCCAATGAAAAAAAACGCAGAAATGCAGATTTATGCGTTTTGAATACTTTGAAGTGCAGTGGAAGGGTTTGGGGTCTTTTAGACATAAGGAGCACCTGACGCTGCCTATTACTGTCACAAGGGATGTTTACATTTCTTGTGACAGCAAAAAAAAGTGATCAGATTTTTTATTTTTTAAAAAACAATGTTAAAAAAAAAAAAATAAAATAAATAGGAAAAAAAATGTTAAAGCGCCCCGTGAGCTCACGCACCAAAGAAAATGCATACGTAAGACGTGCCCGCAAATGTAAATGGTGTTCAAATCACACATGTGAGGTATTGCCGCAATCGCCAGAGCGAGAGCAATAATTCTAGCAAAAGACCTCCTCTGTAACTCTAAACTGGTCACCTATGAAGATTTTTAAGTACTGTAGTTTGTCGCCATTCCACGAGTGTGCACAATTTTAAACCGTAAAATGTTAGGTAATTATTTACTCGGTGTGACTTTGGGCCTAACTTACTATACCACCTAGTTGGCAAATGGGTGAACAAATGGTCACAAGCGACTAAAATCCATAGAAAATGACTAAAACTTGTCAGAAATGGTATTCACTATAGCACGTAGTGAATAAATAGTCACAACATCAAATTCACTATAGGTCACATAAATCAGTGACCGTCTAAGCCAGTAGTCGTGCTAGAAGCAGGTGAATTGCACATGGAAAAAATGTTTAGAGCTTAATGTCTTAGATTAAATGGTTCCTAAACATGTGGTATATTGTTTGGAGATGATTTGCTTTTACATTTCTTGAAATATTGTTTTGAAAGCAGAAATATGCTTGAAAGTCTGAGAAGAGATACATTCATCCTGTTTTTAGAACTCTGTACTGACACAACTGAGCATGCCCAGACTAGAAAACTAATCACACATCTACACTCGTTTTAGCCTCGTGCTATAGTGAATTCCAAAATGTATGAATGCCAAACAAGCGTAAATTTGTAAAGCTAGCAATTGTAGAGAGGCAACCCCTAGTCACTGTGTGTGTTAGCAATCTAGGCCTGGTTTTGATTAAGGCCCCTTTCACACAGCCCGCCCGTCGGACGGACTCCGTTTTTTTTTTTTTTTGTTTAATATATTTTTTATTGAAGAAAAGAAAGAACAAAAACAGGTACAAAAGGTGTAACAAATAAACAACATGCCGTAAACAGCGTGTGACAAGGAATATGCAAACAAAAGTGTATAGTTCGTACACCGTATAACCATCAAATACATCGAAATAAGCATAAACCAGCGAACGCAGTGGCTCGCAGAAAGAAGGAGAAAGGAAAAGAGAGACAGAACAAGACAAGACAGAATAAGCAAAGCCTGGAAGAGAAAAAGAAGGGGAAAGGGGAAGGAAATAAGATGGGGCTCCCGTGGTGTGTCACAAGCTGGCGGAGTGGGTAAGCTTTAAGACTCTAAGACATATACTCAGCATAAGTTTTAGAATGTGTGAACGCTAACCAACAGGCCCAAATCTTGTGAGCAAGAGGAGCTGAGCCCCTAAAATCAAGGGTCATGTCTTCCAGGTGGTAGGTACGGTTAACAGATCGTAGCCAATGTTGGATAGATGGTGCTGAGGGTTTTTTCCAATATTTGGGGATGAGGGCTTTCGCAGCATTAAGGAGGTGAGGGGTGATGGACTTGTGGTAGCGAAGAGGTGGATCCTTCGTGCAATGAAAAAGAACAGTCCACGGGTCATCTGCAACCGGCGAACCCTGGATTACTTCAATGAGAGAGAGTATAGTTGACCAGAAGGGACGTACGATCGGGCAAGACCACCAGATATGAGCATGAGTGGCCTTCAACCCACACCCCCTCCAGCACAGGTCAGAGACTGGTGGAAACATGCGGTGTAATTTAGCTGGTGAGTAATGCCATCGGGATAGCAGCTTGTAGTTGGTCTCCGCGGTCTTAGTTGATATGGCAGAAGTATGAGAAAGGGTAAGAATAGTTGTTTCCTGTGCTTCAGTAAGGGGGCATTGTAAGTCCGTTTCCCAGCTTCTTAGGAAGGATGGAGTGATGTAAGTAAGGCTTTGTAGAACATAGAGAGCGAACCTTTTTGAGGTTTTGCAAGAGCTAGAACTAACGGTCTCCAGTGTGTGACAGAGGAATAAGAACCATGTCTCTGTATCCATCTCTAGAAGACTTGAAAGTTGACCGAGTTATACAGATGTGAGGAAATTGGAGACCAGGAAGGAGCATTAAAGTCATAAGAGATCCGCTGCACTTCACCCAGGAATTGATGGGAGGAGGGAGCCCTTTTAAAGGGATAGATGAAAAGCCTCTGATTATATCCATCCGGTAAGAGGCCTCACATATTTTCATCACGAGGTGTGGGAATAGTGTATAACCTCTCATAGTACCAGGAGTCAATACCTTTGAGGTGGCTGTTTTCTCTGCCCATAAAAGTTCTACCTGCTGGTAAGAAGTAAATCCCTAAGGTGGTGGGACACTGAACACAAGCACCTGACAAGTGTTTTTGTTTTGGAGCACTAATCATATTGTATTACATCTCATCATTCGGAGTTGTTCACATTTGTGTTTCTCATCATTTGGAGTTTTGGACTATACTTTGGAACACTTTGGATGGGACTTTTTGCACATTCTTTTTTAGGAATTTTGCACATTTATTAATATACACTATCAATGATTGGCACGTATGAATTATAAGGTGCATTCGTTGGAGTGCCCCTTTAGTTCCTTGTTTTGTTATTTTGTTTGTTGTGATCGTTTAAGTGTTATATTGTTTTAGCGCACCAGACTATTTATTTAATATCTATTTCCAAACCAATATTTGGATCTTTGGTTGCAGCACATTTATTTATCAGCGCACCCTACACATATTTTTTCAAGAGCTAGAATTTGCTCAATAGAGTTCAGAGAGCGCATAGAGTGAAGTGGATGAGGAAGGTATTTTACAAATAGCTTCAACTGATTATACTTCCATTGGTCCATAAACGATGGTCTCGGAGACCGGATCAGAGTGGTTGCAGGTAAGATCCCATCTGCGGAGGTGATGTGGTGGAGGAGGGTATTGGAGGAATGAGGGAGCCAACTTTGGAATGACGAGTCCTGGAACCCTGGGAGAAAGTATCTGTGTCCCAGGATTGGCATAAGGGGGGAATTGTAACATATACCATAAGATTTGGGAAGAGCATCCCAGACGCGGAAGACTGAACTGGAGAGGGGGGAGATAAAATCAGAGAAGGCTCTGGCTTTTGGGGGGATCCAAAGCTGAGGGAATAGAGGCCGCCAGATCATATTCCAATTGGACCCATAACTTCTCCCGGGAGAAGTGCTGCCAGTCGGTGATCCGTGAGAGGGTTGCAGCAGCGAGATTCTTCCCAAAGTCGGGCACCGCTAGCCCCCCCCTGGGATTTAACACCTGATAGCAGGGAGTAAACCAAGTGGGTGCGAGAGCGGCGCCAGACATATTTTAATACCAGGGAAGTCAGTAACTTCACAAAGTTACTAGGCACATTAAATGGAAGCATTCGGAACATGAAAAGTACCCTGGGCAGCACGTTCATTTTAACCTCATTCACCCTGCCCAGCTAAGAGATAGCAAGATGGTTCCATCTGTGGAGGTCAGTTCTAACAGAGTTAAGGAGAGGGATGTAATTTGCTCGAGACATGTCCGCTATGTTAGCTGTAAGTTGAACACCTAGGTACTTAAGAGAGGGTGGTTGCCAGGTGAAGAGGAAGGATGGACGCAGGGAGGAGGCCAATGGGGAGGGGATAGAAATGTTCAAAATTTCAGATTTTGATAGATTGATTTTAAAGTTGGATATGTCGCTATACCATCGAAATTTAGATAGTAGATTAGGGAGAGAGATGAGGGGCTGTTGAATATAAAACAATATATCGTCCGCATATGCTGCGCACTTATGTACCGATGTTCCAATGGTGATACCGTGAATAGAAGGATTGGCCCGGATATGTGCAAGGAAGGGTTCAAGAGACATGGCAAATAGGATTGGGGAGAGAGGGCAACCCTGTCTAGTCCCATTGGAAAGTATGATGGAGTCGCTGAGTAGACGGACTCTGTTTATCTCAACGGGAAATCGATCCGCCGCTGAGCAGGAGGATGACAACTGTTCTCCGCACTTTGTGTGGAGACACAGCTGTCAGTTCCCCATACATCTCTATGGGGGAATAGGATGGGAACGGACCGTCGGTCCGTTCTCATCTAATCTGATCCGCTGGACGGATGGAAAATAGGGTTTCCATTTGTCCAGATTTGACAGATTGGATCGGATGTCAGCGGACATGTCTCCGCTGACATCCAATGCCCCATAGGGATGCATGGGGGGACCGTTCAGATCCGCCAAAAAAACGGACAGGCGGATCTGAACGGTCCGCCTGTGTGAAAGAGCCCTTAGACAGGCCTGCTGATTGCACACCTGGGTTCATATTTTCCCAGGATTAGCACTGAGGGCTCCAAGGTGGAGACAGCTGCACCCGGGCAGACATGAAGCTGGTGGGCTCAAGAGGAACTGTTACAGCCAGTAGGAGAATGCTGGAGAAGGTCTGTGGGGAGAGTGCGGTCTCCCATGGCAACAAGGGACAAAGTGTCGTCTGGATGGTGGAGCTCCAGTGGAGAGGGCTATAAGGTCCGAGAGTCGGTGATGCCTAGGAGGGCATCTGTTGTTTCACCCTGTGACCGCATGAGGAAATGCACCAGGAAAAGGGCCGCAGAGGAATGGTTCCTGCATCGATCCATGCAAAGAGCAAAACACACCGCTTGGAATGATAAGACTGTTCCTGTTTCTTGTATGAAAGGGACTGATTATTTGTCTTATGCTGGTGAAGTGGTGGCAAGTCCGGTGGGGAGATCCGCTGCCAAGAGAGACTTGCTGCTGTGTAGTACCCTGCATAATGGGGAAGCACAGGTTAATGCTATGAATAAAAAGGTATTGCCACAGTGTGGTTTAAACCAAAGTGATAGATGCAATGGGTCTGCTGCTGAGCAACTCTGTCCTGTGTCTTCTTCGGTAGATGGAACAGTGCTGCGGAGTGCTGCTGATTGGAGCACAAACAGGGCAGACTAGGATATTATGGCTAGAAGGAAATTGGCATGGTGGAAAGAAATTTCTGAAGGTAATAGTGAGGTGGTCACTGTGGCTGCTGTAACAATTGGAGAGGCTGCAGAGCCAGTATTCACAGGTGCATTGGCTAGTGCAGAGATTAACCCTTTCATGACTGAAGGTCCGAGCGAGTGTGAACGCACAGCAGAAATGTTGTCCACAATGCATACAGAGGAGAGGAAAATTATGTGTATTTTGTGACAGATGTGCTAAAAAAAATCCTAGCATTATGGAGTGTACAGCCGGTGTATATTTTGCCGTCCTCTCCTGCATTTGGAGAACTTGTACCATGGGGTATGGTTGATTGGAGCTGGATATTGAAGGCTGTACTGTGCAGAGATAGCCAATGGTGGAATCATTTAATGCAATGTTTTGTGTTGATGTGGAAAGTTGTCTCTCGGTGTGCTGGATTGCTTCATACAGAGGTTGTGTTTGAGAGGCACTCTGGAGCACTGTTGGACAGGTCAGAGGTATTGAAAATACCAGAGGTAACAGAAATGGTTAAAGAGACTTGTGTGGAAAAATGTTTCTTCGTAGAACAGTTGCAAACGGATTGTTTGGACAACAGAGAGCGATGTGAAACTGTGGGAAGGTCCTGTAGAGAGTAACTGCTTGCCTGTATGTGGTCCCTCCACAGACACTGTCCTAACAAGCAGTGCTACAATTGTTCTCAATGTTTTTGACAATGTTGATGATGTGTATATTTCTGAGGAATTTGTGGCCAAGGGTAACCCCAAAGGTAGTAGTGAACCTGAAACTCAGACAGTGCTGGTTGAGTCAGGTAGTGAGACTGGTATAACAGAAGTAGGCCCCCTACAGTCCTGGGAGAATAGGCCTGGGTAAGGTGAAAAGAAATCTAGGAACCCAGAGGAAAAAAAGGTAGATGGGGTGATAGAGAGATCAGTGGGCACCCAAAGATCAGGAAGAAGTGCTTGTGGAAGCACACCCGGAAAAAGATGTGGATGGAGTGCCCCTTTAGGAAGGTCAGACAGGTTTGGACCCCTGGGGTTGGTAGTAAAAACAAAGGTGCCAGTGTGAAAGGTGATGTGTTTCTTCCTCCGGTGCGAAACGGGGGGGGGGGGGTTATGTAGAGAGGCGACCCCGGGTCACTGTGTGTGTTAGCAATCTACGCCTGGTTTTGATTAAGACAGGCCTGCTGATTGCACACCTGTTGGCTGGGTTCATATTATTCCCAGGATTAGCACTGAGGGCTCCCAGTTGGAGACAGCTGCACCCGGGCAGACACGAGGTCTGGCCCAGGAGTCAGGAGGGCTGGGTATGGGTGTCAGGAGGGCTCCCACCTTCCCTGAGAGAGAGAGGCTGCAGTTGGCAGCCAGAGTGTACAGATCTGCAGGAGGCAGAAGTAGTCCACAACAGCGCAGTAGGAAGCTGATCCCAAGGAAGCTACAAGGGAGCTTGACAACGGACACTTGTGTTGGTCTGAGGATCAGACCTTAGGCCTAGGCGTGAGGCCTGAAGCTGCCATGTGGCATGTGAGTAAGCCATGAGGCTGAACTAACCATATACAGTAATGGTGGAACCCCTGCGAGGGAAAATTGCTGTTTTGTGAACTTTCTTTATGCCTTTAAATAAAAGTGGGTTGCCGTGCCCTTAAAAATGCAGTCTGGACTGGCACTACTTCTTCAAATCGCATGCACCACTTGAGTTTATATATAAATGCAAGTGTCAACCATTGATTCTCATTGAACAACTGTTACTTCCACAAAAACATACATCTTAATTTTGAGATTAACTCTTTTATTCCTAAAATAAATTGTCCTTGATGGGGTTTTATGTTGCTTCCTATTCCTTTTTTTTTTAAAAACAATGCTAGTAATGTGTAATGTTTTCCTGTTTTTGGAACAGATATTATTCTCTATCTCTCTCTCTACATGTGTGTGTATATATATATATATTTATTTTTATTTATTTCAGGTACTGTCAATTTACGCAGTGCTTTACATAATCATTGTACATTCACATCAGTCCCTACCCTCAAGGAGCTTACATTCATACATACACATAGTAAGGGCAATTTAGACAGGGACCAGTAAACCTACAAGCATGTTTTTGGACGTTTTCATAATATACGAATTAGACTTAAAAAAGGTTTGACATATATAGAGTAGAGATATAACTCTTACATTAACGATAATAATATAAATATCATCAAAAGATGCAAAACAAGTCACATCTACAAATTTTTGCTGATTTAGCAATGATCTTGCATTTGTATTTTAGGACTAGTGTGGTGGTGGAATTTCTGCGCTAATCAGGAATACTAATAAATTAATGTGGAAAAAATTATATGATGAGCTGCTGCACAAAAGGAATCATAGAAAACCTAAATACAGTAAAAAGCAAGAATGTGCTGCGCTAGAACATAGTGAATGTGAAATCACTAAAATATACCATCCAAAACCTATTATTAAGGTCAAAAAGACAACTTTAAATCATCAGTGTTTGTGATATCAAAAAAATTATATATATATATCATGTGTGTACAAAATAATTAATACTTAAGAATTAACACATGTAATAAAATAATCCGTGCAAGAAGGAAAAAATGGAAAAAACAGAGGATATTTAAATCCCAATAAAGTCCATAGTGGTAAACCATAGAGATTGTTTTTGAAAGATCAGCCACAAAGTCCCAAAAATTATTAAATCCACATCACGAAAACAGGGAAGAAAATATGGACAGGGACATAGCGTAACTCCATAAAAAACGTTTTATTTATGTTTAAAAGCAGGTAATACACTCACATTTCAGTTGAATGTCAAGGGCATGTAAGCTCAATGGAACCGCATTTAGGAGTGAACGAACATCTCCCACGGTCTGGATGTATCTCGATAGCGGGCTGTTGGGGGCGTGGTCACGTCATGTCTGACTCACCCGACCGGTTTCGTCATATGCTTGACGTCATCAGGGGTGTGGTTTGTCAGACGTGACTCCACGCCTATATACCCCCTAATTGGATGACGGGCGGAGCCGCGCACATCTCGTAAACAGAGGCATAGAAGGGCGGAAGTAAGCACTGCGATTAACTCAAGTGAGGGCGGATGTTATCAAGGAAAAAACAGGAAGTGTCTCCAGTGACGATAAGACTATTAAATCCAGTGTAATACATTCAGTTCTATTATAGAGTTCTGAAGATTATACACAATAGTAATTATATGATTCTGGGATTATGTGGAAATAGAAACTTTTTTACAACGTGTGACTAATTTAATAGTGAGTAAAATCTATATTGAAAAAATTATATATAGTGAAAAAAAGGAATAAAAGGAATAAAAAGCCCCATCTTGTGGACAAAAGTGAAAATGCAAAAAGGTGATAAAAATTAGTAAGTGTAAAATATCAATTGAGGTGCTTAATCCCGATCCTATATAAATACAATAAAATGTATAAATAACCTGGAGATATTCATTCCATATAATGATCATATCGACAAGAATGCAATAATACTTCCATACAATAATATAAAGGTGAGTTGATATAAAACCTCTATTGAATCACATAAAATACATTAAAAGTACATATAAAAATATATAAAAAAGGGACAAAAAGTAGTTAACTATTATTAATAAAACTATTTACGTCCCATTCGACATTTAAGCCGAATGGTACGTAAGTTTTGAGACAATATATCCAGCGTGTCTCAGCCCGTGAGATTTCTCTCTTAGCATTTGAGCCTCTCCAATGAGGAATGTGTTTATCTATTGCTGTAAAAAGTGTTTGTTTGGGATTTTTGTGATGACATAAACTATAATGTTTGGACACACTATGCCCAGGGAAACCTTTTTTTATATTCCCCACGTGTTCACCAAGGCGTACCTGTAGAGCCCTGGTAGTGCGTCCAACATATTGTTTCCCACATTTACAAAAGTAATTCAGTTTTTAAGTGGCAAAGCAATAGGCCACAAAATATTGAAGTAGGTGCTTCTAATCAAGAAGAACCCATGGAATTACCTGTAAGCACTCTTCTTCAACCACAAAACAATAGAGGGAATAATACCCCCCTGAGAGGACAAAACCAACAGGTGAATAGAAATAAATCAGGGAATAACCACAGACCTATTCCTAATAATCAGTATAATTACCAGAGACCACCATCTCCTAATTGGAGTAACCAGGGCCCAACACACTCCACTAATAATTGGTATTCACCAGGCCCCCTACAAATGAGGAATGGGAATTTACCCTACCCCAATTTCACTCCTAGAAATGGGAATTATCATAATTTTACACCAAGAAGGGGGGGACCCATCTCCACCTATAACCGCTATGCGCCGCTGGAGGAGCAAGAATTTGATACTCCTAGCGTCAATTGAGTTATCACTCACCACCCGGCGCATACACCCAATCAGGGATGGTATCGTAACAGAGAACTGTAAGAATATTTAATAATAATATCTCGCGCTCGTACTTCATTATGTCAGAAATGTATACTGCTCTGAATATAACAGTGTCTATTTATGGTTAATAAGCAAAGATCTATGAGGAAGGAGAATCTTCACTTATTCCACAAATCAATATGTAGTGAATTCTTTTTAATTGATTAATTTCTTTTTAAAACATATACCAATCTTAGTGAGTACAGTCTACAGTATGGAATATATATAAAATATTTATTCACAAGACATGTAATCACAATATATGATCAAACAGGAAGTGACACAAAAAGAAAACTACATAAAATACTAACTTCAAACAATCAATGCAATGTGATGTTTAGCTCAATAATGAAAGTGAAACTGAAACAAAGTGAAAGCAAAACGAAAGCAAGATTACCATTTCTCCAGGTACAGCATGAACCATAGGTATGTGTTCTATATAAACAGACCACAATTGTCTGCGAATCACACGGCCGAAAGTCATTCCACTGCAGTTGGAGTGAGAATAAGACATGCAAAACGGAAGACTAAATTCGCAATAATGCGCTAAATCTGATATTAATAAAAATGTATAAAAACAAAAATCAGCTTTTTAGAGAAAAATATACTATGGTTTATACGGCTGGGATTGTAATCTTATTACCCTTAAATATGCAATATAAAACATATAAGGAAGGAAATAAACAATATTGAATAAAATCAAATAATACAGCAAGGCATATTTACCACACTTAAGATGGCCGCTAGCTTCAAATGGTCGTTACCAGAGTCCTAAGATGGATGCCTTTCTTAAGATGGTGGCTTCCCTCCAAGTTTCAGATGAATGATGGAGCAAGATGGAGTATGTCGGGATGAGTCTATAGATGGATGTAGTAGTGTGTGTGATGTATGTGTATTGTATGATGGGCAGTGTAATGTAATGTGTCCTCTCTCATATCTGGGTTGTTCTTTTAAAACTATTTACGTCCCATTCAGCTTAAATGTCGAATGGGACGTAAATAGTTTTATTAATAATAGTTAACTACTTTTTGTCCCTTTTTTATATATTTTTATATGTACTTTTAATGTATTTTATGTGATTCAATAGAGGTTTTATATCAACTCACCTTTATATTATTGTATGGAAGTATTATTGCATTCTTGTCGATATGATCATTATATGGAACGAATATCTCCAGGTTATTTATAAATTTTATTGTATTTATATAGGATCGGGATTAAGCACCTCGATTGATATTTTACACTTACTAATTTTTATCACCTTTTTGAATTTTCACTTTTGTCCACAAGATGGGGCTTTTTATTCCTTTTTTTCCTTTTTTTCACTATATATAATTTTTTCAATATAGATTTTACTCACTATTAAATTAGTCACATGTTGTAAAAAAGTTTCTATTTCCACATAATCCCATAATGAATCATATAATTACTATTGTGTATAATCTTCAGAACTCTATAATAGAACTGAATGTATTACACTGGATTTAATAGTCTTATCGTCACTGGAGACACTTCCTGTTTTTTCCTTGATAACATCCGCCCTCACTTGAGTTAATCGCGGTGCTTACTTCCGCCCTTCTACGCCTCTGTTTACGAGATGTGCGCGGCTCCGCCCGCCGTCCAATTAGGGGGTATATAGGCGTGGAGTCACGTCTGACAAACCACACCCCTGATTACGTCAAGCGTATGACAAAACCGGTCGGGTGAGTCAGACGTGACGTGACCCGCCCCAACAGCCGGCTATCGAGATACATCCAGACCATGGGAGATGTTCGTTCACTCCTAAATGCGGTTCCATTGAGCTTACATGCCCTTGACATTCAACTGAAATGTGAGTGTATTACCTGCTTTTAAACATAAATAAAACGTTTTTTTTATGGAGTTACGCTATGTCCCTGTCCATATTTTCTTCCCTGTTTTCGTGATGTGGATATCGCACTTGAGCCACCCTGTGGTCATTTTCGGTATTGCACACAAGTTCATTTAGGTCTACTCGTTAGTTTGAGTGACCAACTCCTTCTGGTAAGCAGCCAACTGATTGTTTTTTCTGGTGACTTGCACATCGGTGTCCTCTTTATCCTCAATAAGTGCCGTGTGGATTTAATAATTTCTGGGACTTTGTGGCTGATCTTTCAAAAACAATCTCTATGGTTTACCACTATGGACTTTATTGGGATTTAAATATCCTCTGTTTTTTCCATTTTTTCCTTCTTGCACGGATTATTTTATTACATGTGTTAATTCTTAAGTATTAATTATTTTGTACACACATGATATATATATATAATTTTTTTGATATCACAAACACTGATGATTTAAAGTTGTCTTTTTGACCTTAATAATAGGTTTTGGATGGTATATTTTAGTGATTTCACATTCACTATGTTCTAGCGCAGCACATTATTTGTATTTTAGGGGAATATAGATTCTCTTGATCTATGTTCATTTGGTAATCATAGTACTACTGTATATTCTAGCCATTTTTGTGCTCATCTCAATGGCTTAGCGGGTAGCACTCCTACCTAGAATGAATCACACTATGGGTTCAAATACCAAGCATGGTATCCCAGAAACGAAAATTGTGATGCTGAGCACCCTGCTCCTGCGCTCAGAATTAGATCCTCAGGCTGCCTCTATCGCGGAACTCACATTTGGCATCCACTATGGCTAAGCTTTGCTGCCCTCTACGACCGGGGTGGTCAACAAAACACTGCAAATAAAAACAAAGAAACGGGCGCACCCGCCTAGCGCATTATCCTCAGCGGGCTTTTAATGACATAAGTTTAAATCAGCTACTCACAAACATGCGAAATAGTCCAGCATATCAATTCCATAGAGCAGCATCCTTGTTAAAGATCCAATGTCTCGTGAGGACGAAGAGCTGACGCGTTTCGAGGCTGTGCCTCTTCCTCAGAGCCTCAGGCAAGGATGCTGCACTATGGAATTGATATGCTGGATTATTTCGCATGTTTGTGAGTAGCTGATTTTAAACGTATGTCATTAAAAGCCCGCTGAGGATAATGCACTAGGCTGGTGCGCCCTTTTCTTTGTTTTTATTTGCACCAAGCATGGTATCACCTGCCTAAATTTTAAACAGCAGAGTATGCCAAAAAAAGGGGAAAACCTAATTACCACTGCCACAGCCACATCAGAATGGTTGTTTCCATAATGTGCATGCTCAATTGCATGCAATGGTATGTTATTTTGCAAAAATATTATTGTGTGGAAATAAAATAATCAAACACTAGTGAACATGCAGGGTTGGGATTTGAACTCATCATGACCTAAGAGCTTTTTGCTCATTAGTGCAGACCACTAAGCTAATGTGTCAAGTACAATTAGACTTGCATAATAGTTTAGTATGATCAAACAATGAACATAGATAATAAGAACTCCTAAAAAATAAATGTAACGTGAAAAAAAAAAAAAAAAGCATATAAAAGATATGTAACTGTAAATGATAAATACAAGTAACCTCATGGAATAGCAGACATTACTCTGTAATAATCATTCAGAACAGCTTTCGTTAGCAAAAGAAGAAAACAAACTATACACAATAATTGTAATATAAATAAATAGCCACACACGAGGTAGAGCGCACCCCATATTTATTGGCATACATGTACACATATGATCATAGCTAAATACTGCAGTCCAGTTTCATATAGGAAACTCGTTGGCAATAGCCAGTTATGGAACCGTGCCTATGCCGATTTGGAATTCACTAATGCATATTCGCTAAATTTGTACTCCTACTTTTCCATTCACATGTTCACCTAGTTGAAGTCTCAATTGTTTTAATTGGGAGTAATTAATTGTAGAATGACTATTTCTTCTCCTTATTCTTGGTGAATTAGGCCCTAACTAACTATGTATATAAACCAATCAAAATAATGTCAGTCAAAAGTGTACACACAATATAAAAATATGCAATGTAACAACGTGAAAAATAAATAGTATATAAACATGAAAATAAATGATGTCACTTCTGTGTGATTACTACTTTGCATTAACCAGTCTGGTGCTCAGTCCACAAAAGGGCACCAAGATGATGTCATTAATGATGAAATGCATTGGGCAGAGCTTAGTGGTCTGAGGGAGAAGATAGAGTGTAATTTTATTGTATTACTCAATAAAATCACTCCAGAGAACACCATGTTTTTTTCTGTTCGTTGTCCTTTGTTTTTTTGTGTTAACAACATGTATATCTGACCTTTGCAGAAAGGGTCAATACTGAAGGAGAGCAGACATCTTTGAGGGGTTGGTGCAGGCTTTTCCTCTGGGAGTACACTTTTTCATATTTCTGGAGAATTTTTTAACTTTGTTGGCTGAGCACCACTTGCAGCCCAGGTCTATTCTGGCACTCCTCTCCTACATGTAAATATCATCATTTTTTTGCTGGAAATTTACCTCCAAACATATATATATGTATACATATATATTAGCGGAGACCCTAGGGAATAAAAAACAAAACAACGAACAACATAGCTAGCACAATTGTTTTGTAAAATGTGAAAGATGATGTTACACTGAATAAATAGATACCTAACATATCTTGTTTTAAAATTGAGCATGCTTGTGGAATGGTGCCAAAGTTCGATACCTAAAAGTCTCCATAGGCTACGTTTTTTTTTTTACAGGTTACCACTTTAGAGTTACAGAGGAGTTCTTGCATTAGAATTACTGCTCTTTCGCTAATATTCATAGTGATACCTCACATGTGTGATTTGAACACTATGTACCTATGCGGGTGCGACTTACGTATATGTTCGCTTCTGCGTGTGAGCATATGCTGACAGGAGCAAATGTTTTTTTCTTCTTATTGTTTATTTTATTTTTATATTTTTATTTTATTCTTTCCCTTTTACATTTTTTGTTGATCACTTTTTTCCTATTATAAGGAATGTAAACATCCCTTGTAGTAGGAATAGGACATGACAGGTCCTCTTTATGGAGAGATCTGGGGTCTATAAGTCCCCACATCTCTTCTTCATGCTTGAAAGACTGAGATAAAAAAAAAAAAAACAATCTCAGGCTTTCCAGCTAAAAAAAGGCAGTATTTACATCTTCCGGTGCTGGAAAACGGTTGTGGCCTTCGAGGGTCATAAAGACGTCCGGACAGGCGAGTCGGAAGAAGCACCAGGGGCAGCAGGGGGGGGGGCATACCTTCCCACCACCTGTAAAAGCAATCAACCGGCTGAACAGCCACTATGATTGTTTTTGCATGTGAAGGAATCACCAGCTGAAAAAAAATGATATCTTCACTTACACCTAAGGACGTCATTTGACGTCCACCTAAGGTTAGGTGGTTAACACAGATTGGTAAATTGGTAACATTTCATGTGAATGTTTATATATTATTTATTTTTCACTTTGTTACATTGAATATTTTTATATTGTGTGAACACTTTTGGCTGACATGATTTTGCTGATATATTGCATAAGTTTAACGCAGCACAATCCCTTATCTTAGAAGAGAGTCATGGGGTTCTCCCTCAAAATATATACCAGACTATTTTCTTTGTTGAGTTTCTAGTGTGAATTTAGAAAGAAGCCCCGTGAAAAAAAAACCCCATTACCTGAACATGCAGGAAAGGAATGATATAAATGCACCCCCCCCCCCCCATAGTAGACTACATGCCCTCAAAATGAGTGATCCCTCCCCCCGGCAAAGCATCTTGTCCTTCTGTTGACAAGGGCCTCTTCCCTATAAGCCTCACCCAATGATTGCGGGGGTCTGTGGGTGGGGGGCTTTTTGATGTCTGGAAACCCCTTTTAAAAATGAGTTAGCTCCCAGATACTGACCTCTCTTCAAAAGAGTTTGGGGTGCATAGTATCCCCGCTCATTCAGGAAGCTGGTGAGAGAGAGAGAGAGAGAGGGAGATCGATCTTCAGGTGTAAAAAAAAATCACAAGGGGGGGTGCCCAAGATGGCGCTGGGCGAGGACGATCTGTAGTGGAACTGTTCAAGGCTGGAACATTTGTGCTGCATTTATTGAATTCAGTGAGTTCCTATCACCCTGGATTTGACTCCCCTGCCTCAATGCTGCTTTCGTTGCATGGCTATGGGGAAGAGTCAGCCTTTTACCTGCTGTAAAGGCACTTCGGCAAATCAGCTGGCGAAGTTGCTTCCTAATGCCAGGTTGCGAGAGGCTCGTGCCAAGGCGAGCTTCAATATAAAAACACTAAACTTCTGCTTTTTATAGATTATTCAGTGGAGACAAATGCAACAAAGGCAATGGAAATATTTTAATTCAGTGCAGGCTCAACTCCGCACTAAAGGACTCAAGTATACAGTAGTATGATATTTATTTTCTGGCTCCATGTTGAAGAATGCAAATGGCTTTGCTTTTAACTTCACCAGAAGATGCCTCAACCTGGTTGGACATGCTTTGACGGTGGTGAGATGTTCCTGCTGCCAGTATTTGTCTGCCTTGAGCAGCATTGTTTTCTGCCTACCACCGTTACCTTTTTGGGCCTCATGTAGCTTCTGATGTCAAGATTTTCCAAGCCTCAGGTTGCCCTTTGCTATGTGTTCCCCTGCTAATGCTTAGTCATTCTACCTCCTTGCCCAAGGGATTTTGTGCCTCTGTGGCATTGGGAACTTGTCTACAAACCTTCTATAGCTTCACAGGGCCCTACAATGCTGCTAGCTTTATTGGGGCCTACTTTGATCCTCTTGGGCCCATCACTCACTTTTGTTTTATATTTTATCTTGTCTACCATTATCCTTTGCTGCCCCTGGGAATGATTTGTTTATATGGAACTTTGTTCATCATCTTTTCTGTTCAAGATTGTGCCCCCAGCCTATGGCTGGGAGAATGCACCTACATTTATCTACGGACTCTGGAACTGAGCCTACATACTCCTTTTACTACTACGGGTGTTGCTTTAGTTCTACTGGGCGCCATTTGTTCTTAGTGACCCCTTGTTGGCATTACCACCATGTTTTAGATTGGGTAAGAGTCCTCCCCAGGTTTCTCTATGGGGTTGGTGGGGTTGTTTTTAGTTTTACTGTTTTACGTGTTGTTTTGGAATGCAGCATGCTGAATGTACTCTGGTGTTCTCCTAGGTACCCTTGTTTTTTCCTTGTATATATTGCCCTGATGTTCTGAGGATGGCGGTCCGAATCCTTCTGCTGGTTACCCCCTGGGATTACTGTTCTGTACCCCTTAATGGCTAACTGTAATATAATCTCATGGAATACACAGGGGCTTGATACCCATGTCAAGAGGTCCCTGGTATTTCAATTCCTGAAAAAGTATCACCCTCATATATGTATCCTCCAGGAGATGCATTTAGTGGGTGGGTGGGGGGGGGGGGGGTGCTTAGCCTTAAAAACATGTGGGGGGCCATCACTACTATTCCATGTTAGAGTTGGGTTACAAATTCGAGCTGAGCAAAAGGGGAGGTGGTGGACTAGCTTACTAAACCATCCTCATCCTCTTCATCCTCTATCACCCAAAATTAGACTAGTTCTCAGTCCACCGCAGCTACCAGAGCACCTTAATCTGCCTCCTTGTCCGCAGCTACTCCTGCCATAGCCCCAGCATCAAGCATTGAGGAGTCAGCTGAATAATTTGAACACAGCTTCAGCCACTTGCTTCTTGATGATGCACAGGCATTACTTTATTCTGATGTTGGTTCTGAGGTTGAGGAAGGGAATAACAATAGTCTACAGAGAGGGGAGAACACTGATTAACAACAAATTGGAAGTCATGTTCCCCCAGACTCAGCGTATTGCCAAGTTGGCTCTAGTGATGAAGATGGAGGGGATGAGCAGCAGCAGCACACCACCAGCTGTAGAGTATAGCAAGCTAATTTCTCTGCCTCAGCTGCTGTATCAAAAAAAAAAAAGGCACTCCCTGCCACCCCTATGCCCAGTGTCTAAATTCCAGCTTGTTCAAATTGCTGGCATTCCAACTTCTGCCTTTCCATCTGATGGATTCTGCTCCCTTTTGTGAATTTGAAGAATGTGCTGTACCACAAGGGCAGGTTCCCTGTCACTATTTATTTGCACATATGGCCATTCCAGCTCTGTGCAATCACGTGGAATGATGTTTTGGTATCATTGGGCAAGGCACTCAGCAGCAAGGTCCACCTTACCTTACTGCTGACATGTGGTCCAGCAAGCAAATATTTAGTTCACAGCACGCTGGGTAACTCTGCTTGCAACTAGGAAGGATGCAGGACAGGGCTCAGTGCTGGATTTGATTTGCGTCCACATCTATATACAGCTGGTGATGATGATGCAAGCCCCACCCCCTCCTAAGCATTCAAGGAGCTATTCAATGAGTCAGGCTAAAAGATGACATGCAGTGCATCAGCTGGTCTGTCTAGGGGACAGAAGCCACACTGAAACACAGATTATTTCAGCTCTGCAGGGGCAGGCCCAGAGGTGGCTCAGGCCATAGAAGCTTGAGCCAGGAATGGTGGTGTGTGATAATGGCACTAACCTTCTGTCTTCCCTTCGACAGGGAAAGTTGACACATGTGCCATACCCGGCACATGTATTCAATTTGGTGGTGCAGCATTTCTTAAACAGGTACCTAGGTTTTCAAAATCTTCTAAGGCAGACCAGAAGAGTCTGTAGCCATTTTAGTTGGTCATATTTGTTTGGTTGACTGAAATTCAGCAGGAATTCCACCTGCCCAGGTTCAACTCAACTTTGGCAATGCTGCAGCAGCTGCACATGCATGTATGGTTGGCTGAAATTCAGCGGGAATTCCACCTGCCCAGGTTCAACTCAACTTTGGCAATGCTGCAGCATCTGCACATGCAGTAGAGGGCCTTTAATAAATACACGTGTGAGTATGGCACAAGGACAGGCTCTGGGAAGCTCACCTTTTTTCCCCAAGCCAATGGCTGCTGCTAAAGGATGCATGCACTGTACTGTCACTATTTAAATAGGCGACAAGGATGGTGAGCCGTGAAAATGAATGCATCAGTGCCACTATCCTCTTGTGTTTCTGCTGGAGCATAGCGGGAGCACAGGATGAAATATCTTGAGGACACCTTAAAGAGGAGTAAATGTAACACCTTTCCAAACTTTGGTAGGTTACAGTCTCATGGAAAAGGTAGTTTTGAGGTTTCTGTTGGTCAAAGGAGGAGCAGTGGAGAAAGGGGCTGCCTAAGTGATGCATTTACACATTTTTTTAGTCCTCTGTGCCCAGGGTTGTCAGCTTCCGCATCCCATCAGCAGCGTCAGTGTGAAAACAGACATGGACAGCTTTCCAGAAGACGATCCACTGGGCTGCTGGGTCATGAGAATAGACCACCTGCTAGAACTTGCCCAGTATGCAATTTAGCTGTTGAGCTGCCCTGCATCCAGTGTGCTTTCAAAATGGGCATTTAGTGCTCGCGGAGGTTTTGTGACAGATAAAAGAGCATGTCTGTCCACAGACTCTATTGACCAGCTGACATTTATCAAAATTAATCAGTCCTGGATTAGCATCAGCTATAAAGCCCCTGATGCGAATGTTGCTGATTAAATGTTTTTGGGATCTAAAATCTCTGCAAGATTGTCTAGGCTGCCTAGCTTTGTGGGTGTTGATTTTACCTTGAAGTCATTTTTTGAAATAGTTTTTTTTGGCACAATTAACACCCAAAGGACCAATTTTTCCGCAACTGTTTGACAGGTGCACATAATTAAATTTTTTTACAGAAAGTCCAAATCTTGTTTTCATCAAATGTACCTCTATAGGGTTACGGTGTGAAGGCACCATCAACACCCAAAGCCTAATTTTTCCTCAACTGTTTGACAAGTGCATATACTTTAACATATTTTACAGAAAGGCCAATTCTTGCTTTCATAAAGAGTACCTGTAGCCATTTCCTGCTCTCTTTGGCGGTGTGTTCTGGAAGCATTCTGCTAGAAATGTTTTCTTCCTTTTACTGGTCTGTCGATCAGCAGCGGATTTAATGGCAGAATTAGTTTGCCTCAAAACCCAGAATCATTCCTTAATGGCCTTACTGGTAAGCCAGTAATGGTGAAACTGACGTGGGGTATGGAATACAAGGGATATCTAGTCTCTGGGGATGGCAACATGAACATGCAGCTCGCCAATACAGAAGAGTTTATTGATGGGGCATTGTCTGGACATCTTGGAGAAGTTCTAATAAAGTGTAATAATGTATTGTGTATATATGAGGAATAGAATAAAAGAATGAAGATGGGGATATGAGAGAATAAAGCAATTTCAAAATTATTTTGTAAATTTATTTTAAACCTTCTCTTTTGAGTTTATTGTTGGACATTGCTTTTTTATGTTTTCCTAAGCAAAATAAACAGATTTTTTTTCACTCCAGTACCTCTAGGGTTAAGATGTGAAGACCAGCAACACCCAAAGCCTAATTTTTGTGCACTTGTTACTTCTATTCCAAGTCTGCGAGACACCAGACTTTATCTAAAAAAAAAATTTAATCTTGGCCTGAGTATACAATAATTTGGCTTCTTCACATAAAGCTTTCTCACTGTGGCGCAAAACTTTGTTATTTCCATCCAAAGTCTGCCAAAGAGACACCAGAATTGAAAAAAAAATTGTGGCCTCATAATACAGACTGGCTCCTTAAGCTGTTGTTTACAAAATAAGGAAAGCTTTAAACAAAATAAAGAAAGCTTTCAGGGAAAATCTATTTAAAATTCATTTTTTTTCTTTAGGCTCCGTTCACATCTAGGCGTTTTGGGGCGTTTTTGGGGAGTTTTTATGCTCTAGGATCAGCTCTCAAAACGCCCAACAAGACAAATCCTATTCATTTCAATGGCCCTTGTTCACATCTGAGCGTTTTGACGCTGTAAGCAAAACGCCCAACGCTCAAAAAAGTACATGAGCTTCTTTTTGGGCAGATTACAGGTGTTTTCCATTGGTATCTATTCAATCAAAAACGCCTGCACAAAAAACGCCTGTAAATTGTGGTAAAAATCGCGGTAAAATCGCGGTAAAAATCGCGGTAAAATCGTGGTAAAAAACTCTCAAAAACGCTACGCTCAGGTGTGAATGTAGCCTTATATATGTCAGTTTTGCTGCAGCAGGTTCTATACACTGTACAGATCCACCACTTTGCAGGCAGACTAAGAGGACCCCCCAGGCACTATATTTAAAGAGATTTTTCATCATTTTTATGTATTTATTTAAAGTTTTACTTTAAAGTAGTTGTAAAGTCAGAAGGTTTTTTTTATCTCAATGCATTCTATGCATTAAGATAAAAAGCCTTCTGTTTGCACCAGCCCCCCCCTAATACTTACCTGAGCCCAATTTCTATCCAGTGGTGTCTCGGCCTTTGGGGACTCCCTCCCGATTGGCTGAAACACAGCACGCTGCTGTCAATCAAACTCAGTTAGCCAATCAGAAGAAATAGGGGGCAGGACTGAACCATGGCTCTGTGTCTGAATGGATACACGGAGCTGCAGCTCGGCTCGGGTGCCCCCACAGCAAGCTGATAGCTATGGGGGCACTCAACAGGAGGGAGGGGCCAGGAGCTCCAGCCAGGAAGCTCCTGTTATTTTCAACCACTTAAGCCCTGGAAGATTTTACCCCCTTCCTGACCAGGCCCTATTTTGCGATTTGGCACTGCGTGACTTTAACGGACAATTGCGTGGTCGTGCGACTCTGTACCTAAACTAATTCGACGTCCTTTTTTTCCCACAAACAGAGCTGTCATCACCTGTGCGATTTTTTGATCATGCACTATAAACAAAAAAAGAGCGACAATTTTGCAAAAATAACAATATTTTTCACATTTTTTATATGAAATTCCCCAAAAAAATTTTAAAAATCCAAATTTTTTAAGATTTTTGGCCAATTTGTTTTCTGCTACATATGTTTGGTAAAAAAAATCGCAATAAGCGTATTTTGATTGGTTTGCGCAAAAGTTATTGTGTTTACTAACTACGGGAAAGATTTTTGTCATTTTTGTTGTTTTGGCGGCGATCTGCGTTTTTTTTTGCTGGACTGCGACATTGCGGTGGACAGAACAGACCCTTGACTGACATTTTTTACACTTTTGGGGGTACCAGTGACATTACTACAGTAATCAGTGCTATACATATGCACTGTTACTATAAAAATTACACTGGCAGGGAAGGGGTTAACTTTATTGGAGAAGGAGGGGTTAAGTGTGTCCCTAGGGGCGTGTTTCTAACTGTGCAGGGAATGTTGTTTTTTCATGTAACAGCAGAGATCCTACATAGCAGGACCGTATGATCTCTGCTGTTACACAAGGGAGAATGACAGGCGGCTTTGTTTACATTAGCCGCCTGCCTTTCTCCCTCTGTAACTGATGAGCAGGGGCTCGGCGAGTGACGTACCCATACGTCACTTTGCCTGGCCGGGGCTGACCGCCGCCATATATGTACTTAGAAAAAAACGGAGACTTTACAATCACTGTAAGCATCATTAAAATCACTGCTCCTTTAAAAACAATCTTTTTTAATGCCCTTCTTTTCGGCAGTTGACTTTTAGGTAAAGGGATAGGTTAGATAGTCCTAGCACTCTGGTGGGATTGCATATTGCTGTGCCTGCCCTCCAGTCTGGGAAAACTCCCGATCCGGATGGCTTCATGGCGGAATTCTTTAATGCGTATACTAAAGAATTGCTCCACATATTTCATATAATCTGAAAAACATCCAAGCAGCACTGTTTATAATACATAGTCCTTAATCCAGCATGAATAAAATAAACTCCAATAGTAAAAGGGATTCTCCACTCAGGTGTAAGAAGCATGCAATGGTGAGCCCAATCCTCCACCTCCACCACACACTGACTCTTACCAGAAGCTGTGGGCTAGGGATGATCGAACGGTTCGGGTCGACTATCGGTTCGACCCGAACATTGACTGTTCGAGGTTCGGCCGAATTTAGAACTTTTTGCTGAAAAAGTTCGGAATTCGGCAACCAGAACCGAACAAAATGCAATGGGACAGGAAATGGGCTTTAAAAGCCCATGATTGGACCAGAACCATTAGTAAAAGCCAATTGAGGGGGCAGGAGAATGCTAGGAATGTGATTGGAGTGACTAGGGGGTCCAGAGGCCAATCATTAGTGAATACGCCCCCCAGTATATAAGATAGTCCCGCCAAATTCCTAGCATTTTAATACAGGGACATGGAAGAAAGTGGAAGCAGTTCTGTTACTTCTGCTTCAAAAGTGTCATTTAGCAATTATTAGTGTGAGGAAAGGGATATCTAGTGTAGTTAGGGTGCTATTTTCCACTATAGTTAGCTTCAAAAATCTAGTTTCTGTAGGGAAAGTGTTAAGTGCCAGGGTGACCGTAGTGTAGTGTAGGGTGAACTGACACTGACTGCTATGGCAGGGTGACCAAACCCTTCCATTTCAGGGTGACCGCTATAGAGAAAAGATTGTTTCTCTTATGTGACTTACAGAGCAGCGATATGGCTTCTCTCCGGTCAGCCTGCTTTTTGCTGCAGGCGTTTATAGGGCTTTTTTGAGGACATGTTTGGAGTCAGGCATGACATCTGAACTTGTGTATAGGGGTATATATACACACACATGTATGTATATATACACCTACACATATATAGGTGGGAAAAGAGCAGAACACTATGCTTGCTCTAATGAAATAATTAACAGACATATGGCTCCGCTCCTATCACACCTATATGTGTGTATGTGTATAATAAATATAAGTGTGTGTGTATATACAGGTATACCCCTATACACAAGTTCAGATGTCATGCCTGACTCCAAAGACCCCCAAAAAATGCCCAAAAAAATGCCTACGCCAAAAAAAAACGCCCAGGTGTGTTATTGCAGGCGTTTTTTTTGGGCATTTTTTGGGGTCTTTGGAGTCAGGCATGACATCTGAACTTGTGTATAGGGGTATATATACACACACACTTATATGTATTATACACATACACACATATAGGTGTGATAGGAGCGGAGCCATATGCCTGTTAATTATTTCATTAGCACAAGCATAGTGTTCTGCTCTTTTCACACCTATATATCTGTAGGTGTATATATACATACATGTGTGTATATATATATACCCCTATACACAAGTTCAGATGTTTTGCCTGCCTCCAAAGTCCCCCAAAAAATGCCCAAAAAAACGCTTGCTACAAAACCGGCAAGGTGTGAAAATAGCAGAGCCATATCCCTGTTCTATAAGTGACCTAATAGAAACAATCTTTTTTTTTTTCTGGTTCTGGACATGCTACAGAGCTGAAACTTCACAGGTACACTTTTTAGACCCCCCAGACACTAAATCTCATTTTTTTTTCCAATAATTTTTTCAATAATTGGCTTTCTATCAAAAATGAAAATTTTTAAGAACTTTTTTTGTGTGATTAATAGTCTCTGGGGCATGACCCAGAGCCCTAGGCACTTTTTAGGGGCATTTATTGGGTTTTAGGGCTTCAAAATGGGGTTTTTTGATTACCGAAGTTCGGGTCCCATTGACTTCAATGGGGTTCTGAAATCCGGGCCGAACTTTCTGGAAGTTCTGGTGTTTTGGTCGAACCGAACTTTTGAAAAGTTCAATCATCCCTACTGTGGGCCACTGTTTCAATAATGACCAAACAGCGCAGTGGGTGATTCAAAGGATCACTCAGCCTTAGACATCCTGACCGCTCTGAAGTTGGAAATCCTTCCAGGACCAAGAAATACCTTGCCAGTAGGTACTGTCTTAAAATTGTTGTATTACTGATCTCTCCATCTCCACTGCTGGGTGTATTAAAAGTCTGGCCCCCTGATAACTGTTAGTAGCCATCTTTTTCATCCAAAATAGTGAAGACATTTTTCCACTATGTTCTCACGTGTAGAAATGGACAGCTGCTGTCTTTTAAATGCTTTGGTATGATGTCTTTTTAGGTGTTTTTGGAACAAGCCCTTAGGCACATTGCAAACTACTGTTACCAATTTGAAAAGAGAGGACCTCAATCTGTTTTCATATTTCATAAGCTGTTGTTGGGTTCGTTGGAGTCGGGTTCTCTCCACTCTCTATAAGGGAGACAGTGATGGTGGTTCTTCTTAAGCCTGGATCCAGATCTCTGTTCCTCATATAGACCTATTTCTTTGCTCAATGTAGATGCAAAATCCTTGACAAGGTCTTGTCCAATAGTTTAAATAAGGTTATTACTTCCTCAGTCAATGCAGATCAGGCTGGGTTAATGCTGGGCAGAGGAACTGACATCAACATTTGCAGACTACTTATCTATGTAGCCAGAGCAGATGAGTGCAGCCCAGGGCTGGTAGCCTCATTAGATGATGAAAAGGCATTTGGTTCTGTGGAATAGATCTACCTATGTGCTGTCTTACGGAAGTTTAGGTTTGGTCCCAAATCCATTGCATGGATTTGAATGTTATTTTCCACACCCCTGGATAAGATTCATACTAACAACTCCCTCACTCCTCCCCCTCTGCTAGGCAGGGGGACTCAGCAAGTGTTACCTCTCTCTTCTGGCTTGTTTTCCATGGTGGTGGAACTGCTGGCTACCCAAATCAGGGCCACTGACTCTATCCAGGGATCCGTGTAAGAATAGTGGAAGAGAAAATATCCTTACATGCGAATGATACGCTCCTTTAGTTAAGTAATGTTGCCTCCCCCCTACCCACAGCATTGAGCATTATAGCTGTCTTTGGCTCCTACTTTGGGATTAAATCGGGTAAAGCCTCTTCTATTTCAGATCCATTCAGCCCATCCTAAACCACTTACCACTGGCAGATCCTTGGGTTAATCTTGTTAAGAGGGCGTATCTGCCTACATTTTTATATTTCTTTAGGAATTGTCCAATCCCTTTATTGAAATTGTTCTTTTCCAAGGCAGATAGTATTATTATCAACTTTGTGTGGGCGGGGAGAACCCCCCGATTGGCCTTGTCAACCTTGTTGCTCCCTCTTAGTCAACTTCCTCTTTGGGTTATCCCTCCAAAATTTTCAACTATATTGTTGTTGAGTCAGGTGGTGATTCTCTCTATCCTAAGATAATCTCAACTGTGTTTGTCACGGTCAGGTGGTGGCTCTCTTGCTGTTACCCTGAAAGCTACCATTGTGGGCTCCTACCCCACACTGAACAACCTTGTTTTTTGGGGCCTTCGAGCTCACCCCAGGATTACAACCTTGATGAGAACCATTGCCCTGATATGGAAAAAAACCCATGGTTAAGTATCACTCCCCTGAGTCTTTTTCCCCTCCTATTCCACTATGGGGCAACCGAACCCTTCGTCACTTGAACAGCATTCAGGACTCCAGGGTATGGGCCGCTAGAGTGGTAGGCCTGAAATATATAGTTACTGGGGGCCCTTTAAGGACTTTTCCTGACCTTAAAGCACCCCTTAAATCTTCACAACTGGATGTTCTTTTAGATATTTGCAGCTCCGACATGCCTTCTGCCAGCAGTTTCCTTCTCAGCTTACAGTGGAATCAGATCCTATAAAAAATACTTTCAGGGTGTTAGCAAAGCCCCTATCCTCCCTTTTTCTTTGTCTCTTACTGGCTTACTCCACCAAGGTAAACCGGGTATATCAGAAATAGCATGCAGCTTTCCCTGATCTAGCGGATTAGACTGGAAAGACTGTTTAGGCTTCTATGTAACTACTCTGATTTTGGCTAGGGATAGATTTATCCAACTTAAGTTTCTTTATAGGGCATACTATACCTCAGCTTTAGCTGCCATTTATCCATCCACTATCACCACATGCCCCTGTTCCAAGAGGTCTGAGGCTTCTTTTCTCCATATGGTCTGTTCCTGCCCATATCACCATAAATTTTTGATGGAAGTTGTGGCTTATATTAATAATGTGTGTGAGTTGACTTTGGATTGGTTTCAAAAACTCTGCTTTTAAATGTTTTTGAGGACCTCTCCCCCCGGGTAGATATGTTAAATTGTTTATTTGTCATGCTTTCTTCTATGCCCGTAGAGAGATACTTCTTCGATGGAAGTCTGCCTCCCACCACAGTAGTGTAAGAGATGTTCAGCTGGACCCAAACAGGCGTTGGCATGCCTAGGCACATTAGTGTGTGCACAGGAAGAAATGTGCGTGAGCGTGTGCGCATTGGCGCCAAACGACCTATTTAAACTGAGCAATGACAGGAGCACATTGCTGAGTGGTCTTTCAGCTTGTTCCTGTTCACCTGTGCCCTGACCTGCTTCTGGTTTACCTGTGCTGACTCGGCTTGTCCTTGACTCTCCTTTGGATTCCTGCCTGCCTACCTGTGACCCCGACCTGTGATTGACCCTGCTCCTGTCTTATGCCTTTGTATCTTGCTGCAAGACTGTGTATCAACTTTGGCTTGTATTTTGACAACGCTTCTGTCTCATGTTTCTGTACCTGCGCTGCCCGGCTGTTGACGACTCCTTGGCTTGTGTTCCAGCTTACGATCCTGCCTTCTCATCCAACATCACGGAGTTCCAGTTCCAGGGGCTCATCCAGTGATCCACGGCCATCGGTCTCCTGCCAAGGCGCAGCCAGTGCCACCTGCTATAACGGCCCTCGTCCTACTCTGTGCCCCACACCACCTGTCATCTCTACCAGGGGTGTTGGACAGGAGGTGCAAGAGAAGTCTCGTCTACAGCTCGATCTCCACCAGGTACGTGATAGTAGTCGTACTGCCCCCAACATGGATTTGCCTCTATATTAGCTTACGTATATTAACCAAAATTGTTCCAAATAACCTGACAAGATCTGCCTGGACGGATTTTTGGGGTTTGAATGTTGACCCGCCTTTGCAGCCATGATGTGACAATTTTTTGGCCTATTTTGGATCCTATCCTTGGCACACTTCCCCGCTTCTCTCCCGCTTTTCTTTTTTTTTGTCTGTACTCCTCTATTTTTTATTTTATCCCCTTCCACCCCCTCTACCCCCTCTTTCCTCCTTATTTTTCTCTTCCCTGCTTTCCCTTCTTTCCCTTCTCTTTTGTCCAGATGTTCCCCCTTCTTCAGTTGGTTTAAGTTTACTTATCCTTCTTGAGGTACTGAGGAGCCCCGTAAGGTACCCCTCTTTAAAGGTTGGGTGATTGACATTGTTTATCCTATTCTTAAAAATGTATTTCATGTATCCATTTATCCATTTATTTCTGTACTTGTTGCGCAGGTAATGCGAAATGTTAAGTAGACATTAAAATGGTTAATGTACTTTACATGGTAATAACACAATAAAAAGTGTTCATGTTCAGTGGCAAAGGGCTGTATAGTAAAATGATAATGTACTGTAAATCAGTGTTACACAGTGAATTGTTAGGACTCATTCACACTAGCCACTGCATTGCAATGCAGCGGCCCGTATGTGGTGGGGTTGCGATCAGGGTAGAAATGATGTGCTGAGTTTGGTGGATTGCACTTTTTTTTTTAATGAACTTTATTGAGATGTCACACAAGCATCTCAAAAAAATCAATTGCAGGCTGCATGGTATAAGGCATAGTATTGCAGTACTTTTTTCAGAGCACCTTGCCTGCACACCACCGCAAAGCAGTGGTCTGAACCTGGTACAACAGGAACTTAGGAGACAAGGCAATTTGCATTGTCAATGCAGTGGGACTGCACTGGAATAACCTCTTAATGCAGTCACAATGCATGTGTTGTGAACATACCCCAAATGTACTGTACATTGCAATTGAAGAATTCCATACATGGTTAATGTACAGTTAAAATAACGTATACAGAGAACAGTTTGTAGCCAACGAGAACAAAACATGTAATGCATTGCAGTTTGTAGATTACAAAACAATTTCCCTCTATGAATTGAAAATGAGGATAGGGTGAAGTGTTTGTAGACCAAATCAGGAGAGCAGCCTAGGTTGACAATGCTGCTCCTCCATAGATACAGTGCAGCAAGAAAAAGTTGTTCCCCTAGAACTGGAAATGTGTTACTGACAGGATCACCAGGGGAAAAAATAAAGGAAAAAATAAAAACAGAAACAAAAACGAATGTTGCCACTACATTTGGGCACTGGTAAGCAACAATATAGAGTATAACATTTTCTTATTGGGCTTAGATGCATTGTAACTACTTTTTATGAATTGCAGGTCTTCTTGATTTCACTTCTCTTCAAATAAGAACACTGTAATCAAGGGATTAAATATCTCAGTAGCAAAGAGATTTAATTTATTATGTAGTCCTAGATCTACAATCCATATTTCAAAGGAACAATGGTTGGTTTTTGTTCCTGAAAATAAACACACAAATTGGCTTAAAAGAGAAAAAAAAGTGCTTGCAGCATAAATACTCAAATTGAAAAAATATAATATTAGGTGGATAGCTGCACTCGCCAATATCCAAATACAAGGTAATAGTTGCTATACATAAAACGTGTTGTGTTATTACTTTAAAAATAATCAGTAACAATACAAAAATAATAAAACATAATGTCAAGTGAAAAAAAACATAACTGAATTATGAAAAAAGTGTACCGTACAATATATTCTTTAAAGTTCATATATAATCAGCAACATGCAACTCTTATTCATACGTGACCAACTTCTATGTTCCACCACATTGAAGAGTGGAGCAAATAACTAGTATAAAAAAGGATTTTGTGGACACAGTCTTCCTAGAAATTGTGCTTCAGATCTTGAAAAAAATCTAGCTTGCTTAAAAATTGTAGGTTTGATAACTTCATGTCCCATTGGCATGGGAACAATGCTGAAAGGGTGATTTCTTGCCTGGAAATATATTGGATATTTGAGATGAAGTTGTATTCTCCCTATGTTGTGAATATAGAATGGGACCTCAATTTCAACAATTCTATAAATAACAGCTAATAGTTTGTCCACCCATTTCTCATTTATTTAATTAATAATATTAATATTATTTGATGTGTTTTATTTTTAATTCATAATTTTCTTTATTAATTATTTTATTAATTCAGAGTCTTCCCTTTTCTTATGGACATTGTCCTTATTTTTGCCAATTTATGCAATTCTACAGTAGTTGTGTATTTTGGCCAAAGATGGTGTTGGTAAAGGTGAACCTGGATATAAGTTCATATTATTATATTAATATTATGGGCTCTTTCACCCCTTAATGCTGCCACCTCCCTGCCTTCTTCTAATCATATGACCGCTGTGATTGGCTGTCACGGCAGTCACATGATCAGAACGCTCCGGATTGTAAGTAGTGATCGGGAGGTTTCCATTGCCCACCAGTAACTGTATCGGGAGCGCAGAGGATGCGTTCTCTCGGCACAGCTCTGTTTACCTTCTGATTCGCATATATGGGGCTGCTCGGCATTAAGGCCCACCCAATTAGAGGCCGCATATATGCATGCAGTGTGATTTAAGACCCTTCAGATGAAGCCATTTTTTTATAATTTAAAGTATAACTAAAAGCAAAACTTTTTTTTTTTTTTTTAGTTTTGAATACAGTGCAGAGGGATTAAAATGCTTGTCAGTTTATATTTATGTCTGTGCCCCGTTAATGAGATTTACCCTCTCTATTTGTCCTGTTCACCATTATCATTGAAAGTGAAAGTAAAAGAAAATCCCACATTTCAGGTTGTCCCCAGAAAAGTATTAGAGGGGAAATCTTCCAATGGTGACACTAGTTTTGGTGAGCTGGGGGTCACCAAGGAATTCCCCTAATTTGCAAGGATTTCCTCTCAAATCCTGTTTGGATATAGGACAGGAATTGATGGAAAATCTCCGCAATGGACACAGATGGCAGAAAAAAAAAATCTGAAAGGCGTTTTAACCCTCCTTACTCTATCCAAAAAAAAAAAAAAAAGGTTTGCCTATAATGTTTGCCTATAGTTCTTCTCTATAATAATTGAAAATTGCTTTTCCATTGCGATCTATAGTCACTCTAATTTTCTACAATTGTCAAAGGCATTCTGTGCACCCTTGGAATGCCCAAGAAATATAAATTGCTGCTCGTGTGATTGACTAACTGATTTTCTCAGAGGTCTGCACTTAGATATGAATACATAATGTTTGGAGAGGTATTACCTAATTTGTGTCTACTAAAAGGATGCAGACACTGCAACTTTCCTCATTAAAACACTGACTTTTGTCAGGTGGTTATAATGAAGGCAGGTCCTCCCATTCAGGAATCAGTCTAGAAGGACACGGTGAAACAAACAGCCCTTAAAGCAGAAAATAGTAAGAATCTACTACAAAGTTTTTACATTTCCTTGTAATGTACATAGCTCAACTAGAGGGGATTGTATTTTTCTCACAAGAATGGAATTATACTTTAACTATCAAAAGTGTTATATTACACTAAACCTTCCGTCCATCTTCCAGGTTATTGCATTAGATGTTGTAAAAAGGCAATATAAAGTAGAAGTAGCGCTGAAAAAAGCACTTGTAAAAAAAGTGCTTGGTTCACACTTGGTAAAGGCAGTGTTAGCTCCAGCAGGGGGCAGTGCAATACGCATCTCAGCGCATCACACTGCTTGTTTCTTTTCAACTTTATTTAAAGTGTCACATAGTGACAATTATTTTGTGTCACTGCATAGCAGTGTGGTGTGTTGTGCTGCTGTATGCCCAAATACTTTCATAGCATGGAATAGTAGGAGTAATTTGCCTTCATACTTTGTGCTCAAATGTGTCTTTATTTCTCATCTCAGAAAGTTGGGAGGTATTAACATCAAGTAGGAAGGTTTCTAATATTTTCCTCTCTTTAACTGCAGTAGAGCAGGGGTCTCCAAACTGTGGCACGAGTGCCGATGTGGCCCTTTGCCAGCCTTTATCCAGCCCTTGGAGCTCTATTCCTCCCACTATTATAATGTACTATTTCTCCTACTGACACCAACAAGGAGCACTATTTCTTCCACTGATACCAATGATGGGATACTATTCTTCCTACTAATAGGTGGACTACTCCTACAGACCACCAACCATGAAGCCATATTTATTCTCACTGATGCCAGGCCCTGGACATTTTCTGTCCCTGGTGGCCACAATCCAGCCCTCCTAAAGTCTGAAGGACAATAAACTTTGGGGAGTTTGGAGACCCCTGTTCTAGAGAAAAGAAGGAGGCTGTGTCTCTCCCACTCGCAGACCAGGTCAGGAACCTACACCTATGGAGTAATGTTGAATATAGATTTCTAGTGTGTCCTGTTGATGACATCATTTTGAAATTTATGGGGATGTCCAGACTTCCTAAAGTCTGAAGGACAATAAACTTTGGGGAGTTTGGAGACCCCTGTTCTAGAGAAAAAAAGGAGACTGTGTCTCTCCCACTGGCAAACCAGGTCAGAAACCAACACCTATGGAGTAATGTTGAATATAGATTTCTAGTGTACCCTGTTGAGGACATAATTTTGAAATCTATGGGGATGTCCAGCCTTCCTAAAGTCTGAAGGACAATAAACTTTGGGGAGTTTGGAGACCCCTGTTCTAGAGAAAAGAAGGAGACTGTGTCTCTCCCACTGGCAAACCAGGTCAGAAACCTACACCTATGGAGTAATGTTGAATATAGATTTCTAGTGTACCCTGTTGAGGACATAATTTTGAAATTTATGGGGATGTCCAGCCTTCCTAAAGTCTGAAGGACAATAAACTTTGGGGAGTTTGGAGACCCCTGTTCTAGAGAAAAGAAGGAGAGTGTGTCTCTTCCACTGGCAAACCAGGTCAGAAACCTACACCTATGGAGTAATGTTGAATATAGATTTCTAGTGTGCCCTGTTGATGACATAATTTTGAAATTGTTGGGGATGTCGTAGTGCTAGGAAATAAAAACATCACAGATGCTGAACTGATCTCTGTTGTCCCTGGAATTCGGAATTAGTTACACAGCTGGTGATATAAATATGATGGAAAAGTTAACAACATATTTTCCTATGTAAAATTTAGCTTCATATGGATAGATTAGGCATTATTACATGTTACATATTTCAGAAAACCTGCACCAGATAATTTATTCTTACTTTGAACTGTACTTTTACTTGTATGTTTTGGTCCTAGGTCATGAGGGAGAGCTGGAAGGCAGCTAATGAAATGTGGGACTGGTAAACGCTGATAAGGGCCGGTCTTCCAGGAACATGAACTCCCAATTCTGCATTTCCTACAGAGATCTGGACATCTCTAAAACTGCAATCAACCTAATAACGATGCACTTGAGCGGTAACAGGTTGTCATTAGAGCAGCATCTGCTCTCATCAAAGTTAATTATTCAGCTGCTTTGTTTTTCGAGTTGGTGCCTGTTAAAATTTAGCAGAATCTTAATTAAAACACATTTACAAACTCCTTAGATGCTCGTCTCCTCTGAAGGAATCGGCAGTCTTCCCTGGAAGCATCAGGCATGGTTAGAGACATTAAATAGGAACTGAACAACTGAACATGTTTTTTGTTAACTCTTGGAATGCTGAAATAGTATTACATTATATTCACCAGCTTGACTTCTAGATTTTTCTTGCCTGTAATTAACACAGTGACGCAGCCTCCATTGCTAATATACATCACATGAGGGCAAACTTTTCAAAGTTTGGGTCAATGTATTTACTTTTTTTTAAGTATTATTAATATTATACAGGATTTATATAGCGCCAACAGTTTACGCAGCGCTATACAATATACAAAGGGGGGGGGGGGCAGTACAATTATAATACAGTTCTATTCAGAAGGAATAGGAGGGCCCTGTTCATGGAGCTTACAATCTAAAGGGAGGGGAAGGTGGTACAAGGTAATAGCTGTAGTGGATGATCTGATGGAGGTGACTCGGGTACAGTTCTTAGGTGGAGTTGGGGAAGGCTTCCCTGAATAGGTGAGTTTTCAGGGATCACCTAAATGCAAAGTATATTGGATTTTAAAAATACCAATTTTATATGTATGCTTATATGTTTACAACCATTGTTTTACCAATTAAAATGTATTAATGACAAAGGATATCTAGGGAACTATGGGTTATTTTAAAGAGACTTCCATCCATAATTGCTGTTTTTGTTCACTGAAACCTTGGATGGAAGTGTTAGATAAGGCATGAATCACCCATTTGACTCAGTTACTTGTGTAAATGTCAGCTTGAGCCATTGAGCCCTAAAAGCATGCTTTTTCCAACAGGTAGTTGGCAACAGAGGGAGAATCTATCTGGAGAAAAGATTACATACTACTCATATGCAATAGTTTAAGATTACCTGACTGAAAAAGACACACCTATTTTACTAGACCTGAGCAAAGAAAGGACATGTATACAAACCAATTACACATTTACTTTAAAATAGAGGCTATCATCATATTGTGATCATATTGTGATACTAGTTTAAAACATATCATTAAAATGCTATTAAAACAGGAAGTGTAATTTTGAATAAAAATTGCCAATATCTTTCCCCATACTCATCCAATACCTTGAGTATGAGTCCCTTTAATAAAAACGAATATGCATTCACTCTGACTAGTGGCAAAGTTTTATACATAGCTACACTTCCCTTTAAAGTAAGGAAAGCATGTTTATTTAACTTGCATCTAAAATTGAACACGTAAGCACTTCTGGACCGGAAAGTTTTACCCCCTTAATGACCAGACCATTTGTTGCGATTCGGCACTGCGTTACTTTAACAGACAATTGTGCTTTCGTGCAACGCTGTACCCAAACAAAACTTGATGTCCTTTTTACCCCCACAAAGAGAGCTTTCTTTTGGTGGTATTTGATCACCTCTGCAGTCTTTATTTTTTGCTCTATAAACACAAATTGAAAATTCTGAAAAAAAAAAAAACAATATTTTTTACATTCTGCTATAAAACATTCCCAATAAAAATAAATAAATATAAATGTTTTCATCATTTTAGGCCAATTTGTATTCTGCTACATATTTTTGGTGAAAAAAAATCCCAATAAGCGTATATTGATTGGTTTGTGTAAACGTTATTGTGTCTACAAACTAGGGGAAAGATTTATGTACTTTATATTTATTTTCATTTTTTTACTAGTAATGGTGGCGGTCCGTGATTTTTAGTGGGACTGTGACATTGTGGCGGACAGTTCGGACACCTAACTGACATTTTTGACACTTTTGGGGGGACCAGTGACATTACTACAGCATCACTTTTCAGAGGTGTTTGACAGGTGGTGAGGAGGCTATAACCCATAAATGCCATACCACCAAATGCATGTGAGATGGTTGCAGCGTGGCCCTATTCACTTGAATGGCATTGCATGGCAGCTGTACTGCCCACTGAATGCAACAGGGCATAATTTTTGCTGTGCCTGTGAAGCAAAGCATTGGGGCTGTGGCATGTGAACAGCATCACCTACTGCCTCTGCAACTTAAGGGTGAGCCATTAAAAAGAGGCCCTACTGAGTGTTTTTACCATCCCCCTCAAATGGGCCCTTCTTTAGTTTAGCTGCAGCGCTGTCACCCTTTCCTGCATGTTTGTGATTGGGACTACAAGCAGCTGTGCCAACACACAGTATACTGCCACATTCCGCCATAGTCACCTCAGTGAACCTCTGATGTTCAGTTGCCGCTGAGGGACACATAAGTCCACATGAATTTCATACAGAGTCTACAGATTGTGCACAGGGAAAACATGTATAAAGTAAGGGGTAATGTAATAATGTGATCCTGTTAAATTTACAGAGATATACAAATCTAAGGGGTCTATTTATAAATGTTTTCACCCAACTTTCACTCTTGATTTACACATATTTATACGTGGATTTTACTGAAAAAACGGTATGAACTCCCAGTAAAAGTTTATTTGTTTATCTTGCATGTAGTCCCTTAAGGCTCCTTTCACACGGCCGCTCCGTGTGAAAGGTCCGCTGCGGGACTTTTTTTTTTTTTTTTCCACGGAGCGGATGACATTTCTGTCATCCGCTCCGTGTGCCCGCATATCATCCTATCCGTTTGCGGATGATATGCGGACATAATGTATGTCTATGGCACTGCGGATGTCAGCGGATGACACCGCTGACATCCGATTTTCCTTCCTTTCCGTTTTTTACACGGAAGGAAAAATAGGGTTCTGTTCCGTTCATAAAAACGGAACAGAACTGACAGGAGGAAAATCGTGTGTCAGTGGATGGTATTCCGCTGACACCCGCAGTGCCATTCACTTACATTGATGTCCGCAAATCATCCGCAAAAAAATAGGATGATTTGCGGACACACGGAAAGCAGCGGAGCGGCCGTGTGAAAGGAGCCTTAATGTTCTTTTGGGAGTTTTGTTTTTTATTAAAGTGTTACTAAACCCACAACAGTAAAATTCATCTGTATATGCAGTAAAGCATGCTTGCTATACTCACTGTGGAACCGAAGGGGTTAGTCCTGCACATCGTGTAAAAAGGCTGTTTGATTCTGTCTTCTCTGATCCTCCCCTTCTTTTATTGTCCGCAATCCATCTCCTGATAGTACAGAGCTTTGGGGGGCAAGCTGCACATGCTCAGTTTGGTGTGTATTGCTAAAGAGTTGTTTTTCTTTCTTGGGAGAGTACTGCGATTAGCACAGGGCCAATCAGCACTGTCCAGACAGAGGGTCAGGGGTCCTGCAGCCTCATAGGACAGTCAGAGGAGAATGAAAACTCCTCCTACAAGCTTAAACCAGACACTGATAGAAGTCACAAGACTGCTTTAACTGCTGATGCGAAAAGGTATTTAGCAGTTTGTATTTACTAAAACTATTTCCATGTTCTGTGTACTGTGGGAGAGCAGATATAGTGAGTGCAGAGTCCTGGGTTTAGTAACACTTTAAACAAAAGATAAATGGTAATATGCAACATGTAGATTTCAGATGACTGCATTAAGAGCAGTAAAATTATACCTGATTGGTTGCTGAAGAATGGTGCCTTTTGCATGTTGCTTGTCTAAATATGCCTTCAAATATATTTTATTTTGTTGATTTTCTTACTTGTTTTAATGTTTAAATGCCTATATGCTGCTGTTTTTATATAATTTGTTTTTGACACCCAATATACCTCAGTATATTCTAAACCCTTGACTATTGCACATTTTGAAAATCCTTATAAATGCCTATGTACAAATGCCTAGTCCTTGAAGAGTTGTTGGAATGAATGCACCCTTATTCTTTGTCCTATTTACCTCAGCTGACCCCCCCTCCCCCCAAAAAAATAAAAAAAAAACATGCCCTGTTGTTAATACCAAGAGGTTGACTTACTAAAGGCAAATAGGCTTTTCACTTAGCAAAGGAAAATTACACTTTGTAATGGAACTGTGAAACTTCACTTTGCAAAGAATACTCATTCATGTACAAGGAAAAAAATAAAAATAAACTGTGTTTTTGCCTGCACACGATTCGATGAGCAGAAGCTTCACCTGTTTTACAAAGCTCTGAGGAATGTTCCATTTCAAAGTACAACTTCCCTTGCAAAGTGAGCAGTCTATTTGTCTTTAGTAAATCAACCCAAATACATAGAAAATGAATGTAGAAGAAATGCATAAATCTAACTATTCCCAAAATGTTTCCTCCCCCCTCCTCCTAGCTATCATGTCTAACCTGTATAAAAAGAGATCTGTGTACTTACCTATTTTAAATCTGATCCAGCCTGGTCATGTGATCCAACTACTTCAGCTCTCCTGTGTTAGTGAGTGGCTGCTGCAGGGTAGGGCCAACAATGCCATGGGAGTCTATAGGTGACGTCACAAATCCTGGAATTCCTCTCCGTGTTAGGCAGTTCCTAAATTGGTCCTGCAGGATCGCATGACCGGGTTGAAGTGGACTAAAATTATATAAGTATACAGATCTTTTGTGGCCGGCACAGTGGCTAAGTGGTTAGCACTTCTGCCTAGCAGCAGTGGGGTTGTCAGTTTGAATCCCAATTACAACCAGTGTTGGGGTAGTTACTCAAAAAATGTAACTAGTTACTTCTGTAAATTGTAATGAGATTACTTTACTAGTTACTGCATTTGAAAAGTAACTTCACTACATATTACTTTACTTTCCTCTTTCTTCATTGACCGTGTAGAAGAAGATACATGTCACTCTTTCTGCATAGAGTTTATTGTATAAACACAGGCTTTGGGAAACATGAGAACAAAACCTGAAAAAACAGAATAAAACATAAAGTGCAACAAAAAATCATAAACTTCATCCCTCTCTATTCTTCGAAATAACGATTGTATCGCACGGCTTGGGTAACGCAGGAAAGCGCGTTCCTATAGCCTAGTAAAGTAGTGTAGTTACTTCCTATAGCCTAGTAAAGTAGTGTAGTTACCAATATTAGTATTGTAACTAGTTACTTTATTTAGTTACCAAAAAAAGTAATGTAGTTACTGTAATTAGTTACTTTGTAACTAGTTACCCCCAACACTGATTACAACAATACCTGCCTGGAGTTTGCCTGTGCCTGCATGACTGTCCTCCCAAGCTCCAAAGAGATTAGATTAAGTGGCTCCTATCTAAGGCTCCATTCACACCTGAGTGTATCATTTTTTCTGGCATTTTTTGCAGGTGTTTGGAGGTAGGCGTTGACATATAACAAAAACGCTTGCAATCGGCTAAAAAAGAAGCTCATGTATTTTATTGAGATTCAGGCTTTTTGCTTCAGGCGAAAAAAAACGCTCACATGTGAACAGGGGCCATTGAAATTAATGGGATTTTGCTTGTTGGGCGTTTTGAGACTTTAGAGATGAGCCTTTTACATGCTGAAAAATGCTCAGGTGTGAACAGGGCTCCAATTGGCCCATGTATAGGTATTAATGTGAGTTAGAGACCTTTTAAGCTCCTTGAGGGCAAGGACTGATGTGAATGTACAATATACTGTATATGTGTAAAGTGCTGCATAATTTAGTAGCACTATATAAGAACCTGTAATAATTATAATAATCTTGTTTATACCGATAAAGCATGGTAGAAAGAAGAAGGGTGAAGGCAACATTTTTAAGAATTTTTAGATTTGGACTTTTTTTTTCCACTTTAAGAAACAAGAATGGGATTATTTTTAAGAACAGGGCAAATAAAGTGTGAAGAACAAAAAACTGGGGTCCATAATGACCATAATCATGTTTCCTTTATTCTATGTGAAATTAGGAAAGTGATTGTGGAAAACAACTGATTTTAAAAAAAAAAGTCACTCTCTCCCAGGTGAAATTTTGGTTATATGTCATAATTTACATTGTGATACCTACCCATTGTGATGTTGCTGCTGGGAGATAAAGGCACATTTTGGTAGTAACTTTAGCTAGGGGCATGCTAATCCAAGAGAATCCTCTATGCAGCACATTCCTTTTATCCTATAAACGCTTACCTGCTGCTTCTTTATTGCCCTGGCTGTGCTCTATTATTTTCCCCAATTATTACCAGAAGAAGAAAACTTATGTTAGCAGTAAACTGTAAAGACATGAAAGGAAGTATAGATATAATTTTTCCTTGAAATGCATCGGAATGTGGTTCTGATATTCAGGGGACAGAATTTGCACATAATGCAATCTGGAGGAACAAATCTCTCCAGAAATCTTAATTCACTTCTAATTTGTCACTCTTCAGACTGGCATCTTATTGCAAATATCTGCATTGAGTACATTGTTTGTTTTAGCTACGAATGCAGCGCATCTTTTTTCTGTAGCATTTCATCCATCTAGAATTGCTGAACCTTCACCCGTGTGTGTGAGAATCATTCGGTTGAGATGTGTGCCACTTTTGTTGAGACATACACATGCTGTCTTGTATCCTCTGATGAATTTCTCTGTGTCTTCCATACTCCCTGTAGGGAGACAAGCTTCAAGTGAGGCTTAAAATTTGATAAGAAGCTAATGATGCATACATGTACAGATGTGCATCCTTCATCCCCATTAGACTGCTGTGGAGGGAAATAGTGGGCGAGATTTATTAACTCTTGTTCAGCCAAACTCTAGCACACCACCAAGAGATTGCTTGCCATGCTTCGTTCAGTTTTTACCATCCATGTGAAATAACTCCCTTTAAAAATAAAGCACAGGTAATTTTTGGAGGTAAGATCTCGATAGACCCAGACAATAAATTTGTCAGTTATGGCATTTGGCAGAAGAGCTGGTATGACTGAGTATGGGAATTGGGTTGAGCTAGTGTGTGCTATGCAGTTTACATAAGCCCTGGTGCCTATGAATGCTACAGATCTAAAAGTCTTGGCAAAGGTTGGTAATCCAGAAAAATAAGTGTGCTTTAGTGTGCAGTGGGCTTTAAAGGAGAAGTACAGCCAAATCTTATTTGGCTGTACTTCTCCTGTGGATCACAGTAGTGCAGTTTGTTCTGCATTCCTGTGATCCATTTTCAGCAGACAGGGGGCTGAAGAACGCTGTCGACTGAGGTCACAGAGCCGATCCAGACTTGGGAAAGATTGCGACTATATAATTGGGATCTGCCCACAAGCCTGGACAGGCACCCGGCTTAGCTTTTCAGTTAGCTGCTGAGAGCCTGAGCCGACCACTCCCGCCCCTTCACAACCCAGCGTTCCTGTGAGCGCTGGAGGGGCAGAGCAGATAGCAGTGACTAACAGTCACCAGCTCTCTGCTAGCGGAGCTCTGAGAACTAAGTGATTGGTGTTTGATTGCTCACTTGTCAGCCTTAGAGCCGGCAAGGGACAGCATCGGGTAAGTTCCACCTAGGTAAGAATGATTATAAACTAAAAAAAGTTCCCATACTTCTCTTTTTTCTTTTAATTCTTTATTTAGAGGTATGCCATGAAAAATTAAGAACAACAACACTACAAACAAACGCATGATAGCAAAAGAAATGCAGTCTACGTAGTACAGGGAACAACCTTGTGCAAAACAGACTATCACGGATCAACAACAAATAATGTAACCTGGGTTCGTATGTTGTCTTTTCGACCATTTTTATGCATTCATATGCAGTACTGCCGTAAAAAAATAGTTTGTGTGGAGGGTGGTCCAGCGCCACCCACCCGAGTGGAGGGGGACAGAAATCCCCGCCGGCATCTACCACATGGCCGGCAAGGGGGCCCACCAAAAGTCCACCCCAAAGCGGGGAGGACCCCGGGACTAACCCCCCACCTTTTGTCCGGAGCACACCTTGTGACATTTTATAATTTACTAGAATGGAAAGGGCAAACACAGTGCCCTAAGGCAGGGAGGAAGGGGAAGAGGTAGCCATACTTCTCTTTTAAAGTTGAGGCTGTATTTCGCTCTCAGTTCAGCCCTAGTACACTACATTTTTGGTTTGTAAAGCTGAAATAATATTGCTGTCATAGAAGCTCATATAGATGGATTAACAAAGGAAATGCACTTCACTATGGCTTTGCTTTTAGGTATAGGCCTGTAGGGCTAGTGGTATTGTCTCTATAGAACACAAAATTAATTGTGAAGCAATATGTTGAAGAACATTTTGTCTATAAAATAACACATTTAGAATTTTTTGTAAAAAAAAAAAAAAAAAAATGGAAACATTGATGGTTTAGTGCATTTCATTTACTGGCAATTAACGTGAGGTATTACTTCAGAGTATGAGACCCCGTAGTGAAATTTTGAAGAGGTTACCTGTTGGCAGGGCCAGGTGGTTTAACAGAATGGAAACTGCAGCACCAAAACACAGAAAACACAGGTGTGGAAGGTTTACCAATGATGACACACAATGGCAAGTTACCAGTAGCATTGTTGTCCCATAGATAAATCTAATGTTACCGGAGCAGCTCCAGAGAAGGGGGTGTCTGATAGGCAGAGTGTGGTTCAAACCGTAGTAGATTAACTGTGCAAGTCCTAGATCAATGCACTGTGGACTCCATTTTAAAAGCCCTGGCCAAGGTTTTATTAATCCATTCAGTGCACAGACAGGTCCATTTGAACCTCCAGTCTTCAATGCGTTTCATTTACTACCATGCTTATCCTGTTTTGTGGCCTGCCCATGAAGTGGATTACAGACTGCTGGTGAACCTGCACCTATTTCATCAGATGTGCTGGGGCACTATTTGAAGAAGAACAGTGACGTCTTTTGTCTAAATTTAAAGTATGTCTTAATCAAGTATAGGTAGCAAGAAAGTTGGCAGCATAGTCAATACACTGCTAGGTACTAGTGCTGTGGGCAGAAGTTGCCTGGGAAGAGTGCAGTAACAGTGAAGGGTAAAAAATGTTAACATTTATTTTTTAACTAACTACGTTTACATACTTCTTTAAACTGTTATTTTTTTTTTAGAACTACAAACAGCTGTCATTTCAGTTTTAAGCTCAGGAGACACTGCAGGATTTCTACAGTTTGAGGAAGATTGTGCATGAAGGAATGAAGCCAGTCTAGAGAAAACAGTGGGATACACTATGTCAAATTATTACTCTATACTTGCTGTCTGTCTGGATCAGTGGGCTACAATGCTTGTTTGGTTGTATAACAAAAATATACCTTAACATATGGAGAGGCAGCAAACAATATTTAATGCATCCTGCTTTCATCATTGCCCAGGCTCAGCAGAATAAATTACCTTGAGATGGCTGTCTATTTCATATTGTCCCAAGGGTAGCCCCGTCACATTATGTTTGAGATAAATGCCTAGATGTTCACCCACAAAGAAATCCATACAAACCTGAAACTAGTGTAGCACCTCCTAGGTAGGTGCTAGAAGAGAGAATATCATTTTTGGATCTTTCTGCTTACCAGAGAGATTGCCAGGTACATTTATATTGCTCTCTGCCTACCAGAGAGCAGGATCTGCTAGTGAGGTCTGTTCATGGTGCTCAGATGCAGCTCAGTTTGTCTGAAGTGTTTCACACTGGTACAATAGGGAGGCATATTGAACAGTGGGAGGAAACCTGACAAATGGGTGCACAGGTATTTAGTATAGCCCTGGTAATTGAGAGAGGAAAGCACCTCATGCTGTGCATGCTGGGATACTGTATAAATACCAAAGGAACATGTGCTTTGGGTCTTTCAGCTGAAGAGCGGGGTCCCAGAGGAAGGGGGCGGCTGCCCCTCCTCTTTAGAAACTGCCATGTGGCCTCAGGTGGTCGACCTGAGGTCCGGGGAGTCAGAGAGGAGCTGAACCCAGATGTCCTGCAGAGCTGACTGGAGGGGAAACACGGGAGAGGATCTGATTCTGTCTACAGTGAGTTCAATATTGAGTTGGGTTCAATATTGAGTTGGGCACTTCTATCGAAATAGCGCAGCACTTATTTTGACACTAGTACTATATAATATATCTCATATTATAGAAGCAGCTTTTCCTTTGTCACTTATTTATTACCACTAGTGTGGTTTCATTCATTTGATTTCAGGTTTTTGAAATACATACGTATTTTAGGTATTATACCTGCCAAAGTATTTGTATTTTTTTCATCTAGTCCTGCAATCAACACAGTCACATTGGTGATTTGCTTTTTTTAATTCAAGCTAAGCAATTTACTTAAAGTGAATGTAAACAAACCATTCAGTTTAAAATAGAAATTAAAGGAAAAATATTTTTGTATAGATATAAAAAAAAACAAAAACAAAAAAAAAACACTATAAATACTTTTTCCCCCTTTTTTTTAGTTGATCACATTCCCTCTGTTCTCAGCTGCATAAGGGCTGGGGGGAGGGGAAGCTGCAGCACACTAAGCTTCCCAGTGAATGACTGTGCAGCGGGGGCGTGTCAGGGCAAGTCTGATCACTGGAGAGCATACTGAGTTCCCAGCATAGTTAGAGAACTGACCATGGTTTGCTCTCCTGCTTAGTGTGGCCGGTTGTCAAAAGGAAAGCAAGGGGACTAGCAGGAACACCAGGGATTTCACATAGAAGAAGCAATACAAAAAAGCAGGATACTTTCTCATACAAGTACATGGTACAGAAGGCACATATCAGGAATATGAAGTGTTACATGTTATATGAAGGGTAACAAACGCTTCAAAGGTCCCCTTCCTGCTCCCTGCATATGATACATGTGTACTCAATTCTCTTCTCCTGTAAGCATGTTCCTTTTCAGCACATGCAGCAAACCTGCCTTAGAGAATTGATTCTACTTCTCCCAGTCTGAATGCCACCATAAAGGATATTACAAGAAGCTAAAACCAAATCAGATTCAGGTTCTTACACTAGCAACGTGTTTGTATCTGCCTGGAGGTCAGATTATATTCCTACATAAAAGTGAGAAAAATAAAGTAAAGCTGAGTACCCAGTTTGCTTGTAAGTACATGGTGGAGAAAGGATCTAGAAAGCTTGCCTGCCCCAGTAGCCATGGTGGCTATTTGCATCCCTAGATGGTGCTGTTGTATGCTTTTCATCACTTGTCTTAGTTTAGCTGTGGCTCTTTTTGGGTTTCAGTCAGTATTTTAATAAATTAAAGCACGCTTACCCGATTTTATTTTTTTATGCTGCAAATATACAGTATATCTTCTTCAAGAATTTTATGACAGTCACTTAGCTAATTTACAGTATAAGCCTACCTTGTACCGTAAAGAGAGCTTGACAATGGGCAATTAATCGTTTTCTGTAAACTGTTATTGCTCATTTGCTTGCACAGTCTAATTTTGTTTCTGTCTGGCGCTATCCCTCCACAGTCTCATATATTTAAAAAATGACTGGATTTCCTAAACTCATTTAAACTGGTGATTACATAGTTACATAGTCAGGTTGAAAAAAAAAGACACAAGTCTATCAGGTTCAAACTATAGAAAATACAATCAATAAATACATTGAAAATCCCCATATATGAAGCCTATACCCAGAGATGATCCAGAGGAAGACAAAAATAACACTATAAAGCATGGTTCAGTATGTTCCATCAGTGGTAAAATCCATTCTTGATCACCTAAAGCGATTGGATATTCCCTGGATCAACAATCTCTCATGTTATTCTTATTATAATTGTTAAAAGCCAGCTTTATTCGGTGTATTTAGGATGCATCCAGCTTTTTTTTTTTAAACACTCAACTGAGAACTAGTTCTTGAGGGAGTGTATTCCACATTTTCCCAGCTCTTACTTTGAAGCCTTCAATAGGCAAAGGTTAAATCTCTTTTCCTTCAGATCCAAAGAGTGCCAACTTGTTCTTTGAAATGACCCTAAAATAAATCATTTTGTGCATAATGGGGGCAGTCACTGCCCCTTAGTTTATTTAACGGCAGGTAGGCAGTAGAGTTGTCATTTGGCAGGAGCCAAGTGTCAGGTGTGGCCAGTGTTTATCATGATTAACGCTGGATTTACTTAAGGGGACATTTATGTTTTTTTGGGCAGGCTTTTTTTAAATAAAGGACTTTTCAAAATCTTTTTTTTTATTTTTTACTTTGCCAATTTTTTTGTTAAATGAGCAGGGGTACTATGTATGTATGTACATACTCATTCACATGGGGGTGGGGGATCTGGGGGTCCCCTTTGTTAAAGGTGCTTCCAGATTCCGGTAAGTCACCCACTGCATCCCCACAGCCACTGGGCCAGGGTTGTGGGAAAGAGGCCTTTGTCCTCATCAACATGGCGACAAGGTGCTTTGGGGAGGTAGTCCTCCCCCCAAAGCACGCCCTATGTTGAGGGCACGTAGCCTGTTATGGTTCAGGGGGGGGGGTGCTCGCCCATTCCTCCTTTTCTTGCCTGCCAGGCTGCATTCTGAGATAAGGGTCTGACATGGATTGGGGAGGGGGGGGGGGGCACGCTGTTTTTTAAACAATTTTATTGCAAGCTCTTCTTTTGTTTACATTTTGCATTCAGGGGGGAATCCAACTGACAGCAGATGAGTCATAGTTCTCAAGGAGGCGACAGGTGCTAGCTCCTTAACAACCGGCTATTCCCTGGTTGTTAAGGATGCCGGCGGCTGCCAGGATTAAAATACTGCTAGTTTTTACTACTAAAATACTATATTGCTTCAAGAAATAGTACATGCTGTATTTTAGTAGTGGTTTTTAGTGAATTGCAAAACTTTTTTTGAACAACGCAATGAGGTATTTTACCGTTGATCTTAAAACAGTAGAACACTTAAAACAGTAAATACCGTTTTGTGAATAGAGGCCATTGTTACATACTAGAGTGGTCACAAGTAATTAAGTGGACTTTTTTACACACTGAGATTTGTCACAAATTCTTATGTGTATGGGCGATTATCAACAATTATAAAGATATTTGCACGCACATGATTTATTGTATATGTACATTGAGATCTGTCACAGATTGTTATATGGATGGATGATTGCCACTATTTGTAATGAGTTTTCACTTGCACGTTTTTTATATGCATTTTGTGTTTTAAGTCACCATGATAATATTTTGTAATAGTTATTAGGTATATGAAAGATATTCAGCTGTTATTGTTCTTGTGTAATCACACCAATTTCACTTTCACTTATAATAGTATTTTCTGGTCAAAAAAACTCTGTGTGTCCTTTATCCAACTCTCAAGTATCGTCTGACGGTACAAGTTAAACTTGCACGTCGTATTTTATAGTTTGTACTTATTGGCAAATACTATTATTATTAAGTAAGTGAAAAAGTCAGCGCTGCTTCTCTCTTTGTTTAAAAAATATATGTGCTGGATCATATGAAAGTGCTAAGTGCTATTTAGAATAAGTGTGCATAATAATCTACAATAATATGTGTCAACATATGATGAATATCATCAAGTGCTAGTGCTGTTGCGTGATCAAATCAATATCAAATCAATATAACATCAATAGAAAACAATAATAAACAATCAATATAATCCTTAATTTATTAAATTCATTGTGCAAAAAAGTCCTTAAATAATAAAGTTCATTGTGCAAAATAGTGCTTCGGTGCTGTTATGCATAAAGTGCTCCGGTGCAGCTGTTTGAAAGGTGCCAGTGCTCCCCTTAGGTGACCCCACTCACCAGATAAATGAATATAGTCAGCCTGGAATAATCTCCATGGGGTTGGTGATTGCACTTAACCGGATAACAACAGGGATGCTGGATGACTTACTCTCTTATAATCCTCTTGGAAAAGAAGAATGCAAGAGGCCCGCCATGGTGAAGTATGTCAAAAAGTTTTAATACAAGCAAAACGGATTACACTTACAAAAGTACAGGAAGTGGATTGCAGTATTCTCTAGTGGATGCTGTGGCTACAGCATGCGTTCAACCGACCGGAAGTGCCCGGAACTAACGTCACACGTCGTATGCCTTAGCGAGGAAGAGAGCATACTGCCCCATTGTTTTTGTCAGTGGAAGCAATAGTTCCCTATTATTTGTGGCAGCAGAAGGAATAGTGCCCCATTGTTGGTGTCAGTGAAGGAATATTGTCCGTCAATGGTGTCAGAGGGAGAAAGTATGCCCCATTGTTGGGGTCAGTGGGGGGAATAGTGCCTCGCATTAGTGGAAGGAATTATGGCCCAAGGGCAGGATAAAGTCGAGCTAAGGGCCACATCCAGCCCACGGGCGACAGTTTGGAGGCAGTTGCTTTAAAGTAATAAGGTGTCACTAAGTCAAAATATAAAAATACCCTAAGCTTGCAGAAACAGGTAACTCAGCAAGCAATATCTCTTCTACATCATACTGCTGGGAAAAGCTTTTAACCCTGGACATTATGCCTACTGGGATTAGGACCAATCTTCTCCTATTTCCTTTAGTTAGATCTCACAAACTTTACAGACACCATGCTATAAATGCCTCTGTTTCATGACTGAAGCTAGTAAAAGAGACATGGCAGGCAAATTGGTGTGAGGGCCACCCCAGGTTTAAAGGGATTGTAAAGTCTCATATTTTTTATGTAGCACCCTACAAGGTAGGTGCTAGGTAAAGTACAGTATAGTGGGCCTTGTCTGCTTATCAGCAGGGCTATGATTTTCAGCTGGGCTGTCATGTCTCCCAGGTGTGGCTGTTGAGATTCGGGAGTCTCCCCACTGTGCTCTATGAGAGGGTTCTCATTGGGCAGTGGAGGAAACCCAGCCAATGGCACACTCAGGTTTGTATCTACCTCAGAAAGGCAGATTCTGCTGAAGAGCACTCTGGTAGTGGGCACATGATGCAGCGTCTTTGGCGGGAAGAAGAGTCCCAGGAGGGAGAGTACGGCTGTCTCTCGTCCTGTCAGAGGAATCGGGTGTCCCCGGCGGCTTGCCTAGTGAGAGGGGACAGAAGGCTGAGCTGAGCTGCAGAAAGGATCCAGTGCGGAGGACCTGCGGAGCTGAGAGGGGTCCAGTTACAGAAAAGCATTCCCAGTTCATGAGTACTGCAAACTGCCCCCTGGGGGTCTGCCTAGAGGGGACCACTCCGGTGAAGGTCGTAGGGATCCAGGAGCTAGCTAGCCGGTGAAGGAGCAAGAGTAAAGAAGGTGCCAGTGTTGACCCTGAAGAGCAAAGAGGGTGCCAGTGTGTGGACCCTGAAGTGTAGAGGGGGTGCCTATTGAGAGGACCCTGAAGTGTAGAGGGGGTGCCTAGTGAGAGGACCCTAAAATACAGAGGGGGCGCCAGCGGTTGGGCCCTGAGGTGTTAAAGTGTACATTGTGCAGTGTACAGTGTTGAGAGTTGCAGCAGCAGGAGCAGTATACAGAGGCTACCTCAGTCAGCAAGGACTGGAGGGAGCAGTGTTCGGGACTTTTGAGCTAACCAGAGTGTCAGCGCCAGCAAGCGTTGGTCGGCATTTTTCTTGAAAGTGTCCCATTTGTACCTAGTTGAGCAAGAGAAGTATTTCACTCATTCCCTTCTCCCACCCCCAATATAAAAAAACAAAAAACAAACCCAAGATGCCAGACTGGTCTTTGACTCAAATCTCACACTGGGGTATTCAGCTTAAAGGGGCTGCTGGCGTTTTCAGTGACCATGGCAGACCCACATCAGGCCCAATGCCTGGAAATCCTGCTACATTTTAAATAACAAATATGTAATACTTACCTGCTCTGTGCAGTTGATTGTGCACAGGGCAGCCAGGATCCTCCTTTTCTCAGGTCCCTCTTCGCTGTTCCTAGCCCCTCCCTCCCGTTGAGTGCCCCCACAACAAGCAGCTTACTATGGGAGCACTGAAGCTGAGGCACAGCTCGGTGTATCCATTCAGACACATAGCTGCCATTTGGCCACATCCCTCTCTCTCCTGATTGGATAACTGACTTTTATTGACAGCCACAAGAGCCAATGGCACCACTGCTGTGTCTCAGCCTATCAAGAAGGAGAGTCCCAAAGGCCAAAGGGACTTGTGGACATCGCTGGACAATTGCACCCCACTCTTAGTCTGTTCAATATTGACTTTGCCCACCCTTTGCAGGTATAACAGCTTCAACTCTTCTGGGAAGGCTGTTCAAAAGGTTTAGGAGTGTGTCTATGGGAATGTTTGACCATTCTTCCAGAAGCGCATTTGTGAGGTCAGGAACTGATATGGACTAGAAGGCCTAGCTTGCAGTCACTGCTCTAATTCATCCCAAAGGTGTTCTATAGGGTTGAGGTGCAGGCCAGTCAAGTTCCTTCAACCCAGACTCATTCATTGATGCCTTTATGGACCTTGCTTTGGGCACTGGTGCACAGCCATGTTGGAACAGAAAGGGGTTATCCCCACACTGTTTCCACAAAGTTGGGAGCATGAAACAATGTCTTGGTATGCTGAAACCTCAAGAGATCCCTTCACTGGAACTAAGGGGCCCAGCCCAACCCCTGAAAAACAACCTCACACCATAATCCCCCCTCCCCCAAATGATTTTGACCAGTGCACAAAGCAAGGTCCATTAAGACATGGGTGAGCGAGTTTGGGGTGGAGGAACTTTACTGGCTTGCACAGAGTCCTTACCTCAACTCGACAGAACATCTTTGGGATGAATTAGAGCGGAGACTGTGAGCCAGGCCTTCTCGGCCAACATCAGATCCTGACCTCACGAAAGCGCTTCAGGAAGAATGGTCAAACATTCCAAGAGATACACTCCTAAATCTTGTGGACAGCCTTCCTATAAGAGTTGCAGCTGTTATAGCTGCAAAGGGTGGGCCAACTCAATATTGAACCCTATGTACTAAGACTGGGATGCCATTAAAGTTCATGTGCATGTAAAGGCAGGCGTCCCAATAAAGACATAGATGTCAGCATAAAATCCCAATTGAGTGAGACAAACATCTAGCTTATAAAGTTATAAAAGTCTCCTTTTGACAAGAAACTGTGCTTACAACTAGAAAAAAGAAAAATGGAAATTCTAGTAAATTAGGATGTAGTGAACACCCTCTAGTAACCTACCCACTCACTCTTAAATACACCATAGATTAAAGAGTGGGGCTCTATGGCATAGGTAGAGTAGCCCAAAGCACCATATCTAATGAGCCACCAAGGACTGTGCTTGCACGTGTTACTTGGGTGCTTGATTGTGTTTAGAACCCATACCCCATGTGCCCTATTTTTCTGTGCTAAAAAATTAAACGTTGGCAGCCCATAAAATTTGCACTATAAAAATGCACTGTAAACAATCAATCCCCCCGCCAAGTCACTGCTTGATGAATTGCTCCACACTGCTTGCAGCTACAGAGTCCAGTGACTACCTTTCAAAAGCCAATTACTGTTTGTTAAGAAAGAATACATAATTATTTACATGTGCACAGCCTGGCTACAGGTTCACTTTAAGGAGTTTATTTAAGCTCTTTCATGTTGTTGCAAAAAATACATTCTGATTTGTATTACGATATCATTGAAGACATAGTTTGTGGTGTGTAACTTTTATGTTGGGTGCCTGGTCTACAAAGAATAATTCCACGTAGTAGTCAGAAATAAAATTAGAACGGAATCCTTTACAGAATGTGTAATTAATGGGTGAGCAGTGACTGAATTTGGTTACGGTTAAAAATAAGCAATCCTCAATGCTACATATTTAGCAAAATGTGGTTTCCTATGTATCATTTTTAGATATTAAAAAAGAAAATGGAGGGTTTGACTTGTAAGCCAGAAATAAATGGCAAAATAGTTCACAACCGGAACAAGACAAAGAACAGGAAAAAATAGACAAAAACGTTTTGTAACCCTTCTTTCAAAGATGAAGAATCATAACAGCAAATCAAGTGCCTATGGTGTGTTTATAATTGCATCAGAACTATGGATACACTATTTGCAAAAAATTCACTACATGGATCTCACATTTCTTGCTTAATGAAGGAATCCCCATAATTTTCAGTTTAATAGCTAGAAGAAGCTGATAATGCACAACATTATTTTATTTTGTGTGTAGCATTTGTGTATATAACATGTTTTTTTAAAGTGTATGCAACACCCAAACTTTTATTTTTTTTGATTAAGTAGGGAATGTTGTTTTTTTTTTTTTTTTTGCTGTCTGTGTCCCTTACTTTACAAAAGACATATATGTATCTAAATAAATATGTACATAAATGCTATATTTTTTACTCACCACAAAGTATCATTTAACCATGGAATGCCTGCTGTAATTCAGGTCTGATACAGTACAATCTTTAACCGCTTGCCGACCGCCGCACGACTATTTACGTCGGCAGTCAGCCCCTCACAGGCAAAGTGACGTAGGGCTACGTCGCTAGCCTGTGAGGCTCTAGGGAGCGAGCGCGCGCCGCCTGAGGCGCGCTCCCGCTCCTGAGCGGTCACGGACCCCCCGCGCGTGTGCCCGGCTGACCCGATGTTCGCCAGGCATTCGCGATCTTCCGTTACACCGGAAGAAAGGCAGGCGGCTGATGTAAACAAAGCCGCCTGTCATTCTTCCCTGTGTAAGAATGGAGATCACACGGTTCTACTATGTAGGACTGTTGATCTCTGTTCTTACACTAGTAGCCACAGCCAATCACAGTTAGAAACACGTTCCTAGGGACACACTTAACCCCTCCCTCTCCAATAAAGTTAACTCCTTCACTGCCAGTGTCATTTTTACAGTAACAGTGCATATGTATAGCACTGATTACTGTGGTAATGTCACTGGTAACTCCAAAAGTGTCAAAAATGTCAGTCAAGGGTCCGATCTGTCCGCCGCAATGTCGCAGTCCCGCAAAAAAATCGCAGATCGCCGCCATTACTCGTTAAAAAAAAAAACAACAAAAATTACAAAAATCTTTCCCTTAGTTAGTAAACGCAATAACTTTTGCGCAAACCAATCAAAATACGCTTTTTGCAATTTTTTTTACCAAACATAGGTAGCATAAAACAAATTGGCCTAAAATGTTAAAAAATTTTGATTTTTACATTTTTTTGGGGGAATTTCATATAAAAAATGTGAAAAATATTGTTATTTTTGCAAAATTGACGCTCTTTTTTTGTTTACAGCGCATGATCAAAAAATCGCACACGTGATCAAATACCACCAAAAGAAAGCTCTGTTTGTGGGACAAAAAGGACACCAAATTTGTTTAGGTACAGCGTCGCACGACCGCAAAATTGTCCGTTAAAGTCACGCAGTGCCGAATCGCAAAATAGGCCCTGGTCAGGAAGGGGGTAAAATCTTCCGGGGCTTAAGTGGTTAATGAGGGTCACTTATGTCATGATTAGGAGGTTATCCAGGCTCCCATAGGAGAACAGGTATGAGGACTTATTACGTTTCATTCCTACAAGTCGCATGGCGTATATCTCACTAAGTTTGCTCCCACCCACTTTTTGTCTGCTGATCCTACTCACCTGTCTCTAAAAGCAGATCACATACATCCTCTTCTTCATATATACTGTATAAAGTTTCAAGGGTAGCCACAGCACTCTATGCTTGAAGCAAATGCTCAGGTGCTCACCCCCAAAAAATCCATATAAATCCAAAACTGGTTTAGAGGCACTCACGGGTCTTTTATTGTCAAAGCATCAATGAAGCTTAGTCCATCTTTCTCAAGAAACTACAACATGGAAGTTAACAGACTTATAAACCCAAAAGCCCCACCCACAACACCCCTTACTGATGACCTCACACAGTGCAAGGGTTAAAAGTCATATGCAGGGTAAAAAAAAAATCACACAAGGAGCAAATCCCAATAGTTCATCAAAAAGCAAAATATACAAAATCAAAAAATAGCCTCAACATTAAAATGGTGAATTGCAGAAAAAAATGTAACAAACAAAGCATGTAATAAAAATTTACAAGATGTCCACCATAGCACATGGCAAACACCAGGCAGGCTTGGACCACACCTAATTAGTACCATGAAAAATGAACAAGTGATATGCTAGGACAACATAGCAAAAAAAAAAAAAAAAGACCAAATAGCTACAAAAATACTACCCAAGACCAAACACCCCACGTGTGTCAAACGTATGTCAAGATTGTAGCAGTGTGAATAGCAATTTGTCGTTTTTATGTAGGAGCTATTTTTGAGCTTGATTTAACCACTTCAGCTCCAGGGGGTTTTACCACCTTAATGACCAGGCCATTTTTTCCGATTTGGAACTGTGATGTTATAACTGACAATTGCACGGTCGTGCGACACCGTACCCAAATACAATTGATGTCATTTTTTTCCCCACAAATAGAGCCTTCTTTTGGTGGTATTTGATCACCTCTGCAGTTTTTTGATATTGCGCTATAAACAAAAATAGAGCAACAATTTTGAAAAAAACACAATATGTTTTTCTTTCTGGTGTATAACATTCCCAATAAAAAAATGCAAAAATAAAATGTTTTCATCATTTTAGGCCAATTTGTATTCCGCTACATATTTTTGGTAAATAAAATCCCAATAAGCGTTTTTTTTTCACAAAAGTAATCGCGTCTACAAACTAGGGGAAATATTTATGTCATTTTTTTTCATTTTTTCTTTTTTTACTAGTAATGGCAGTGATTAGTGATTTTTAGCTGGACTGCGACATTGCGGCGGACAGATCGGACACCTAACTGACATTTTTGACACTTTTTGGGGGACCAGTGACATTACTACAGTAATCAGTGCTAAAAATATGCACTATTTTTTTTCAATCAATAGTTTTTAATAAGATTCAAATATAGATGAGAAACAAAAAAAAAAACACATTAACAGAATGTGAAATAAGTAAAGAAAATGACTACAACAAGGTAGAATATTATCCAAAAGTAGATGGTACAGTGTTCAAGAATCAATATAAACTTCGTACAAGTGCATATACATTATGCATATATAAATTATATAAATATAAAAATATGCACTATTAATGTAATAATGACACTGGCAGGGAAGGGGTTAACCCAAGGGGTGATCAAAGGGTTAAATGTGAGCCCAGGGAGTGTTTTCTAAATGTGAGGAGGATGGGCTTATGGAATCAACACAGAGACTTGTGTTCCTAAATAGAAGGAACACAGGAGCTCTGTATTGATTCCTGAGAGAACAACGGTCTGCTGTGTTTACAACAGCAGACCGGCGTTCTCTTTCCACTGGGAGCGATCGTGAGTGCCTGGCAGCAATCGTGGCCACCGGCTCCATGAATCAGCCTCCATGCTGCTGAATGGGGGCATGCGCCCCCAGGATTGCTCACACGAACCGCTGTACAGGTACGTTGATTCACAGGAACCTGCCGGCCTACCGCTGTATGTCAACGGCGGCTGGTCAGCAAGTGGTTAAAATGAAATGAATCCTCAAAAATTCAACTTGCCTAATGTTTGTGCACTCAGTGTATTATAGGTGCATTTGGATTGATATTAGACTCTTGCAATTCCCCTGTACAGCAGGAGCAGGACTGGGAGACAGAGAAACAGTGCAAGGAGACAATCAGTTGTCCCGCAGTGAATATGTGCAAACAAGATACATGCTGGTATAAGGAGAGAGCAGAGTGACAAAGAGGAGCTAATCAGTCTGCTGCCTATAGTGGAGTCTGCTCTTCTTCATAGTGAAGTCGCAGGCTGAGGGGCAAGAACAAGACCTAATACTAGAGTACATTGATATTTAATTGTAGTAGAGAAAATCGAGTCTAAAGACCAGCTGTGTTGTTTGGCAGAGCTGTGTAAAATTCTGGAAAAGAATGAACAGCCATGAATTCTTTGGCAGATAAAACAAGTTCCACTTCCATATGTATTTAATATCTGTGCCCTAAGATTTATAGAGAAACTAAAGCGGAGCTGAACCCTCCTATCTTGAGTGGCGACTGCCAAAATGTTTGTGATTTTTGTGGCATGCAACTAAATATTACTAGCATTTGTGCAAAAATATTGAGTTAACAGTGGCAAAAGAAAAAATATCGGTGCCACTGAAATGAATAGTGTCCACCGAGTTTGTGCTATAATTAAAAGGAAAAATGTCCCTGAGTCAGTGGTGTCACTGAAAGGAAACATATCCCTGATTTGATGCTGTCACTGAAAGGTAAAAATGTCCACACAGTGGTGGTGTCACCAAAAAAGGAAAAAAAGGCCCAGAGTCTGTGGTGTCCCTGGAAGGAAAAAAAGCCCCTTAGTCAGTGGTTTCACTGAAAGGAAAAATGTCCTTGCATTGGTGGGGTCACTGAAAAGAAAAAACATCCCTGAATCACTGGCATCACTGCAAGAAACACCACTACAAAGTTTTTCCCCCACCCCCAGTTCAGAGCTCTTCATTCAACCACAACCCCTCCTTCCTCACTGCAAAGTTCCCCCTCCCCCTTTAGTACAGAGCATCCCTCCTCCACATATCCCCCATTATGCAGGGTTCCCTGCTCCTCCCTCTCCCTCTCCCCCAGTACACAGAGCTTCTCCTCCTCCCTCAGTACATGGAGCTCTCCCTCCTCCCTCAGTACACAGAGCTCTCCTCCTCCCTCTCACCCAGTACACAGAGCTTCTCCTCCTCCCTACCTCAGTACATGGAGCTCTCCCTCCTCCCTCAGTACACAGAGCTCTCCTCCTCCCTCAGTACATGGAGCTTTACCTCCTCCCTCTCCCCCAGTACGCAGAGCTCCCCTCCTCCCTCTCCCCCAGTACACAGAGCTTCCCCTCCTCTCTCAGTACACAGAGCTCTCCCTCCTCCCTCTCCCCCAGTACACAGAGCTTCTCCTCCTCCCTCAGTACACAGAGCTCCCCTCCTCCCTCTCCCCCAGTACACAGAGCTTCTCCTCCTCCCTCAGTACATGGAGCTCTCCCTCCTCCCTCAGTACACAGAGCTCTCCTCCTCCCTCTCACCCAGTACACAGAGCTTCTCCTCCTCCCTCCCTCAGTACATGGAGCTCTCCCTCCTCCCTCAGTACACAGAGCTCTCCTCCTCCCTCAGTACATGGAGCTTTACCTCCTCCCTCTCCCCCAGTACGCAGAGCTCCCCTACTCCCTCTCCCCCAGTACACAGAGCTTCCCCTCCTCTCTCAGTACACAGAGCTCTCCCTCCTCCCTCTCCCCCAGTACACAAAACTCTCCTCCTCCCTCAGTACATGGAGCTTTCCCTTCTCCCTCTCCCCCCGTACACAGAGCTTCTCCTCCTCCCTCAGTACATGGAGCTTTCCCTTCTCCCTCTCCCCCCGTACACAGAGTTTCTCCTCCTCCCTCAATACATGGAGCTCTCCCTCCTCCCTCTCCCCCAGTACACAGAGCTCTCCTCCTCCCTCTCCCCCAATTCACAGAGCTCACTCTCCTCCAGCCCATTCCCCTCCCCCCAACAGTCATGTGATGAGCAGCTACTCCTCCTGTGCTGAGGGGCACTGTCCCTTTTAAACACAGAATCCAGGTATTGGAAGCTGCTTCTGTGTTTACAAGTGCCAACAGCCAGTGGGAAACACAGAGTTGGTGCCGCAGGTGGTGGTATCAAGTACTGCCATGCTGAAGACCAAGAAATGAAAAAACCTTGCTGCCAGGAGTGACACTGCAGTCGCTTCTATCAGTGAGAGGCAGGGAGCTGCTGGAGCCCCCATTCCTCCACAAAGAGTTTGCGCCCCAGGCACCTGTCGCTTCTGCCCCCCCTCCGTCCCCCGTCCTGACCCTGTCTGCAGTGGCTATGGTGCTGCACAAGTTATGACATAAACCATTTGATAGCTTATCAGATCAGTTAGGAGTACATGTAACTGTAAAAGGTATCATTCACGGCATGCCTTGTTATATACAGTGCATCCTGAATGTATTCACAGCGCTTCACTTTTTCCACATTTTGTTATGTTACAGCCTCATTCCAAAATTGATTAAATTCATTACTTTTCCTCAAAATACTACAAACAATACCTATACATATGTGTACCATTGTAAATTGATATGATATATATATGTGGATGGACATGCAAATTGGTTTGTTACATATATAGTGAATGTTGTTTCCTGGCATAGAGAGGGAGTTTGGATCTGCTTTTGAACCCTGGAATAATATACATAATTAATTGGTGTTTATGGGACAGGACCTACAAATGAGGGTGGTCCAGGTTGTAGGTAAAAATATAAGGTGTGTCATTCAGTTCTTTGGCTCTGAGAAAGAGGGTTCTCCCTTGAAATGCGTCAGCCTAAGCTATTATGGACACCATCTGGTCTCCATGCAGCATTCGTACAGTCCAATAGTCCTGGAGGCTACTTGTAGATGTTATGTCCTGACATGCATATTCACTACATGCGCTTGCGGGTTTTATGTGTGATACCTTTATTTATTCAATAAATGTTATAATTGTACTAGGTCTGTGCTCCCTTCTCTTGTTTTCATTGGCAATCATTAGGTTTAGAGGAAAACCAGGCACCGCTCATCACCTGGCCAATACCATGTTTCTCAAGGCAGGAACTGGGAGACTCCTATCTCCGTGGAAGCCCAATAGGGAGAAACGCCGCGTCAGAGCAAGGAGGAGCCGCGCCGTCATACACTACACCGCGGTCTGGACGGCAGACAGCCGTGGACAGCGACATCTAGAGGCTATTGTGTACTCTACTAACTGTAAGTGCATTTACCTATAATAAAATCTTGTTTTTTGGGATAATGCACTATGTTTGGCTTCCTTTCTTGTTCCCCATGTGGATACACCTTGGATGCTGAATTGAGTACTTGTGCCAGGAGTCTCTCCTCACCACTGTCAGCACAGGATAATCAGAGAATATACATTCCAAAGCTCTACGTATCCATCATCTGGTTTTTCATGCCCTTAATACATTTAATTTTGGTAAGAATTAAAGGTGGTGGGAATTGTCACATCCCTTGCCAATATCACTTCATCATTATTGTCACCTGTTCACACTTCTTGGACACTCACCCTTTAGAAATTTGAATTGGAATTTCGGAATGTTTTGTCACCATACACTTGATTGTGGACAATTTGATTGGAATTCCAGATTTTTTTTTTCACTGTGCACCTGATTGTGGGCAACTGATTATATATGTCACCATAATTGATGTTTGCACCTTTGTATTATTTATATTATTTGCATATATTTATGTTGATATATTTGCACATTATATCATTTTTGTAGCGCACCAAACTTTTTTCATTATCAGGAACTGGGAGACTAGTCAGGATCAAAGGAAAGATGAATACAGCAATGTACAGAGACATCCCTGATGAAAATCTGCTCCAGAGCGCTCTGGGCCTCAGACTGTAATGAAGATTCATCTTCTAACAGAACAACGACCCTAAGCTCTGTGAATTTCCCAGAGTGGCCCAGCTAGAGCCTAGACTTCAACCTGATTAAACATCTCTGGAGAGATCTAAAATGGTTGTGCACCGACGCTCCCCATCCAACCTGATGGAGCTTGATAGGTTCTGCAAAAAAGAATGGGAGAAACTGCCCAAACATAGGTGTTCCAAGCTTGTAGCATCATACTCAAAAATACTTGAAGCTGTAATTGGTGCCAAAGAGGTGCTTCAACAAAATATTGAGCAAAGGCTGTAAATACTTATGTACACTTGGGAATTTTTTTCCCTTTTTATTTTTAATTAATAATACATTTGAAAGGATTTCAAACAAACGTCTTCCACGTTGTCATTATAATGTATTGTTTGTAGAATTCTGAAGAAAATAGTGAATTTAATTCATTTTGCAATAAGGCTGTACTATAACAAAATGTGGAAAAAGTGAAGCTTTAATATTGTGTAATCAGGAAAATACTATTTTAGTGGGCCACAATATACTATCCTAGTAAACTTTAAACTCTCAGTTTTCAATCTGGATTTGGTAAACAGATGACTAGTGTATTTTCTTTTTTTTTTTTGCAGATAACTATTTATATTAACATATTATTATATAATGTATATACAGTATATAATAATCATAAATGCACCATTTCACAGCATATAATATTTGCATGCACCATTAAAAAAAGCACAATGTAGTGTTTTGAAGTAGTCTACATCTTAATTCATATCACAGGTAAAAAAGCATCAGCCAGAAGTCTGTCTTTTTGTGGTGGTAGCACCGCTGCTGCAAAATGACAACTCCCCTGCCAGCTGTTTTTGCAAACAGACCAACCAAGGGCCTTGGGTGATGTTGTTGACCAAATATGAACACATTTAGTCCATGACATCCATGATAAGCTCTTGCCTTTTTATTTGTGTAGGTTGAACTTCTTTTCCTTCAGATGTACAGAGTGTCTTATGGTTCTTAGTAATAATGGCCATATAGTGAATAACCCTATGCCAAGTTTGCTATAAGGATCAATAGTGTATTTATACATGTGTAGCACTACTCCCTTGGGAGCTGCTTAAAGCAGATTCCCCTGGGTTACCCTTAGCAACAACCAGCAAATTTTTAACACTTTAAGTCCTTGGCTCAGTCAGTAAACAGTCCAGGGGATTTGTTTTTTGTGAATTTTATTTGGAACTGGGATAGGAGAAGGGATGAGTGGGATACTCCAACTAGGAACTATGCACAATCTTCGGGACAACTAGCTGTAGTGTGTGTGGCCAGGCCGCTGCTTCACTATGCCACTAAGGTGAAGATGTTTAGAAAAGCTCCTGTTTAGTTACTCTCTTCAGGGTTCTGAAACTGGCACCCCGTTTACTCTCAATGCTGGTGTGCTGACACCTGTCCACTGACCCAAGCTTCCGGAGTGGTCCCCTTCCTGGCAGACCCCTGGGCAAGTTCCTCTGTACTCACGGACACTGTTTTTCCAGAGTCATCGTTGCCTCCAAACTCCTCTTGCCAGTATCAACTGGACTTCTGCGTTCAGCAACGCCTTTAGGTTCACCAGGCCGACTGCCTGTGACCACCTTTCCCAGCTGCAGAAGGAGACACAGCCATGCCCTCCTTCTGGGACTCCCGCCCAAAGACACCCTGTCACATGTGCCATTAGCCTTTATGGTCAATCCCAGGATGCACCACTGTTGTGCTCTCCCACTGGGACTGCCACAAAAGCCTGTGTGTCGCTGGCTAGGTTTCCTCCACTGTCCAACAGGCTCCCCTATTGGATACAATGGGGACACTCCCTCAGACCAAGTGAATCACACCTGGACACATGTAACAGGCCTAACTAGAAATCCTGCTCCCAGATAAGCAGGAAAACAACCCAATGCTTTTACCAAGCACCTGACTAGGAGGGTGCTACACATGGTGATAATATCATCCCTTAATCGCCTCTTCTCAAGAAAGAATAAGTTCAGTTTAGCTATTCTTTCCTGACCATTTCAACACATATTAGGTGCCCATAGTCCACTGCTGTCACCATCAGGAAAGCTTTCCTGACAAATACTATGCAGCTATCAATGTAGACAAAAAGTGACTGCAAAGAGGCTGCAGGAGATCAGAGGTTCTGAAATGCAGCAAAAGATTTAAAAAACGGTGGAAACAAGAATTTTTCTGAATGAAAAACATGGGAATAGTTTATGATACACAGTGCTTAGGGCCCGACGCCAGGTGTGTGTATTTTCTGTACTGTATGTGTATCAACAAAGAAACAACTCATCCATGATATTCAGTTCAGATGCTCCCCACATGGGGTGCACAGGAACTTGTCAAATCAAACCAACAGGTGCAGCCAGATCTTCCAGTATTGTATTTAAATACTGTCTTTTTATGTCTGTTAATAAAAGCTGTACAGCATGGATGAGCTTCCGATTTGGGTTGAATGTAAGTCAGTTCAGGAAAATGGCAAACCAGCCAGTCACTGTCAGAGCAACCACTTATCAATAATGCACTTCTTGGCCTTTGGACTGTGGACAGGTTTTCAGAAGTTTTCATATGTGCTAGCCTTCACCCTATAAAAGGCAGGGTTCCCTGCCCCTGTAAAAAAGTGTGTGTACATGAAATGCATCAGGGGCCTACATACTGGCGTCTTGGCCGCCGTGTCCTTATGCTGTAGGAACGGCGATCTTCATATGTGAGTTTTTTTTTTATCATTTTACATGTACATGTAGTTTTAACCTTTACAATAAATACTACACTATATTAGCATCTTTTTGGCTCCAATTTTGTGAGCCTTCCACGCAGCCTGTTTTGAACTTGATTTTAGTGGATCCGCCAGCTATCCTGTGCAACCTAAATAGCAGTGAATGCAAGAGAGTTAAGGACACCAGGTTCTGACTGTGGGAACGATCCCGGGTGCGATAACAACAGTACCTGTTGAATAGGACTCAAGGTGTATATACACCAGACATCTGGTGAGTGCATAGGCACGGTGAAGGGGAGCACTATTTGAGTTGACTTTATATATAAGAAGTGCACTGGTGGCTTTTCATTTAACCTATATTACAAGAAGATCTTCTCCCTATAATAACTATAGCGTTTGAATGACACGCTTCTTCAAGGACTTACAATTTCTTTAAATGGATCCTTAGCAGATGGACTAGCCTCATTATAGTTTGATATGTGGCTATTGGTCTCGTTATATTTATATTTCGTTATAGCACTGATTTGGACACTCATTATTGATTTTTTTAGCACTGCACTTTTTGTTTACATGTCTTTCTGAGGGTTATATATTCATCTTTGTGTGCTAGCTGCTGTTGCTACATTTGGTTTCACCAGCGCTCACTTTCCTTATGTGTGGTACTGAAACTTGCCCATATACATTTGTGGAGCAGCCACCAACCTCTAAAACAGTTTTACAAGATTCTACTGGATTATGCTACCCATTACCCTGAGGCAGTTGCTCAATGCAATGCTGCTAAGAATATTGCAAATTAATTGCTCCAGGTGTTCAGCTGAGTCAGGGTCCCTAAGGAGAATCTTACAGACCAGGTCAGCCTATTTACATCACAAGTTACCAAGGAATTGTGCAAATTGCTTAGAATCTCCATGAACCACCCTCAAATTGTTGTTTGGTGGAACAATTTAAGAAAACCTTAAGGGCTCTTTCACACGGAGCGGACCGTATTGCGATCCGCTCCGGCACTTTTTTTGTTTTTTCATGGACACGGATGACACTTGTGTCATCCGCTCCGTATGTCCGCATATCATCCCATCCGTTTGCGGATGATATACGGACATAATGTATGTCTATGGGGATTGCGGATGTCAGCGGATGACACCGCTGACATTCGATTTTGCATCCGTTCCGTTTTTTAAATGGAACAAAAATAGGGTTCTGTTCCGTTCCAAAAAAACGGAACAGAACTGAAAGGACGAAAATCGGATGTCAGCGGATGGTCATCCGCTGACATCTGCAATCCCATAGACATTCATTATGTCCGTATATCACCCGCAAACGGATGGGGTGATTTACGGACATACGGAACGTCCGTGTGAAAGAGCCCTAAGGAGTATGTTAAAAAAAAAAAGTTGTTGACAATGATGTGAAAAAGTGGAACAATTTAATGCCATACTTGATGTTTATGAGGTGCTCCCCATTTCAATTGCTTTATAGGAGACACCCAAGGGGACTTTTGGACATTGTCAAGGAGACCTTGGAAGTAGAAATGACACCTCACAAAAGCATAATTAAATATATTTCACAAATGCAGGATAAAATTGGAATAGTAATGCCAATTGTAAAGATTTAGCTTGGGTCCAGGCAGCCCAACAAAGAATATTGAACAAGGGTCCACACATCATCTTCTTATCTGGTGACATGGTTCTGGAGTTGATCCCCATTGTTGAGAACAAGTTTCTTGCTAGATGGCAGGGTCTCTTTGATTTTAGTTGTTTAAAATGACATTGTTACTGTGCCCAGGGTGCATGTTAAAAGTAAAAATATGGGGTTAGAAAAAACAAAGACAAAAAACATTTATACTTACCTAGGACCGATGCTGAATATGTTCTCCTCTGGCTCTGCACTGAGAACTGAGCAGTCAAAGACCTCTGATTGCTCAGTTCTTCCCATCCGCTCTGAGCAGAGAGCAGTGACTGTCATTTACAGGCTCTCTGCTCTGCCCCTCCAGTGCTCACTGAAATGCTGGGTAGTGGAGGGGTCAGGAGTGGCTGGTTTAGTCTCCCAGAAGACTGAGAGGCTGAGCCAGCTGCTGATCCAGGCATCAGGGTGAATCCAGACTGTAAATCCGGGCTCAATCCAGATCCTGGACCGGCTGAGTGATGTCAGCTGACACCGGGCTTCTCCTTCTCATCGACAGGAGAAGTAGGGCCAAAATAGCTTTGGCCCTTCTTCTCCTTTAAGCCTTACCAAATTCTATAAGCAAGTAAAAAATGTGAGCAACATAGTTTGACTTAGTTAAAGAGCCCAAAAGGGACTGATCCAGTCCAATTGTTCAAGGTATCCTTGACAAAAAAAGGCAGACTTTCGACAAAGGGTTTAGGTTGTCCATCAATGTAGCGGCTCAAATTCTCAGTGAGACTACCTCTTCCAGACACAGTAGGCCGTCCTGATGGTTTGAACGGGTTTTTGTGTATGTTTGGGAGAGCATAAAAAGTTGCCTTTCTCGGGTACATAGTTCTGATGAATTCCCAGGTCTGTTTGGGAATTATGTGGTGATAATAAGCCTGATCAATAGAAAGGTAAAAATCATTGGTATATTTGTCTATAAGAGATTTTGCGATTTTGCGATACCACTCCTTGTTGTTTAAAATTTGTTCACACATTTGTATGTATTTTTCATTGTCTAGAATGACTATATTACCTTCCTTGTCTGAAGGTTTGATGGAAATTAGTTCATTGTTAATTAAGGAATGTAAGGCTTTCGATTCTTCCTGTGAGAGGTTGCTATGATTTTTAGAGGAGATTTTTAATTGTCTTATGTCTCGACCAACAAGTTTTTAGAGAAGCCCAAAAATGGAGAACAAGGCTCCTTGAGCATGGCTAATCTATGAGAATTCTTAACAGTGTGTACAAGATGGCCAAGATCAAATCATGTGCTGACTTACTGATTCCCAAAAGAAAAGCCAATTCTAATGATGACACAACTCATTACCCAATACACTACCCAACACGTACAGGTCAAACAGATTTTACAAAAGTATTGGCATTTGTTGGAAATGGATTCCTCCCTTTCCCCCTTTATACCTCCACAACCCCTCATTTTGTATAGATGGGCTCCTTATTTAAAAGATACATTGGTCCACAGTGAATTTAGACTCAATAGAAGAGACATATGCAAATATGTTGGTACTTTTCCTTGTGGAAATTGTAACCAATGTAAATATCTAGATACTAGAAAGGAAGTGATCTTGTCGAATGGAGATAGGTTCAGACCTAGACATTTTGTAAACTGCAGATCTTCAGGGGTAGTTTATTTATTGTCATGTAATTGTGGTTGCTATTATGTTGGCAAAACTGAACTTGAATTTAGAAGTAGGATAAGTAGACATATTGCCAGTGTAGCACCCTACAAGGTAGGTGCTAGGTAATGTCTAGTGGGCCTTGTCTGCTTATCAGCAGGGCCATGAATTTCAGCTGGGCTGTCATGTCTCCCAGGTGTGGCTGCTGAGATTGGGGAGTCTCCCCACTGTGCTCCATGAGAGGGTTATCATTGGGCAGTGGAGGAAACCCAGCCAATGGCACACTCAGGCCTGTATCTACCCCAGAAAGGCAGATTCTGCAGCACATCATTCTGGGAGTGGGTATGAATTTGAGGGGAGCACATGACACAGCGTCTTTGGTGGGAAGCAGAGTCCCAGGAGGGAGAGTGCGGCTGTTTCTCCTCCTGTCAGAGGAATTGGGTGTCCCAGGCAGCTTGCCTAGTGAGAGGGAACAGAAGGCTGAGCTGAGCTGCAGAGAGGATCCGGTGCAGAGGACCAGCGGAGCTGAGAGGGGTCCAGTTTCAGGAAAGCATTCCCAGTTCATGAGTACTGCAAACTGCCCCTGGGGGTCTGCCTAGAGAGGGGACCACTCCGGTGAAGGTCGTAGGGATCCAGGAGCTAGCTAGCCAGTGCAGGAGCAAGTGTAAAGGGGGTGCCAGTGTTGACCCTGAAGAGCAAAGAGGGTGCCAGCGTGTGGACCCTGAAGTGTAGAGGGGGTGCCTAGTGAGAGGACCCTGAAGTGTAGAGGGGGTGCCTAGTTAGAGGACCCTGAAGTGTAGAAGGGGTGCCTAGTGAGAGGACCCTGAAGTACAGAGGGGGCGCCAGCAGTTGGGCCCTGAAGTGTTAAAGTGTACAGCCTGCAGTGTGCAGTGTACAGTGTTGAGAGTTGCAGCAGCAGAAGCAGTATACAGAGGCTACCTCAATCAGCAAGGACTGGAGGGAGCAGTGTTTGGGACTTTTGAGCTAACCAGAGCGTCAGGAGTCAGTTCTCAGTACAGTCCAGGACTTTTGAGCTAACCAGAGTGTCAGAAGTCAAGTTCAAGTACAGTTCAGCAAGTCAGTGTCTTTCAAGCGCCAGCAAGCATTGGTCGGCATCCAGCCGGCGTCAAGACAGCGATGAAAGGCATTTTTCTTCAAAGTGTCCCATTTGTACCTAGTTAACCCAGAGGAGTATCCCACTCATTCCCTTCTCCCATCCCCGATATAAAATAAACAAAACAAACCAAAGATGCCGGACTGGTCTTTGACTCAAATCTCACACTTGGGTATTCAGTTTAAAGGGGCTTCTGGCGTTTCCGGTAATCATGACAGACCCACATCAGACCCAATACCTGCAAATCCTGCTACACCAGCATCACCAAGAGGGACCCAGATCTCCCACTTGGAAGCGCATTGTTGCACCAGGATACCCCACCGCTAGTCAAATTTCTAGCATTTGATTTGATCCATCCAGATCCTGGAGATGGTGACCTCAATAAAAACCTATTGCAAAAGGAACTACAGTGGATTTATCACTTGCAAGCCACTCAAACACCAGGGCTTAATGAAGCCTTCAATTTCAAACCTTTCCTACAGGGGTTGCAGTCAGGACCTTATCAATTAGGCCAATGATCCTGTTCTGTTTTATATTTCGCTGCCATGTCAGAAAATGATTATTGATCTGCCATGCTACATGATTCCCCCACACCAGCCCCCCCCCTTTTTTTGTATCACTGTATAACATCAATATCAATGTATACCACATTGTTACCATAAAAGTTATGATGTAAGAATTTCCTGACTGTATATATATATATATATATATTTCTGCTTTTCTATCTAGGTGTTATACATCATTACTGGCCAATGTTGGCGATCCACCTACTTGCTCTGGTCCCTGTCACACCCAGGCCTTCCATAGTTATCTCCTGGATGGACTGTTCCTCTTTTTTTTCAACTGAGATACCAGACTTCCGGGTCTGGTCTCACAGTCTGGCCCTGCGTTCCATCTTTCCACATGCCAGTTTCCGCTGTCATGTGTGCATGCGCCATAGTATCAGGTGCGTTGGTGGCGTGATGACGCGTGATGCGATCACGTCCCCTTATATTCTTTTTTTCCCAATCATTTAAACAACGGATACGGTATGAGAAAATGTATGTGCTGTTTTTCTTCCCCATTTGATTACAGGCACATACCTTTTCAGTACCTTGATGTATTTTGATCTTGTCTACAATTATATCGATTGTTTGGTATCATTGTTTGCACACTATTTTGATGTGCAACAGATATCAGGACAATCTACTGGTCACTAGTGGACCCTTTTCACACTATATATATCTCAATATATTCGTAAGGACAATTGGGGTAACAAAACCTGTTTCTATTTTACTTTTAGCTGATACAGCTGGTTTAGTTGGACAATTGGATAAGTGTTATCTGCCCTGGATCCTCATGACTTGAGTCAGTGGGGGGTTTCTTGTCAACTCTTTGGCCTGTTGTGGAGCGCTCTGTATACACCAGTGCAATATTTGTCAGGAAATCTCAGGACTAGTGTTGAGCGAACACGGACTGTATTATTCGTGTTCGTACCGAATAATTGGATTTTTTGTACCCGAACACGGACACGGACACTTTACTGTATGTTCGGGTAAAAATCCGTGTTCGGTCGTTTTATTTCCGGGTTTTGCATGCTTTGGCGCTCTTTTCATGGCGGGCTTTCAACAGCCAATCAACAATCGTTTAACTGGTGTGCCTTAAGCCATCCCAGCCATGCCTGCAAATGTCTCAGTAGCTGTGATTGACCGTCTGAAGCATGTGACCAAGTCTTTATAAGTTCCAGGCAGCCGCAGCGTCTTCATTCTGCTGCTTAGATCAGGGACAGAGCACACATCAACGTGCTGGCTGCTGATTAGGGAAAGACAGGCAGGAAAAAACCATTTTTGTCCGGATAGAATTGAGGGACAGGTCGGAGTGTTTAGGCAGGGCGAGTTGGCATTTTAGGGATAGAGTCTGCTGAATTATAGGGTCAGTGTCTTCTACAAAGTACAATCGATATTGCTGTGTGGGGGGTGGGGTGACTCTGCACTCAATCCTGATCTACGATCTCTTCTCAATCCTGTTAGGGAGAGGCTGCTGCTGCTGAATTTTAGGGAAACTGTGTTCTACAAACTACATTCGATATTGCTGTGTGGTGTGGGATAGGAGATAGGCAGGTGTCAGTGATCCACATCCATTTTTATGTGTGTGAGCTGCAGTGAACACAATCTTTTTGGGCTGCAGTGAACACAATCTTTTTGGGGTGCAGTGAACAACGTCCTTTTTGGGGTGCAGTGAACAAAATCTTTTTGGGGTGCAGTGAACAAAATCCTTTTTGGGGTGCAGTGAACAACATCCTTTTTGGGGTGCAGTGAACACAATATTTTTGGGGTGCAGTGAACAAAATCCTTTGTGGGGTGCAGTGAACACAATCTTTGTGGGGTGCAGTGAACACAATCTTTTTGGGGTGCAGTGAACAAAATCCTTTTTGGGGTGCAGTGAACACAATCTTTGTGGGGTGCAGTGAACACAATCTTTTTGGGGTGGAGTGAACAAAATCCTTTTTGGGGTGCAGTGAACAACATCCTTTTTGGGGTGCAGTGAACACAATCTTTTTGGGGTGCAGTGAACAAAATCCTTTGTGGGGTGCAGTGAACACAATCTTTGTGGGGTGCAGTGAACACAATCTTTTTGGGGTGCAGTGAACAACATCCTTTTTGGGGTGCAGTGAACAAAATCCTTTTTGGGGTGCAGTGAACACAATCTTTTTGGGGTGCAGTGAACAAAATCCTTTGTGGGGTGCAGTGAACACAATCTTTGTGGGGTACAGTGAACAGAATCTTTGTGGGGTGCAGTGAACACAATCTTTGGGGGGTACAGTGAACACAATCTTTTTGGGGTGCAGTGAACAAAATCCTTTTTGGGGTGCAGTGAACAACATCCTTTTTGGGGTGCAGTGAACACAATCTTTTTGGGGTGCAGTGAACAAAATCCTTTGTGGGGTGCAGTGAACACAATCTTTGTGGGGTACAGGGAACAGAATCTTTGTGGGGTGCAGTGAACACAATCTTTGGGGGGTACAGTGAACACAATCTTTTTGGGGTGCAGTGAACAAAATCCTTTTAGGGTGCAGTGAACACAATCTTTGTGGGGTGCAGTGAACAAAATCCTTTTTGAGGTGCAGTGAACACAATCTTTGTGGGGTGCAGTGAACACAATCTTTGTGGGGTACAGTGAACACAATCTCATACTTCTGAACATTTGAGGGTGCTGCCTGTTCCATACTCCTCCTCCTACTGCTCAACCATCCTTTTAGGGGTACAAACAATAGTAATTGGGGCCTAGTGTGGTGGTGTACGTGTGAGATACATACACTTTCTTTTTGATCATATTTTCTATTCCGCTATTCAATTAAATCCTTTGGGGATCAATTAAATTGCGTGATAGTCTGTGTCGGTACGTGTGAGATCCACCTTTCCAAGTTTTTGGGGTTCATCTCATACTTCTGAAGATTTGAGGGTGCTGCCTGTTCCATACTCCTCCTCCTACTGCTCAACCATCCTTTTAGGGGTACAAACAATAGTAATTGGGGCCTAGTGTGGTGGTGTACATGTGAGATACATACACTTTCTTTTTGATCATATTTTCTATTCCGCTATTCAATTAAAACCTTTGGGGATCAATTAAATTGCGTGATAGTCTGTGTCGGTACGTGTGAGATCCACCTTTCCAAGTTTTTGGGGTTCATCTCATACTTCTGAAGATTTGAGGGTGCTGCCTGTTCCATACTCCTCCTCCTACTGCTCAACCATCCTTTTAGGGGTACAAACAATAGTAATTGGGGCCTAGTGTGGTGGTGTACGTGTGAGATACATACACTTTCTTTTTGATCATATTTTCTATTCCGCTATTCAATTAAAACCTTTGGGGATCAATTAAATTGTGTGATAGTCTGTGTCGGTACGTGTGAGATCCACCTTTCCAAGTTTTTGGGGTTCATCTCATACTTCTGAAGATTTGAGGGTGCTGCCTGTTCCATACTCCTCCTCCTACTGCTCAACCATCCTTTTAGGGGTACAAACAATAGTAATTGGGGCCTAGTGTGGTGGTGTACGTGTGAGATACATACACTTTCTTTTTGATCATATTTTCTATTCCGCTATTCAATTAAATCCTTTGGGGATCAATTAAATTGCGTGATAGTCTGTGTCGGTACGTGTGAGATCCACCTTTCCAAGTTTTTGGGGTTCATCTCATACTTCTGAAGATTTGAGGGTGCTGCCTGTTCCATACTCCTCCTCCTACTGCTCAACCATGCTTTTAGGGGTACAAACAATAGTAATTGGGGCCTAGTGTGGTGGTGTACGTGTGAGATACATACACTTTCTTTTTGATCATATTTTCTATTTCGCTATTCAATTAAAACCTTTGGGGATCAATTAAATTGCGTGATAGTCTGTGTCGGTACATGTGAGATCCACCTTTCCAAGTTTTTGGGGTTCATCTCATACTTCTGAAGATTTGAGGGTGCTGCCTGTTCCATACTCCTCCTCCTACTCCTCAACCATCCTTTTAGGGGTACAAACAAGAGTAATTGGGGCCTAGTGTGGTGATGTACGTGTGAGATACATACACTTTCTTTTTGATCATATTTTCTATTCCGCTATTCAATTAAAACCTTTGGGGATCAATTAAATTGCGTGATAGTCTGTGTCGGTACGTGTGAGATCCACCTTTCCAAGTTTTTGGGGTTCATCTCATACTTCTGAAGATTTGAGGGTGCTGCCTGTTCCATACTCCTCCTCCTACTGCTCAACCATCCTTTTAGGGGTACAAACAATAGTAATTGGGGCCTAGTGTGGTGGTGTACGTGCGAGATACATACACTTTTTTTGATCATATTTCCTATTCCGCTATTCAATAAAAACCTTTGAGGATCAATTGAATTGCGGGATAGTCTGTGTCGGTACGTGTGAGATCCACCTTTCCAAGTTTTTGAGGTTCATCTCATACTTCTGAAGATTTGAGGGTGCTGTCTGTTCCATACTCCTCCTACTCCTCATCCATCCTTTTAGGGGTAGAAACAATAGTAATTGGGGCCTAGTGTGGTTTTGTACATGCGAGATACATACACTTTTTTGGATCATATTTCCTATTCCGCTATTCAATAAAAACCTTTCTAGGGCAAGATCTTAAATTACAGAAATATGAGGAGACCGTCAAATAAGGGCCGTGGCCTGGGTCGTGGTGCTGCTGGTAGAGCTCCTGTTGCAAGGAGAGGACGTGGTCGATCTGTGCCAGCTACACGCACAAGTGAAACACCTTCCTCAAGTGTGAGTAGGCGACAGAACCTGCATCAGTATTTGGTAGGGCATCATACGCCCCTAGAAGTGATGAGGCCAGAACAAGTGGAGGCGATAGTAGATTGGTTTGCTGCTGACAGTGCCTCCAGTTCCTTCGCATTGTCTCCCACCCAGTCTACTGCAGAAAGGTCACAGTTGGCACCTGCAGCCGATGTCCAACCGTCTTTCACCTCACCCCCTTGCAAATCAGGCAAGCAGTCTGAGCCCCAAGCCATACAGCAGTCTCTTCTTCTTTTTGATGACTCTGTCAGCAGGGTTTCCCAGGGCCATCCACCTAGCCCTGCCCCAGAAGTGGAAGAGATTGAGTGCAGCGATGCCCAACCACTTATTTCTCAAGATGAGTACATGCAAGGATCATCGCAGCACGTCTCCGATGATGACGAAACGCAGGTGCCAACTGCTACGGCGTTCAGCATTGTGGAGACCGACAAGGAGGGCAGGGGTGAAGACTGGGTGGAAGATGATGTGGAGGATGATGAGGTCCTCGACCCCACATGGAATGAACGTCATGCAGGTGACCTGAGTAGTTTGGAGGAAGAGGCGGTGGTCGCACAGAGCCACCAGCACAGCAGAAGAGGGAGCAGGGTGCAGAAGCGGAGCGGCCGTGCCCTAGACACTACGCCCGCTACTGCCCAACGCAGCAAGGGAACGAGCGCACCAAAGTCAGCTCAAAGGAGTTCTCTAGCGTGGAAGTTCTTTAGAAAATGTGCTGATGACAGGACACGAGTGGTTTGCACCCTGTGCAATCAGAGCTTGAAGCGAGGCATAAACCTTCTCAACCTGAGCACAACCTGCATGATCAGGCCTCTAAGTGCAAAGCACGAGCTGCAGTGGAGTACACACCTTCAAAACCAAGAAACGTCTCTGGCTCATCCTGCTTCCTCTTCTGCTGCAGTCTCGGCCGCTCCAGCCACATCTGTAGTGATACCGGCACCTGCCACCCCGCAAACAGACGATCTGTCAGCAACACCACCACCTGGGTCACCAACAACCATCTCCACAATGTCCCGTGGAAGCGTTCAGCTTTCCATCTCCCAAACACTTGAGAGGAAGAGGAAGTACCCCCCTACCCACCCGCGATCCCTGGCCCTGAATGCCAGCATTTCAAAATTATTGGCCTTTGAAATGCTGTCATTCCGTCTGGTGGAGACCCACAGTTTTAAAAACCTTATGTCGGTGGCTGTCCCACAGTACGTCGTGCCCAGCCGCCACTACTTTTCCAGGCAAGCCATCCCTTCCCTGCACAACCAAGTGGGGGAAAAAATCAGGTGTGCACTGCGTAACGCCATCTGTGCCAAGGTCCACCTAACTACCGATACGTGGACCAGTAAGCACGGTCAGGGGCGTTATATCTCCCTAACGGCACACTGGGTAAATGCAGTGGCGGATGGGCCTGAGGCGGATAGCAATTTGGCGCATGTCCTTCCACCACCGAGGATTGCAGGGCGCTTCAGTTTGCCTCCTGTTCCTAACTCCTCCTACTCCGCTTCCTCATCCTCTACCGCCTCCTCATCTGGACAGCGTAACACCTTCACCACCAACTTCAGCACGGCCAGGGGTAAACGACAGCAGGCAGTTTTACAACTTGCCTGTTTGGGGGACAAACCACACACAGCGCAGGAGTTGTGGAGGAGCATGGAACAGCAGACAAATGAGTGGTTGCTGCCAGCGAGCCTCAAGCCCGGCCTGGTGGTGTGCGATAATGGGCGAAATCTCATAGCAGCTCTGGGCCTAGCCGGTTTGACGCACATCCCTTGCCTGGCGCATGTGCTGAATTTGGTGGTGCAGAGGTTCCTTAAAAACTACCCCGATATGTCAGAGCTGCTGCAGAAAGTGCGGGCCGTCTGTGCGCACTTTCGGCGTTCTCACCCTGCTGCTGCTCGCCTGGCAGCGCTGCAGCGTAACTTCGGCCTTCCCGCTCACCGCCTCATATGTGAAGTGCCCACAAGGTGGAACTCCACCTTGCACATGCTGGAAAGACTGTGCGAGCAGCAGCAGGCCATAGTGGATTTTTAGCTGCAGCACGCACGCGTGAGTCGCTCTGCGGAACAGCACCACTTCACCACCAATAACTGGGCCTCCATGCGAGACCTGTGTGCCTTGTTGTGCTGTTTTGAGTACTCCACCAACATGGCCAGTGGCAATGACGCCGTTCTCAGCTTAACTATCCCACTTGAACCTCGCGGCGACCGGAAGTTTTCGGGTGACACATTCGGAGGCACTGGAGGCTAGGAACATCAGCGTGGAGAGGGTGAGCCGGCCAACATCGCCTACCGATGCATCCCTGTGACTTCCTTATATGATCTATTAGAAGGCATACTATTTGATTGCGTTTGTGAGTGCATTTATTGGGGATTGGTTAATAAAGTATGGAGTGATGTTTTACAATATCACACTAGTGCGGTCCTTTCTTTCATGTTTTCCGTAACCGGTTGGTGAGTGACTCGTGAGCAAAGGGAACGCAGTTTTCTGTGGAGAGAGGTGTGTTTCTAACAGCTGCAGCCGATCGAGTAAAGACCACAGAGTTCATGCTTGTTTGCCTTCTCTATGAGAATAGGAAGGCCAGTTGGTCTGGTGAGTTGCCATCTTGTACCTGTATCACAACGGTGGAGGATTGAATGTCGGGTGACCCCATAAAAATTCACTGGTGACCCCAAATTGGTGAAAAAGCTGGATATAATGATGGACATTTAATGAGAAAGGACTAGTGTACTTTAGCAATTCCTTGCATGCTTTGATTGATACTTAATATCAGCGCTGCTATTGCTTTGTGTATAACTCCATTTATGGACTTTTATTCAGAGTGATTGTTTACATATCCCACTTCTATGCCTCCTTGAAAAAACAATTCGGGCGATGATGGAAGAGGATGTGGCACAGGATGAGGAGGAGGAGGAGGATGAAGAGGTAACATTTCCAAGGCTTTCAGGGCAGTCATTCGCAAGGGGCTCCGAGGGTGGGTTCCTGCACACACAAACGCCAGGGACACAATTGTCCAGCAGGGGCACAGTTCTGGAGGATGAGGAGGATGAGGAGGAGGAGGAGCTGGAGGAGGAGATGGAACCATGTTCACAGCAGGGTGGCACCCAGGCCAGCTCATGGCCATCACTGGTGCGTGGCTGGGGGGATACAGAGGACACGGATGATACACCTCCCACAGAGGACAGCCTTTCGTTGCCTCTGGGCAGCCTGGCACACATGAGCGATTACATGCTGCAGTGTCTCCACAACGACCGCCGAGTTGCCCACATTCTAACTTGTGCTGATTACTGGGTGGCCACGCTGCTGGATCCCCGTTACAAGGACAACGTACCGTCCTTAATTCACTCACTGGAGCGCGATCTCAAGATGCGCGAGTACAAGCGCACGCTGGTAGACGCCATGCTGCTGGCATTCCCATCTGACAGCGGGGCCGCAGTGGAAGCACAAGGCAGAGGAGGAGGAGGAGGAGGAGGAGGTCGCCAACGCAACCAGGGCACCCCAGCACCTCAGAAGGCAGGGTTAGCATGGCCGAAATGTGGAAAAGCTTTGTCAGCACGCCACAACAAACAGCAGCACCAGCAGCTCAGATGGAACGTCTTAGCAGGAGGCAGCATTTTACCAACATGGTGGAGCAGTATGTGTGCACACGCCTACATGTAGTGAATGAGGGGTCTGCCCCCTTCAACTTCTGGGTCTCCAAATTGGGCACATGGCCTGAGCTTGCCCTTTACACCTTGGAGGTGCTGGCGTGCCCTGTAGCCAGTGTATTATCTGAACGGGTATTTAGCACGGCTGGGGGCGTTATAACAGACAAGTGCAGCCGCCTGTCCAGAGACAATGTGGACAAGCTCACGTTCATTAAAATGAACCAGGCATGGATCCCACGGGACTTTTCCGTACCTTATGCAGAATAGCAATGGATACCGACCTTACCCACCCATTGTTCCATTTTTGCTCTTTCTCACTCTTTTGGGGTGTACCCTCATTTAAAATTTGTGAAAAGAAGCAGTGTTGGCTACCTCGTCCTCCTCCTCAGGGCCAGATTAACGTAGGGGCTATTGGAGCTGCAGCTCCAGGCCCCTACCTTTTATATAGGTCCCGGGTTGGCCATATTCACTGTTACCGCTCTTCTGTCACTTGTAAACACAGAAGTCTGGCTTCTATGCTCACTTCCCCAGGCAGCACCCTCAGAACCTCCCCACACAGCGCGAAGGCCGGACAAGGAGGGACAGTTGCCGATGCATGGATGTGTTTATGGGCTTCAGAGACAGCATCCCATGTTGAATTAGGCATGCATGGCTGCACCCTTCCTCCTCTGGGTGCATGGCAAGGCACGGCCCTTAAGGCCCTTCAAAATCCTCAGCACCAAGCCCATGATGCTCTTAATCCGGCCCTGGTCCTCCTCCACCGCCGCTTCCACCTACACCGCCCATAGGTGTGCGCAGCCTATTGCATTAAGGTGTGCACCCCAAAGTTGAAATACACATGCATGTGTTTGCCAGCAGGGAGAGTAATGTGTCGGGGCCATGTACCTGTAGGCAAAGAGAAATAGAGCAGAGCAGGTCCGAGGGAGATCTTTCCCATCTCCTCACTGGCAATGCTATGTGCCCTAGGTGATTAGGGTGTGCCCAGGCACACCCGGCACACCCTGTGCGCATGCCTATGTCACCGCCACATCCACCACCACCTCAACCTCCCTCCTACTCCATATGGGCCTCGTCCTTCAGAGATGAAGAAGAACATTGTTTTATTTTACTGTTTTTTTTTGTTGTTTTAAGTTATTTCCCTATCCACATTTGTTTGCAGAGCACTTGCCATGCTCTTAATTATGTTTTGCTGCCATTTGCAGCACTCTAGCCCTTTCCTTTGGTGTTTTAGAGCCATTTTAGTGCCTTAAAGTTCGGGTCCCCATTGACTTCAATGGGGTTCGGTGTCCGGGAAAAGTTCGGTAAAAGTCCGGGGACACGGACCCGGACTTTTTTTTAAAGTTCGGCCGAACCCGTCGAACATGGACATCTAGGTGTCCGCTCAACCCTACTCAGGACCCATTGTATCTTTTGCACTTTTTGGGTTTGGAAAGCTCTATGAAGTACTATCCGCATGTAAGTACAGTGCTATTTTAAGCATGGCATGAAGCACAGTATATATTCTTTTATATGTATATGATATTTACTAAATGTCAGATTATTTAAAAAAATTGTTTGCATTAATAGATATAATTATACCTAGATTTCGTGGTCATTTGATGTCACCTCTGATGAAGGACATATATCTCAATAGTCCGAAACGTGTCAGGTGTCATCATTTCATCATTTGACTACAATCTCTTTTGGCCTTTAATAGCCAATCGTCGTTTTTATTTACAATTACCTGAAGTGTACATATGCTGATGTGGTTGTGCTATTATGCTGTTCCCATTTAGTTCATAGTAGGATTTTCACAGTGCTTTTTTTACATACATATTTTCTTGTTTTGTTACTATTCCAATAAAATATACCTTTTTATAATTTTTTTGTGTTTGTGATTCAGTCCAGTAGGGGTACATGACACAATATTTATTGTGTCGTATCCTTTAATTACATGAATATGGACATGACAAATCCCTGGTTTTTGTTCCAATGTTGAGGGTCTCTTTTTATTCCATATTTATCAGGACTTTAGTTAAAATAAGAACCTTGAATTAACTAAAAATAGATCTTTCCTGTGTGAATCTGTGCGGGGAAACTAATTGCTGGATCAGGAGAGTTACTGGCCAGCAGTATCTTGATGAGTAATCAAAATAAGACTTTTTTGTTTTTAGACTCTGGCTTTGTTGTTACAGTCTGACTGATGTTGCAGAGTTCTGATAACCCCTAGTTTGTTTTCCAGTTGGTGGTGGGAGTCAAAAGGCAGATGCTGTTCTGCAGCTTAGTAATGACATAATATCCTCTTATTTACCAACAAATACAAACATTCCAGCTCTGCAATATCTCTTTAAGGCCCCTTTTACACCTGTGCGACTTGTAATGCGATTTGGGACTGCAAGTTGTTCTCCATTATTTCCAATGAGTACCATTCATATCGGTGTGACTTGAAGTTGCACCGACTTCAAAGTAGCCACTGCACTACTTTGACACAATTTTGATGCATTTTGAGGTCCAAAGACATTCAATCAAAATCACAGTAAAATCGTGTGACTTTGAAGCCGCACAAGTGTGAAAGGGGCCTAAAGCAGCCAAAGCCTGCATTCTGGCGATATGGAAACAATCCTTGCCCCCTACAAAAAACACACTGACATGCCAGAACCAGAATTGTGAAAATCCAACGAATGGAAAATCTTACATGAAGGACCAGGAGGAGAAGTATTGGCAGATTTGGACGCAATATTTATTTTCAGGAAACAAAAAGTGGCCTACACCCAAATCAACATCCCATCCCCTCATTTTTTTTAAAATTCATATTTCTTTTTTTTTTCTCTGCTGCAAAAGCATTAACAACCCCCCCCCCCCCCCCCACACACACACACAAAAAAATGGAATGACATAAGCATTGGCTGCAAATTTATTTCTTCTGATTGAAGATGCCATGCAAAATCAGGAAGTTCCCAAAACCTTGTGCACTTGTGCAATGATAGCCTTGGTGTCCTCCTAAATGCTTTTATGTTATTATTTCATATGTCTAATTGTTCTAATTGACACTCCTTGATTCTATATAAATCTACTATAATTGTATTAAATGTGAAAAAAACTTTCCACGATATCCCTGTGTATAAATAACCTATTACTCAACCCTATATACTATAGGAAGCAGCTAGCACCACTATGTCCAAAATGCAATAAATATATATAGTCACAAAAAGTGCAGCGCTCGCCTTCAATAAAGTGCATTAAAATTATAGTGCATAAATTAATATCTGAAAACAGTTTAAAAATCATCTATATATAATAAATGTACGTGAGTCCATCTTTTCTTTTAAATATATATACTGTACACCAATAAATGATTCAATGTCCGTAAAAAAAGTGCAGTCCCATACACCAGAAACTCTTCAGTAATTGCCTCTGATCACCCCACCTATGGGTGACCATATATCTTTCAAATATATATACAGTCCATCAATAAATGATGGACTAGAGCTTTCTTGTGATGGTATTTAATCACCTCTGTGTTTTTTTATTTTTTGTCCTCAAAAGACCAACAATTTTGAAAAAACTACAACATTTTTTTAATTTCTGCTATAAAACATAGCCAATAAAACAAATTGAAAAAAATCAAGTTTCCTTATCAATTTAGCCAATGTATGTTCTGCTACATATTTTTGGTAAAAAAATACCAATAAGCTTATATTGATTGGTTTGCACAAAAGTTATAGTGTCTAAAACTATGGGATGTTATTCTTTATTTTTTTACTAGTAATGGCGGCGATCAGTGAGTTATAGCAGGACTGCTATAAGTCATTGATCGCCACCATATACGGGCCATAGAACCTTCGATGTTACATCCTCTCCAGTACATGGAGGGTTTTCTCTGGTTGATATTTATGTACTTTAACCGGTATTATATACCATCTAGACAAACATTTATAATTGTTCTCTACGGTATTTATATCCACTGCTGTATTGTGGACCGCTCTCAGTACTTTATTAACTTGTTGCCCCTCTAGCCGTGATCCCAACTCTTTTTCCTATTTATCAATGAATGGCGGTATTCTTGGTCCTTTATTCTCCACAAGTATTTTATAGATCTGTTATATACAATGTTTTGGAGTTGTCTGCATATTACACAGGCGTTTAAATGAAAAAAGATCTTTCTCTGATCGAATTGGCTGAGGTAAGGTAGTTACAAAGTGTCTTAACTGAGAATACCGCCATTCATTTAACCTCCCTGGCGGTATAATTGTTTCTGATTTTAGGTGCTGAAAGCGGTACAGTTATGTTGAATGTAATTCTTAAGGACGAGCAGCCCAAACCAACTATTTACATATGATTTATTTTTTACTGTGCGTTCTTCTTTATAACATCTCGGGTATGATGAAGTTTGAAATACAAAATCATAAATTATAATATAATAAATAACTATAAAAAAGTTAAGTTAAAGTATATATATATATATATACATATACATATATTATATTATATATATACATATACATATATTATATATATATATATATATATATATATACACCTTTTATCTCCATTTTATTTGTTTATTTTTTCCCATTTTTTTTTCACTTTTTATTTTTGTTCCCTCCACCATTTGTAATAATACCACAGAATTATAATACCTTTTTAATTTCCAGTGCAGCTAAACCCCCTTGTGTCTTCCCTCTACTTAGTACTGAGATTTGTATTCTTAATTTCTTATTCTGCCATATAAATTTTGTTAGCATTGTGTTTAAAATTTTTAGGTAAGTCTGTGGTAGATATATTGGTAACATTTGAAATTTATAGAGGATTTTTGGTACTATCAACATCTTTACTTTTTTTTTTTTTCGTCCTACCCAAGAGAGTGGCCTTGTTATCTTTTTAATTTCCGTTTTAATTTCGTTCAGTAGTGGAATATATTTTTGATGATATAAATTCTTTAGAGGCAATGTTAAATTTATGCCAAGATATTTTAGAACTTTTTTTCCCCCCAGGAAAATGGGAATTCTTTTTGTAGAGCTAGTTCTTCTTTACTATTCAGATTTATATTCAAAATTTCAGATTTTACAGGGTTGATCTTCAAATATGAAAGTTCTCAGTACCTTTTCGTTTCTTTTATTAAATTTGGCAATGTAATTCTTGGGTTGGTTACATAGAACAGGATGTCATCGGCATTTGCCGCTACCTTATGCTCTTCATCTCTTATCTTCACTCCTCCTATATCTATGCTATTTCGTTTGGTTGCCAATTGTGACAGCACAAACAGGAGAGGGGAGAGTGGACATCCTTGTCTTGTTTCATTATGCATTTCAAAGGAAGTGGCCAACATCCCATTCACCTTTACTGATGCTGTAGAGTGCGCCTATAGAGTGTTTTATCCTTTGGGCCATCCTTGGGCCTATTCCTACAGCTTCCATTGTATTTATCATAAATCCTCAGTCCACCCTGTCAAATACCTTTTCGGTGTCAATTGGCAGGAGTAGCACTGGGGATCTTTCACTTCCCATCTTTTGCATAAGGAGCAAGGTCCTTATCCCATTATCTTTGCCTTCCCTCCCCGGAACAAATCCAGTTTGGTCTGCATGGATCCAGCCAGGCATAAGCTCTTTTAATCTAGAGGCCAAAACTTTTGCATATAGCTTTGTATCTACATTTACCAATGCTATTAGTCTATAACTGGAACATAAAGTAACGTCCTTTCCCTCTTTAGGTATCACTGTAATATGAGCCTCAAGTGATTCCTTCCTCATCTCCTTCCCTTTTCCTAATCCATTTATATATGCACATAATTTTGATACCAGTTGTTCTCTAAATCTTTTATAGTATCGGATTGTGAATCCATCAAGTCCTGGACTCTTTCCTGTTGCTGTTCTTGTTAAAGCTGTTCTGTTTTGATCTCTTCTTACGTTATGCTTTCTTCTAATACTTTAGTTTTTCTATATTTTGGGGAGGTTTGCTTCTTTAATATATTCTTGTATTATCTGTGTTCTTTTTATTTCTACTTCCTGTGATCCTTTTTGTCTTACCTGAATACAGGAAGCTATAGTAGTTCTGAAATACTTCTGCTATTTTTGATGTAGAGTATACCATCTCCCCCTTGTTGTCTTTCATTTTCCCTATATAATGTAATGATTTTTTGTTTTTTAAAATTTTTGTTAAGTATTTCCTGGGTTTTTTTTCCCCATTGGTAACTTTCTTTGGCCACTCTATGAAAAGCCTTTCTTGTTTCCTGTTCCATTAACTCTATCAACTCTTCTCTTATTAATATTAGGTATGTTGAATTTCAAAACCTGCTGTATTTTTGTGTATTTCTTCTACCTTTTGTATTTCTGTTATTAATGCTTTCATATTACTTATCTTTTCTCTCTTCTTTTTAGCTCCAATTGAAATCAAAATATCTCTAATATAAGCTTTTTGTGCTTCCCATATCGTGGCCTCTGAGATCCCTGGGGTCTCATTTAACAGAAAATATTGTTGTAGCTCTTTTTTTATTCTACCTTCAATCTTTTTTTATTTGACCTTTTTACCTTGTATCAACTCCTCATTTAACCTCCAGGTACCTGGCCTATTTTGATGTTCCGCTATTTTAATCTTCATTATTACCGGGACATGGTCCGATATAGATATTATTTCTAAAGAGTGTTTTAACTATCGTGTCCAGCCATCTATGATCTACCATTATGTAATCTAATCTAGAGTAAGTCCCATGCACTGAGGAGTAAAACGTATAATCTTTTACCCCTGGTTGTTGTATTCTCCATACGTCTATCATCTGATATTGATATAACTTTTTCTTCACCAGTGCATGTGATGTATTAGCTGCCTCTGGATCCATACAATAATTTTTAACCACTAAGCCTATTTTTGACACTTTTTGTTTACAAGATTAAATCAGTATTTTCTGCTAGAAAACTACTTAAAACTCCCAAACATTATCTATATTTTTTTAGCAAAGACTCAGGAGAATAAAATTGCAATATTTTTTGTCACGCGGTATTTGAGCTGCGGTCTTTCAAACACCATTTTTTTGGAAAAGTTACGAAAAATCACATTTCACTGCATTTAAAAAAAACGAAACAGTAAAGTTAGCCCATTTTTTTTTATATTGTGAAAGATGATGTCCCGCCGAGTAAATAGATACCCAACATGTTATGGTTTAAAATTGCACACACCCGTGGAATGGCGACAAACTACGGTCAATAAAAATCTCCATAGGGGACGCTTTAAAATTTTTTAACGGTTACCAGTTAAGAGGTAAAGTGTAGCTCTTTTTTTTAAATTATTGCTCACGCTCTGGCGATCGTGGCGATACCTCACATGTGCGATTTCATTTCCGACACGACTTCCATATACATTTTCTTTTGTGCGCGAGCTAACGGCGACTGGGGTGGCTAAGTTTTTTTTTTTTCCAATTTATTTATTTATTTTTTTAACACAGGTTTTTTTTAATAAAAAAAAATCTGATCACTTTTATTGCTATCACAAGCAATGTAAACATCCCTTGTGACAGAAGGAAATTGAGAGGAGAAGTTGCTGGAATAGGCAGCAGAGAAGGATCGGTTTCCAAACACAGGAGTATCACGGACCATAGTGAACCACAGAGCCCAGCAGTCACCTACAGGCTTGGGAAGCCACAAGCTCGTAAGGTCTTGTTACTATATGGTATTCAAGACCCACCAAGTCCGGTGAGTATGCACCCCTTATGTCACAAGTTATGCCAAATATACCAGCAGTTGGAATATTGGAGAAATGTTACTAGAGCACTATTTGCACAAGATCACGAAGGAACTTCACATTGGGACTGTTATAATATTTTGTTAATTTATCTTAATTATATTTATTTATTGATGTATTTTAATTTCATCTAGCACTATTGCACTTTTTTATATGTATTTTTTGCTATCACCTATATGAAATAACTTATCCTCACCTGATTGTTCACTATTCAGGTGTGTGAACAAGGAATTGCTCACCCCTGATTAATTAGAAGCAAGCGCTATATTAATCCCTTTGGGATTTAAACTCCTATCCCTTGTGACAGCAATATGCAGTGACAGGTACTCTTTATGGAGGGACCCTAGACCCCTCCACTACACTTCCATGTATTCAAAACGCTGAAAGCGGCATTTTTGAATACTGTCACTTTTTGAATCTGCCGCCTTTAGCAGCAGAGTAACCCGGACGTGACTTCATGGACGCCGCCTTTCGGCTTTGATCGGGCCTCCAACCAGCCGGCGGACGTGCCGGCTGGGTGCTCGGGTCTCTCAGTGGGACGGGAGACCCTGGCAAAGCCGCGGAAGGCGTGGGGGGGGGGGGGGCGTCCACTCCCGCTTGCCGGGGTAACGATTGTCGGCTCCTGAGCCGCATCGGTCATTACCACCAGAAAGCCGACCGCTGGCTCTAAAAAATGGTACCGGGATGATGCCTCTAGCTAGAGGCATCACCCCGGTACAACCACGCAAAATCAACCGACGTAGGTCTACGTCGCTGGATGTTAAGTGGTTAAAATCTGCTAGCTTTTCCAATACCTCCCCCTGATACTTTGTTGGGTTTTTATTTGGGCAATATATATTTGCCAGGGTGCATTCCACATCCTGCAGTCTTCTCCTCTGAAACACATCGCCCTTCTGGATCGATCATCCTTTCCACTAGGAGAAACTTTACATCTTTTGAAAACCCTATTGCAACTCCTTTTGACCTTTTTTTTTTGTGGAGTCTCCATAGTACCATATCAGGTAATATTTGGAATACAATCTAACATTTACATCATGTGAGATATGTGTCTCTTGTAAAAAGACTATATTTGCAGAGTATTGTTTAATTCCTTTTAGTACCTTATGTCTCTTTACTGGAGTGTTTAGTCCTCGGACATTATATGTTAAAAAATTTAATATTTTCATATTTCCTTTTCCTCTCCTTTCTCACCCTCCTCTCCCACCATCTCCTATCACTTCCTGGCAAGCACAGGTGTAGTGATGCCTCCTTAAGATTAGGGAGAAGAGGGTCAGTCAGCAGAGACAAGGAAAAAATCAGAGACAGGGAGCTTCCAAACTTTTTGGCAAAATAAACTCTTTTCCCTTGCCCTCCCCCATCCTTACCTCCCTCCTATCCCGCCCCTCCATATCCCCCCCTTCTCTTCTCTTCTCTTCTCCAATACTTATGTTATGAAGTGTTGGATTTTTTGACCTATCCCTGGTCCTAATGTAGACGGTTTCCTTTTCAAATGGGACGGTAATGCCCAGAACTTGCAGGACACTCAGGTCTCCCATCCTTATTGCTTACTGCCTTACTTATCTAGCCATACTTTCCCCGTTTTCTTATAATTATCTCTAAAAATGTCTCCTTTCTATTGTCTCTTTAATTTCAAGCTCTTCATAGGTACTAGTTGCCATTGGTCTTCTTCAGACTGTAAATCTTCTAAAAGTTCAAGTATTTTATAGAAATCCTGTTTTTCTTCCAGGAATCCCAGTTTTGCTGAACGTCCGTCCTTCCTTCCCACCAAACAAGCTGTAAAACCCCAATTGTATTGTATATCTTATTGACTCATCTGTTCCAGTAGAGGTTTTAAGTTTCTTCTTTCTAATGTTTTAGGTGAATCATCTGCAAAGATCTGTAGATTTTTATCTTCATATTTTAATGGTGGAACACCTCTCAGACTTTTCCATATTTGTGCCTTTTCTTCATAATAGTGAAACCTCACTATTATATCTATTGGGACATCCACTCCTATACTTTGCGGTCTTCTAATCCTATGGACTCTTTCCATCTTTACTGCCTCTGATGTTGGTCTACCTAATATTGGATTAAACTAATTTTTCATTACTTCTGTTAGACCTTCTTGTGATCCTTCCGGTAAGCCTCTTATTCTCAAGTTTTTTCTTCTGTTTCGATTTTCTTGATCTTCTAATTTATAGGCTAGATTCCTTTGTTCCATTGTAATACTTTTCTTTTCTTCTCTCCTTTATCCCTCTGGTAAGAAGGTCCAGTCTTTTTTCAGACTCTTCCACTCGTGTCAGTATCTGACCTAAATCTCTATGGAGTGTTGCTATGTCGGTTTTCAGAGATAGTTCTAGTTTCTCAAACATACTGTATTTGCCATTTCTACCTTTGTAGGCAGCTGAGTTATTGAGGATTGTTCATCCATAGATCCTGCATCTGAATCGCTCTCAGTCCCTATTTCTACTTCTGACTGGTTAAGTGTGGACCTTTCCACTGCTGTCCTGTTTTGTCCATTTTTTTTTGGGTATCGGACACTTGTTTTCCCTGTGCTCCTTGTTGTTTTTCTGAGGTTATTTTCTAATTGTTTCCATCCTGGGTCATACATTTTTTTTATTGTCTCAGGGCTAGCACTTATTTTGGGTGACTTTATAGCCCAGCTTCCTTTAACCGGTTTTCCCCTCATCTTCTGATCCACTTATCAGTTTATTTGTATGTGTAGCTGGGGGTATTAGGTAGGTGTCTTCCCTACAAATACAGAACCCATCCGCAGTGTATATACAGTTTACATCAATATGTGGGAGAGATAAAGAGAATACAGGTGACTCACCATTCCAATTGGACAGGGGTATGTTGTTTTAGAGAACTTCTCCCTCTCTCTTCAGGGGCTGTTCTGTGTTTTACCTCCAGTGAGTGGCCTCTCCCCTTTTGCTTCCCACCAGCGAACACTTTTGAAGGCTCGCAGATTGCTTTGCTTCTGCTCGCCATTGGGCCTTGCCGAGTCTGGCTGATTTTGGCCAAGTGATGCCGAGCACACTCAAGTCCTGCTGCAGCCCGCCAAATCCTCCTGCACTCCTCTGGACTCAGCATCACCTGTTGGCAGCTCGTCCTCCCACCTTGCCTACAAGCGCCAGCGTCCCCTCTGTCCAGAACAACTCAGGGACCTCGCCTCTGCTCCCTGCTCCTCCACATCCGCTCCACCTCTGGCAACCCGATGACACCCCCAGCAGGCAGGTACTCTCGAATACTGCTTCGGCCATCAGAACGGTATACCTCTGGGGAGTTTCAGGCAATCCCTTATGCCCACAGGTGGGATGGGAGCTCCTGGTCTTCCTAGCTCGAGCTCTGTGCAGTCTACTCCCGCTGTGTATAATCATGAAACCGATGCAGAGGTGCCGCCCTAGGGGGGACCTTAAGCAGTTAAATTGCATCAACTCTACAATAATCCTGGCTATTTTCTGTGAAATAACATACTCTTGTAGCTAAGTGCAGAGACGATGGGGTGGCTGTGCTTAGTAAAGACACAATGCTGCTGTCTTCTCCTGCTTGTTTATATCTCTCAATCCCACTCACCTCCACCCACTAGGGGTAGCTGGAGAGAAGGAAAGGAGTAAAATGACTTTGATGCATTTTAAAAGAAAAGAAGGACTTTGATGCAACTGCAAATAGCCCTGGAAAATGTAGTTTGCAAGGAGAACTGAGCTGTGGAGGCGAATGCAGCTGCATACTACAGGAACCACAAGAACCCTTGGGAGAGGAGGGGAGAGCAGAGGGTTTCTTGGATTTTGAGGCACAGAGACATCATTGCAGTGTGAGGACCTGGATGGATACAGAACTGTCTGTACCAATACCAGAGAGAGCATTTCCCAGGCTTTTTCGGTGAGAAAACTGTGTTTTGCTGTGCGGATGGCCATCCTATTCGACTGACCATGGAGCGTTGGGAGGGACACACATGGAGAAGAAAAGGGGACACCCGCCTAGCCAGCCAGATCAGCCAAATCAACCCTAACAATCAGGAGGATGACAGATCTTGCAGCAGATAGCCCTCATTTTTTGTTGTTAAAACATTTAATTTACTTCCAGCTGCATCAGTCTCTTCCACTTCCTTTAATACTTGTCCCTTATAAATTTTGGCTGCTGGCCATTTTTTATTTTTCGATTGTAGCTGTTAGCTTGAGATGATTAGGCCACATCAGACAGTTATCACTGACAATATGTTCATTTCTTTTTTTTTTACCCCAGGACCCCATTGCTTCTTTTAAAACATAACAAAAAATTATTAGGTTGGATTAGGAGGAAAAGGCACTTTTAGGAATGCAAAGAAATGGCTGAATTGTGAAGCCTTAAGGCTCACGAAAATCAAAAGAGCTTAAAGGCACCTTTAAAGGTATATTATGAAAAAATAAATCTTCCAAGTAATTGGAAGGAATCCTGTTTTCCCATGTAGTCCTTGAAGTCACATTAAGAAGAAGGACCTCCCGGTAAAGAACACTACGTACTGGTTGCTGACATACTGTATGAACATTTTATATTACCCTTCACTCGCATGCATGTTTAACCACTTCAGCTCCGGAAGGTTTTACCACCTTAATGACCAGGCCATTTTTTGCGATGTTGCACTGTGTTGCTTTAATTGACATTTGCATGGGTGTGCAACGCTGTACCCAACTTTCCTACAAATAGAGTTTTCTTTTGGTGGTATTTGATAACCTCTTATTTTTTGTGCTATAAACAAAAAAAAGACAGACAATTTTGAAAAAAATAAAACAAAAACAATATTTTTTACTTTCTGCTATATAACCCAATATATATAACCCAATATATATATTCCAAATAAAAAAATGTAAAAAATCATATTTTTTTCATCAATTTAGGCCAATATGTATCCTGCTGCTTATTTTTGGTAAAAAAAAATCCTGATAAGTGTATTTTGATTGTTTTGCACAAAAGTTATCCTGTCTACAAACTATGGGATAGATTTATGGGCTTTTTACTTTTCTTATTGTTTTTACTAGGCGGCGGCGATCAGCGATTTTTAACGGAACTGCGACATTGCCGGGGACAAATCTGACACTAATTGACACTTTTTGGGGACCAGTGACACCAATACAGTGATCAATGCTAAAAAAATGCACTGTTACTGTATAAATGACACTGGCAGGGAAAGGGTTAACATTAGGGGTGATCAAGGGGTTAAGTGTGCTCCTAGGGAGTGCTTTCTAACTATGTGGGGGATGTTCTAACTATGTGGGGGATGGATGTGCTAGAGGAAAAGAGAGATCTCTGTTAGCTGAAACACAAGATCTCTCTCTGCCTCTGACAGAACAGCCGTCTGCCTTTGTTTACACAGGTAAATGGCCAATCTGTCATTCCCCTGCATGATCGTGGCTCAGCGGGGGAGCGCCAGACCCGCTGATTGGCTCCTGCTGATCACAGGACAAGTGTGATCATTGGAGGAGAGTGGGCTGATTTTCCAGCTTAGATAAAGAACTGACCATGTTGTGTTCTCCTGCTTAGCGTGGTCATTTTTTAATAGCAAAGCAGAGGGACTGGCAGAAACACCAGGGATATAACATGAAGGAAGCAATAAAAAGAGAACAGCATACATTCATACAAGTACATGGTACAGCAGGCACATATCAGGAATTTAAAATGTTGGGTTTACATAGTCTTTAACCACTTCTTTCCTGGCCTAGGCGGGACTTTCATTATTCTCAAGCGTGGCTGCACTGTGGAGGTGACATAGCCAATGACAGATCACTGTACCAGTAACACACAAAACAGAGCGCAAGGATATATGGTGTCCTAATAAACAACCCAGATGATGGTGCTGATGTCCTTATAAATAATTTGGCTGTGAGTGCCAGTTGTGGACTAATTCCAATGCCATGAAAAAGAACAAGGAGGCGCAAACACTTAGTGCATTTCCCGTGATCACCTTAAAAATGTTTTATTAAAATGCCAAAAAGGGAGCATGACTCCCAAAATGCGTTAGGGACATGTTCCATTCCACGTGTGGTGTATTCTCGTAATGCGATTTTACTCTTCTTGTCTGTGAGTATGTTTTTGCCATTTTAATAAACATTTTTTAAGGTGATCACCGGTAATGCACTAGGTGTTTGCGCCTCCTTCTTCTTTTTCATGTGCTTACTCTGGAGTTCCCTACCTGAGGAGAGCGGTATGCCTGTCATCCCCATTGGAGTGAGCGCTTGGCTGATTTGTTTGGTTTTAATTCCAATGCCAGACATAACGCTGAACTACATGCCCAAGCAATAAACACTCTTAGGGTGGTGTTGGATTAATGTCTAATCTCATATAAAATCCAATGGAAACTTTATGGAGTCAAGAAGGGGTTAAAACAAAGTCCACAGTGAGTAAGTTGTATCCACATAACAGCTGCAATCATGAATGGTGCTTACACTTGTTTCCACTGTGTGCAGTGGATGAAAAGCCTATCCAAACCACAATGGGATTCTTGTCTGAGGAGCACCCTCACAAACTACCCAACCAGCGGGTATAATGTAGCAAGATTCATTCCCTGGAAGGTGAGAGTGATGGAAGCTACAGCCAGCGGGGACGCTAGAGCTGCTCTGTTGGACTGCAAGTGCATCACTGCTAACAGGAAGTCCTCAGTCGGCCATATTACTAAAGTCCATAGTGCCAGTAAGCATACAGGGTCTACAAAATAACATTTCAAAGTCTTGCCTCTTTGTCAAATCTTGGAGAGGGAGACCAGAAACGTCATAATTTCTCTAAAAAATTGTACCAAAAAACTGAAACTTCAAAAAAGTAATCGTGCCTCTTGCTAAATAGCTTAGACTGCCTACTTTCTAAAAAGGGGTCATTTGGGGGATATTTGTACTGTCCTGATGTTTCCGGGCCTCAAGAAATGAGATAGGCAATCAGTACATCAGGACTGATCAATTTTCAGATATACAGTATATACCAACATTTCCAGACTCTATAACTTTTCTAAAGACTAATTAATATACACTGATGTGGGTTATTTTCACCAAAGAAATGTAGCAGAATACATTTCGGCCTAAATTTATGAAGAAAGATTATTTACTTGCACACTTTTGTAACAGAAACAAATAATTTTTTTTCCAGAATTTTTGGGCTTGGTTAGTTTATTTAGCACAAAAATAAGAAAACACAGTAGAAAAAATACCACCAAAAGAAAACTCTATTTGTGTGAAAAAAGTGATAAAAATGTCATATGGGTACAGTGTTGCATGGCCATGCAATTGTCATTTAAAGTGTTACTAAACCCACAACAGTAAAATCAGTGTGTATATGCAGTAAAGCATGCTTGTTATACTCATTGTGGAACCTAAGGGGTTAATCCTCTGCATTGTGTAAAAAGGCTGTTTGACCCTTTATGCACAGATCCTCCTTGCATTGTCCCCAAAATATCTCTAGATAAGACAGAGTTAGTGGAGTCAGTCTGCATATGCTCAGTCTGGTGTGTATTGCTAGAGAGTTGTTGTTTTTTTTTTTCTCGGGAGAGTGCATGTGATCAGCACAGGGTCAATCAGCGGTATCAGGACAATATCCCCCCAGACAATATCCCCCCAGACATTATCCCTCGGGCAATATCCCCCCGGAAAAAATCCCCCTGGACATAGGGTTAGAGGGGGGATATTGTCCAGGGAGGATATTGTCCGGGGGGATGTTGTCCAGGGGGGATTATGTCCAGGGGGATGTTTCCCGGGGGATATTGTCCGGGGGGATATTGTCCTAGAATCCAATCAGCACTGTCCAGAAAAAGGGTCAGGGTCCTGCAGCCTCAATGGACAATCAGAGGATAGTAAAAACTCCTCCTATAAGCTTTAACCATACAAAAACTTTAAAGTGAAACAGCGCTGAAAGCTGAAAGTTGGCCTGGGCAGGAAGGGGGTAAAAGTTCCCTGTAATAAAATGGTTAAGTTTGCAATTTTCAGATTTTATGACGGGTTTAAAGAGTGTCTGCAAACCAAACCCAAGCACATTCATTTATCCCTACTGTAGAGT